>NW_025999546.1:4360000-4960000 GCF_019419815.1 Pyrus x bretschneideri | reverse complement strand
TTGGGTAAGGAGTTGACTGATTTGAGCTTGAAAGAATTGCAGCAACTAGAACAGCAATTGAATGAAGGATTACTGACAGTGAAGGAGAGGAAGGTACAAATTATATTTTTCCCTTGTTTCGTTTTTTTTCTTTGAGGTACTCAGCAGGGATGTCAGATTATTGCAGATTAACATCTACTCATATCTGCAATCTGTAAGGCCTAAATACACGTTCTAATATTTCAGGAGCAACTACTGACGGAGCAACTAGAGCAATCAAGAGTACAGGTATGTGGAAGTACCAAAGTAGCACCGAGTCTTACTTGAAGTTTGAGATGTAAGCAGTAGCAGTAGCATTGAGTAGTAAGTTGAAGTATCAATTTTCTAAAGAACTAATATTCATTCCTGCAAAACATATCTGATACAGAATTTCAGTTTCAGTTTACCCAATATATTATTGTTCTAAATAAGCTAATTTTTCTTTGAATTTTGATCTAAGTATACAAACAATGATTTAAAGCAAAAGACAAATAGAAAGAGGGATAAAAATGAGACAA
This sequence comes from Pyrus x bretschneideri, assembly GCF_019419815.1. Taxonomy (NCBI): domain Eukaryota; kingdom Viridiplantae; phylum Streptophyta; class Magnoliopsida; order Rosales; family Rosaceae; genus Pyrus; species Pyrus x bretschneideri. Next base: position 4,959,464 of record NW_025999546.1, on the reverse strand, counting down.
AACACAACGTTCTGCTAATTGAAAAGGTGACAGGAGAAGAAGAAAGTGACTAATCTTGACTGGAAAGTTTTCCATTTATCAATACTTATGTTGTGGTTTAGAAGTTTGGCTTCTTGGTAAAAGTTGCACTATGACCTTGAATCTTCATCCGTACGGATTGCAAATACTAGTTGATTCAATTAGTGTCATAAAAAGGGACAATTCTGGTTTTAACTTGTCATCTATTTTGTTTCCTCCAGGAACAACGTGCTGTACTTGAGAATGAAACGTTACGCAGACAGGCAAGTTACATTCATCTTGCTATATGTAAATTTTATCAGTTTCACGTTACCCGGCCTTTGAGTGATATCCTCTTACACAGTGTCTACTTTGGCATATCATTTCTATGTAGGTTGAGGAGCTTCGATGTTTGTTTCCACAAACTGACCGTGCAGTACAATCTTATTTGGAATATTATCCTGTGGAGAAAACTAAATCCCTTGTAAACCATGGTGTCACAAGTAGTCCTGATTTGGTCAGTAATTTTGCATTTGAGAACGGCGATTCTGACACCACCTTGCAGCTAGGGTACTCTTCATTCCTTAATATTCGTGCTTGATATTTCTTTCAAAGAGCAGAAGAGTCTATGATTAAAAGTCATAGGCTCAAGTTACATTCTAAACTAATAGGCTCAAACAAATATTGGGGACGGTTCGTTAGGATGAGCCAACCAAAATTTACCCTAGCCCTGTTAAGCAAAATATTAATTTAGTTCCTCGTACAGTGTTTCGTTTTACAAAATGATTTGTAAGAAGTCTCTCAAGTGAAAATAACATTGTTCTTTTACTCCATCGGTTTTAATTTTACCAGGCTGCCAAGTGATGCTTGTGGGAAGAGGAAAGCTCCAGAAAGAGAAGCCAACTCCAATGACTCAGGGAGCCAATTAGGTCTGTAATTGTTTATGAGGATCTCTTTTCTGTAGGATCAACAGATGCTAGAGAGAAGTTGATACAGTCGAGAGTGTAGTGTAGCAACCCTTCCTTGAAAGGTCAGTAACTTGTAAAAGAGTGTAGAATCGTTAGGACCCCCAAATCATCGATGTGGTGTCATAGAAGATCCTTTCTTGGGAAGGTTTGGCTGATGAAGAGGAAACTGTCCTAGTTAGTTTTTACTAGTTTGTTTTGTATCTTCTTTCAGGTCGGAGAAAAGAAACAAAGGAAAATGTTAACTGTTTTCGAAATTGCAAGTTTTAGCTCCTCTTTCATAGTCGGATCAAGACGTTTAGAGCACCTAGAGTACTTGTTGAAGTTTCTTAATCTCAGGCTCTCGGCCATTATTTGAAATTGAAAGGTTCAAGTTATGGACCCATGTTATGGAGAATACCAAGCCCTTTATTTCCATAAACAATGGCCTGTGTTTATGTGAAGTTGGAACTGACTGATGTTGAAGAATCGGCGGATGAGTTGTGGTTAAGGGTGAAATACCTCTTGAACTTGGAGCGAGCCGATTCTCCTCGAAATGTACCAAAAATTGAGATGACTCATAAATTTGGTCTACCTAGCATTGCTCGTAGTTTTAATTATTGCTCCGTGCTTACAAAATCTCTCTTATCGTCTCACAAAATTTTGGGCTAAACTTCATGTTCCGGGTTATATATTATTGAAAAGGAAATAAACATACTGGTTGGATCATTTGAAATCTGAATTTTTACTTCATTTTTACTATATACAAACTCTGATTTACAAGCTAAAATCAATAAAAACACAACATTGTTCTGTACAAAGTGAATTATACAATTGGTCTTCTATTTCTTTTGCTGTGGAAGGCCATTGAGCAATTGATTTCTCCCGGCCAAAACCTTGTCGAAGACGGAATCCACCTCCTTTCCCAAACCGTCCACAAACTTCTCAAAAACTTCTAATTTTCTTCTCAATTTCTCAGCTTCTGCTCCACAGTTTTTTCCAATTCCGATTGCCGCTGCAAGGCCAGTCACGGCATCATTAAGCTCCTTCACCTCCTTCAATCCACCATTTCTCTTCATTATTTCACTCACTCTCGAATTCAACCCCGAAAGCAACGAGTCAACAAACCTTTCACCAGAATTCCTCACCTCCGAGTATGGCTTGGGATTCCCAACTAATCCAGACATCAAAATCCCACCTAGCCAGAATACGATTCCCTGCATAACCTCCAAAGCTTGATGAACCACTGTTTCCTTGCTAATCAAGCAGCTTCCTTTCGCAACCTCTTCATTTCCTTGGCATCTGATTCCGTTGCTCAAACCCTTTGGTTGGAATTGGATTGCCTTCAGATGCTCCAAAGCCGAAGAAGGCGACGATTTCTCCACCAGGCTCAATCCATGAGCCAGCGAAACCCTAGCCTTCCCAAGATTAGACAGAGAAGAACTGGCAGAATTGCAAAGGTCCAACAAACTCAAACTGTATTTGAGGTACTCATCCACAGAAGCAGCTTCCCATCTGCTCATTGGAAAATCTGCTTCCACAACCAGCTTTGCAAAAGCACTTTGGACGATGGGTAGGAGCTCAAAGCACTGTTGAATCCATGGAAATGATGGAATCTCTGACCCTGCAGATTTTGTTGAACTGAGAGGCAACAACTTTTTCAAGGAGTTTGAAACATGGGTTTGGAAGGCATCCAGAGATGCCGATAAGGCGGGTTCCGACGGGTGGTGGTGGTTGTGGGGGTGGTGGTGATTCTCCATCTTGGAGTAGATTTGGTTAAACTTTTGCACCAAGAGAACCATTGCAAATTAATTAGGGTTTTGGTATGGAAATTTGGTTTGTGCTGTGTTATATAAGTTGTGGGGTTTGGGTTGAAAAAGTCCACATGGCGTGTTCGTTTTGGCTGAACACATGGACACAGAAAAGATTTGAAATCAGGTGCGTGCCATTAGGTCAATTACCAATTGAAAATTATAAAAAACCGAGGGACATTGGCGGCGGTCAAATGTTCTTATCTTGTTCGTTTGTACTAATCCTTGAAAGACACGATTTGGAGCAATGCAATTGGATCCACTTGTTGTTGCCTTCAAATGCAAGCTAACATATAGGAAGGATCGATGATGGAGATTGTCTATTATTTGTCTTGCAAAGTTGAGCATCTAAGTAAGTAATGTTCTTCAATCCCGAGCATGTTTCATATTAGTGATGTTACTCAGTTTAATACGTGAATAACACATATTAAATTATATATAAGCATATAATGTTGGAACGAAGTGATTGTTGCATTTCTCTTTTCACAACATGTGTTCTAATTTATTTCTAGTCTTAAGTTTTGAGAATTCAAGAAAATTAAAAGACAGAAACAAAAAACTAATGCAGGAGGAGAAAACGATAATGAAAGCTACTACTATTACTTGAGAGTAGGAACGATATCACATTAAGATGTTAGTATCCAACTCAAAACCAACTGTATCATGATATGCGATGTACCGGCTTGTGTTCAAGGTATACGAAAAAACTCTCCAGATGCAGCACATTGGTTTATATAGTCGGTAGCTTAAACCGTAACATTACTTGTATTGTTTCACGGCTTTACTATAATAAGATTACTTTCTCAATGTTTTTGCTTTGTTTGTAAAGGTCCTCTCTATTGCTTGCCATCAATTTTTTATTGCCAATTAACCGGTGACTATGAATGTTCATATCAAGCAAAAGTTTTAAACGTATGTGACAATTTACTCGTTTGCATGCTATTATTTACTTTTTTTTTTCTTTTTTGTTTAAAGTATGTTTTTAAATTTTGTTATTTAAAAAGTTAAAGAAATTAACAAAAAAAAAAAAATGGCCCACTACGAGTTTTGTTTTGGTTTATGTCACCGCAGTACTGCAAAACTTCCTTTTGTTAAGGACGATTGACTTAGACAAAACAAGAAAATTGACATTCATTTCTTCCTTTAAAATACTTTCAATACAATGAATATCATATTCAAGTCAATCCTCTCCAACAAACGAGTCCCAAGTGTTTTTTTTTTTGGAAGTTTACGTTTGGCTTAATCAGTGTTTAAATTTTTTTTATATATTGTTGATATTTTCATGATAAATCCAAAAAATCAAAGAAAGACATGAACATTGGGGGTGAAGTCTAAACTTCAGCTCATATCGAAGAAACTCTTAAGTTTATGACCTTTATGCTAAAATCGACAGATATTTTCGATATTTCTTACACATAATAATAGAAAATCTCTTATATTTCGTCCAAACTAATGTTTGACGATCTCTCAAACTTCATTTAAATTTCTATTATTTCAAACAAAAGCAAATATCGATATTCGATATATCTGTCAATATTTTTATAAATTTACATGTCGATATTTTCACCGATACAGATCTTTTAAACACTGAGCTCAATTGGATTGGTACTAATAGAAAATGTGGGAAACCGTCAAACTCAGAAACATGAGTCCTGGGAGAAGTAAAGGGTCATCAGAACTCCCAGATGTAGGGAAAGAAGGAGAGGAAAGACAAATTTTGTTCCATACAAAGTAAATACTAAATTCTAAGTCAACATACTGTGTGGAAACGTGCATTTACCACTTAAATAGCGTGTAAACGTGCTTCTTCCAGTTTTTTAATTGCAATTTGCTTCCTGTAGTTTACAGAAAAGTTAAATTATTTAAATTAAAAGTTCCCATTGTCCGATACACAAAAGAAAAGAAACAAAAAAAATATATAAAGCTTTTCAGTCAACGACATAACTTCTTAATTTGGTATTTCATTATGAAAATCAATTCATGTGGTCACTGTAAATTATTTTGGTTCTTCCGTGAAAAATTTATTCATGTTCTTGTTAAATTATCACATGAACGACCATGTAATAAACTTTTTAGGACTTTGTGAACCAACCCAGCTACATAACGAGGATATTGACAGATTTTCCACGGAATAAACAAAATCATTTACTCAAGGCCACTTCTATCAGTTTTCATTGTTAAAGACCAAAGTGAAGGGTTATGACGTTTTCATGAAACGTTTTGACTAAAAAACTGGAATACAGGAAACTGTTGCAGTCATATTTAGAATAGAAATGTGATTGTATAAATCCTAATATATCTAGGGGTATCTTGTAATATTTCCTTTAGTAGATATTATCTTATTAGAGTAGGATGTGGCTTTCTTCTACAAAATTCAAAGGCTTTTATTTGTTTTCTGTCAATCATGTACGCTTAAAATAAAGTAAAAGACATTTGAAACGCCCACGAAGCATGAAACATTCCCCACTATGCATGAACCCCTATATTTATATTTTCCTTCTGATATATATATATATATATTGTATATGATTTATATATTTGTCATTATATATATATCCGTTTCATGCATTACGCAATTATTATTTTGCTATGTGGAATTTGAGAGTCAAAGCATATAAATAAATTAGAAGCAATTTAGGATTTTTTGAACCCTAGAGATGTCAAGAAAAAATAAAATTGGGAAATATGCAGCATGGCTGGGGCTCACCACTGCGTTGCCGCTGGCACCACCGCCGACAACCACAGTTGGCCTGCATCCCAACCGCGTGGAGCACGCTGTCAAAAAGACGTCGTTGTGACGTCTAGACTATGGTATCAGCCTTTTGGGCTTTGTTGCGCCTACACAAACACCAGGCTCAGCCTGGTAAGGGTTACCATGGGCTTGCAGCCCCTCCAAGCCCAAAACTAGCAACTTTTGAGTTGTTGAGCTTTGTCCTAAGTCCCTGGCCCAAACCTGCAACAAGCTTGTAGCTTGCTAGGTTCACCCCGTGCACCAAGCTCGTCTGCAACAAGCCCGTATCGCTTGTTGGGTTTGCCTAAGTCTTGCTCGACTTGCCTGCAGCTTATGCTGTTGGGCTTGACTTGACCCAACCCAAAACCCCGGGAGCTAGCCTCGGCTGGGCCTTATGCACCAACCTGCAAACTAGCTTTAAGCTAGGCTTGCCTCGGGCCTTGTTTTGGCCTAAACCAGTAGCTTTTGTTGTTGGGCTCACCCATACCACATGGCCCTAAGCCCTACAGCCTTTCCATGGCCCAATGGCCTGCAGCTGTGCTACAGGGCTCGTACCCACATCGCAGCTAGCCTACTTTATGCTGGGCCGCGTTATCTTTTTCGACCCAATGCTAATTTTTGGCATTCCCACGTTATAAATCATACCCAACTTTGGTTTACAATAATTAATTCTAATTTAATTATCACTTGGTTTATCGCCAACCGAAGCTAATATGATCCGTTTGTCATTATTTTGCTTCCACGATTGACCCCGTTTGGTCCAATCTATTGAATTAATTAAAAGTGGCCAGCAATCCATTAATCTAATAATTAATCCGAAATTATTGACCTGAAAATCACTTTTGGACATTAACAATTCAATAATTTATTTTTATACTTTGAACCGTTGACATCTTTTTGTTGTCCCAAAACTCTCACACTTGAGTTCCCGAAGAAACTCAAATCCAATACACTTAAATCAGCATATTGCATTATTTGTTCTTGCTGGAACCTCTCCTTTATGAACTAAGCGTTCATAAAACTAAATTGAACCTGTAGTTTCATATTTAGTGCCTTTGAAACCTGAAGTTTCATTCAAAACTTACCACATGAAACCTGTAGCTTTCATGCTTAAATTAAACCAATACATATCTATAGAACCCAAATGTTCTATGATGTATGTCTATGGCTTTCCATATGACTAACCACGTTTTTGTACCCGCTGTTTTAGGGACATGTCGAACTTGAACAAGCTTGGTTTCACCGCTCTAAAAGTATCCAAGATGTGAAGCTCCATCTCATTGCAAAGGGTATTAAAGCCACCATTGAGGAACCTATCGACGATGAACCCGTCGATGAAGATGAGAAGCTATGATCATCATCCGAAGACACATCTATGATGCACTGCAGACCGAGTACCTCGTTAAGGAGGATCCACGCACCCTTTGGCTTGCTCTGGCCAATTGTTTCGATAACTAGAAAGACATTTACTTGCTTGAAGCAAGATATGGCTAGCAGCATTTACGCTTCCAAGTCTTTAAGTCCATGAATGAATACAACTCTGAAGTTTGTAGAATCCGATCACTGTTTAAGTTCTATAAAGTGAACTTAAAAGACGAGGATCTACATTTTCGAAAATGAAATAAACATTGGTTTGATCATTTGAAATGTGAATTTTTACTTCATTTTTTTCTATATACATACAAACTCTGATTTTCAAACTAAAATCAATAAATATACAACAATGTTCTGTACACAGTGAATTATACAATTGATCTTCTATTTCTTTTGCTGTGGAAGGCCATTGAGCAATTGATTTCTCCCAGCCAAAACCTTGTCGAAGACGGAATCCACCTCCTTTCCCAAACCGTCCACAGACTTCTCAAACACCTCTATTTTTCTTCTCAATTCCTCGGCTTCTGCTCCGCTGTTCTTTCCAATTTCGATTGCTGCTGCAAGGCCCGTCACTGCATCGTTAAGCTCCTTCACCTCCTTCAATCCACCATTTCTCTCCATTATTTCACTCACTCTTGAATTCAACCCCGAAAGCAATGAGTCAACAAACCTTCCACCAGAATTCTTCACCTCCAAGTATGACTTGCGATTCCCAGCTAATCCAGACATCAAAATCCCACCTAGCCAGAATACCATTCCCTGCATAACCCCCAAAGCTTGTTGAATCACTGTTTCCTTGCCAATCAAGCAACTTCCTTTCCCAACTTCTTCATTTCCTTGAAATCTGATTCCCTTGCTCAAACCCTTTGGTAGGAATTGGATTGCCTTCAGATGCTCCAAAGCCGAAGAAGGCGACGATTTCTCCACCAGGTTCAAACCATGAGCCAGCGAAACCCTAGCCTTCCCAAGATTAGACAGAGAAGAACTGACAGAATTGCAAAGCTCCAACAAACTCAAACTGTATTTGAGATATTCATCCACAGAAGCAGCTTCCCATCTGCTCATGGGAAAATCTACTTCCACAACCAGCTTTGCAAAAGCACTTTGGACGATGGGTAGGAGCTCAAAGCACTGTTGAATCCATGGAAATGATGGAATCTCTGACCCTGCAGATTCTAATGAACTCAGAGGCAACAACTTTTTCAAGGAGTTTGAAACATGGGTTTGGAAGGCATCCAGAGATGCCGATAAGGCGGATTCTGACAGTTGGTGGTGGTTGTGGTGGTGGTGGTGGTGATTCTCCAGTTTGGAGTAGATTTGGTTAAACTTTTGCACCAAGAGAACCATTGCAAAGTAATGAGGGTTTTCGTTTGGAAATTTGGTTTGTGCCTTGTGGTTGAGTTTTTGGAAAATGTGGGTTTGTGTGTTATATAAGCTGTGGGGTTTGCGTTGAAAAAGTCCACATGGCGTGTTCGTTTTGGCCGAACAGATGGACACAGAAAAGAGTTGAAACCAGGTGCGTACCATTAGGCCAATTACCAATTGAAAATTATAAAAACTGAGGAGGGACATTGGCGGCGGTCAAATGTTCTTATCTTGTTTGTTTGTACTAATCCTTGAAAGACACAATTTGGAGCAATGCAATTGGATCCACTTGTTGTTGCCTTCAAATCCAAGCTAACATATAGGAAGGATCGAGTGGAGATTGTCTATTATTTGTTTTGCAAAGTTAGCATCTGATTAAGTGATATGCTCTTTAATTCTGAACATGTTCTTATAAGTGATGTTACTTACTTTGGTACATGAATAACACATATTAAATGACTTTTTTTTTTGGTAAAACATATTAAATGACCTAAAAGTACATATTGTTGGACAAAACATGCGTATTTTAATTTATTTCTAGTCTTAAATTTTGAGAATTTAAGGAAATTAAAAGACCAAAACAATAGAACTTGTAGAAGAAAACGATAATGAAAGCTACTACTATTAGTTGAGAGTAAGAATGATTTCACAATAGGATGTTAGCGTCCAACTCAAAACCATCTCTATCATAACACGTGGTATACCGACTTGTGTTTTATGTACGCGAATGCAGCACATTGGTTCCCTTGTATATGTTTTTATTGGTCGCAGTTGCTGCAGTAGCGCATTGTTTGTTAGTCGGTAGCTTAAACCATAATGTTACTTGAATTGTTTCACGGCTTTACTATAAGAATATTACTTTATCAATGTTTTTGCTTTGTTTGTACAGCTCTTCTCTGTTGGTTGCCATCAGTTTTTTAAGAAAGTTTTAACGAAAAACTGGCAGTACTGTTCACTTTAACGAAAAACCATCATGTTACACTAAAAAGTCAAACATGATACTATTGACTTAACCCTTTATTTTGTCATTATCGTTAAAACTCAAAGTTTTCAAGCATTTTTCATTAGTTTTCCTATTTTTTAATGCCAATTAACAGGCAAACTATGAATGTCCATATAATCTAAAGGTTTTAAACACGTGTGACAATTTACTCTTTTGCACGTTTTATTTATTTACTTCTTGTTTAAATTATGTTTTTATATTTTGTTATTTAAAAAGTTAAATAAATAAACAAAAACACTGCCCACTACGAGCTTTGTTTTGGTTTATGTCATCGTAGTAGTACTACAAGGCCTCCCTTGTTAAATGATTGGCTTGGACAAAACAAGAAAACTGACATTTATTTATTCTTTCAAAATTTATTTAATACAGTGAATATCATATTCAAGTCAATCTTCTCTAATAAACAAGTCCTGAGTGTATTTTTTTTTTTTTGAAAGTTCACATTTGGCCCAAACAGTGTTTGAAATCAACAGATATTGTCGATATTTCTTACACACATGTTAAATAACGGAAAAACATGTATATTTTGTCTAAACCAGTGTTTGACAATCCCTAAAATTTCATTTCAAATTTCCATAATTTTTATCAAAAGTAATCGATATTCATAAGAATCACGGAATGGGATTGTAATACTTGTATATTGAACAACTAGGTTTACAGCTTTTATACAACCATACGGGTAAAGGAAAACCTAAACTATAGCCTACAAGTAAGGCTTGTCCAGAAACTAAATAGGAAAGGAAATAACCACAATATCAATTTACAATATTGACTAAATAATAGAGATATTTTCCTTAACACTCCCCCTCAAGTTGGAGTGTATGTTAATAACACCCAACTTGCCAAGGAGAACTTCGAACTGTGTTGAACTCAACGGCTTAGTGAAAATATCAGCTGGTTGATCGTTGGTCCGTATGTAAGCCGTGCGTACCATTCCTTCTTGAATCTTTTCTCGTACTAGATGACAATCGATTTCTATGTGCTTCGTTCTTTCATGAAAAACAGGATTTGAAGCAATGTGTAATGCTGCTTGATTGTCACAAAACAACTTCACTGGCTGCGAATGGTTCACTCCTAGGTCCTTCAAAATATTCTTCAGCCATACAATTTCACAACATGTGGTGGCCATGGAACGGTATTCGGCCTCTGCACTCGAACGAGATACTGTCGTTTGTTTCTTAGTCTTCCAAGAAATAGGTGCGTGACCAAGCAAAATGCAGAACCCTGTTATCGACCTTCTGGTATCTCGACATCTAGCCCAATCAGCATCACAAAATGCTTGTAATTGCAATGAGCCTGTGGAAGGAAGAAAAATCCCTTGTCCAGGTGCTTGTTTAATGTACTTGAGGACCTTGTGTGCAGCATCAAGATGTGGTTGCCGAGGTTTCTCCATGAACTGACTTAGCATGTGAACAGCATAAGCCAAGTCAGGCCTTGTTATGGTCAAGTATATTAACCTGCCCACAAGTCGTCTATACGATGAAGGGTCATTCAGCTCCTTTCCTTCCATTTGTGTGAGTGACAAATTTTGGTGGGGCGTGTGCTACGGCGTGGTGGAGTGGGTAGAACAGGTTGAGTTGGGGAGGGGGAATAGAGAATGGTGGTGTCGGGGGATGGTGCAGGTGGGGGTGTAACAGGTGGGGAATGAGGAGAAGGAGGTGGGGAGGGTGAGGGCTCGGAGGATGGTTCAGTGGGTGTGTGGGAGGTGGATGGCTCAGTGGGTGTATATGTGGAGGGTAGTATGGGTCGTGGGACAGGAAAGGGATCGACAGCAATGGGTAATAAGGGATGTGGGGGTAGAGTGGACTGTGGTTGAGCAGCGGAAGTGGTAGAATGATAAGGGAAATGATTTTCAAAAAAAAGCACATCCCGAGAGACAAAAATTTTGTTAAGATGGGGGTCGAAAAGTCGATAACCCTTTTGGCCATATGGGTACCCAAGAAAGACACAACGACGGGAACGAGGATCAAATTTGGAAGGTTTATAGGCGTGAGTAGAGGCAAAGCACAAACAGCCAAACACACGTAAGTGCGAGTAACTGGGGGCTGTTTGAAACAACATTTCATAGGGTGTTTTCCCGTGGAGAAGGGGTGTGGGAGTGCGGTTAATGAGATAGGCAGCAGTGAGTATGGCGTCCCCCCAAAAACGTTGTGGCATGTTGGCTTGGAAGAGTAAAGCTCGGGCAATATTTAATAAATGGCGATGCTTACGTTCAGCAACACCATTTTGTTGTGGTGTGTGAACGCAGCTGGTTTGATGGACAATACCTTTCAGAGCATAAAAACTAGCAAGCTTAAACTCGGGGCCATTATCACTACGAATGATTTTGACTTTAGCATTAAATTGGGTTTCGACCAAATGAACAAATTGCACAAGAAGCTGCTGTGTATCAGATTTATATTTCATTAGGTAAATCCAGGTGCTCCTAGTGTAATCATCAACGATAGTTAAAAAATATTTTGCACTAGAAATAGAAGGAACGTGATAACCCCCCCAGATGTCAACATGCAGCAATTCAAAACAAAATTTAGTGGATATGGAACTCAGGGAAAATGGTGCTCTTGTTTGCTTGGCTAAGGGACAAATGTCACACTTATTTGAATCACAAAAACTTGGTTTAAAAGGAAATAACATAGAGGCAGTTTTGGATGGATGTCCGAGGCGTTGGTGCCAAAGATGTGGGTTGGTTGTGCTAATGGTGTTGCATGTTCCTTTCTTGGATGGGTCGAGATAGTAGAGGCCCTCCCGTTCAATTCCCGTCCCAATCATCTTCCCCGAGCGTAGGTCCTGTATGACACAAAACTGTTTGAGGAAGATGGTAATATAAAGGGAATCATATGCAAGTTTGCTAATGGATATCAGATTTAAGGTAAAGAATGGAACACACAGAACATTGTCAAGCACAAGTGTGGGAGAGAAGACCACTTGTCCAATGTGAGTGACCGTGGCAAGAGAGCCATTTGGAAGTTGGACAGTGTGATTTGTAACTGGCCTTGATGATGTGAGATAATGAGGGCTGCAAACAACGTGGTCCGTTGCACCACTATCCAAGATCCAAACATTTTTAATGCCATTATGCATGAGAGAAAATGCTTTACCTGAAAGTTCTTCATTAGTTGAAGAGTTACCCACGTGATTGGCAAATGAGGAACGGTTTTTGTTCAACATGGCAAGGATCTGCTTACAATCGTCTTGAGAAAAAGGAAAGCTTGGCATCCCATCTTCCTTGTCATGCACGGCAACTTGATTGCCCTTGAAAGGTGTCGAGCGGCTTTGTTCAGTCTCAGCGGCCGCTTTACGTTTGCGGCAATATTCGAAGGTATGACCCTTCCATCCACAGAAAGTGCATTTGAGATGGGCACGGCAATTTTTGGTGCTGTGGTTTGTCTTGCTACATCTACCACAGCGAGGACCACCATTCTCAGTTTCAAGCTCGCGGCCACCGGTCTTTACAGCAAATGCTGCTGCGTCAGGTTGAGAGGTATTTTTTCCACTTGAGACTTCCGCCTGCTTCTCATGGCGAAGAACAAGAGAGTAGGCTCTGTTCACTGTGGGTAAAGGCTCAAGAAGGAGGATATTGCTGCGGACAGTGGAAAAGGAATCACTTAAGCCCATGAGGAATTTCATTGTTTTCTGAGTCTCAACATATGAGATGATTTCCTTCTTTGTATCGCAGCTACATGCAGGGATAGAACACAACACATCGCGCTCATCCCATAAGCCTTTTAGTTTGGTAAAATATGAACTTACCGTCATGTTGCCTTGTACACAATCATGGATCTCGTTTTCTACATGAAACAATTGAACGATGTTTGCATGAGAAAACCGTTCTTGTAAATCAAGCCACATCTGCCTTGCATCCTTGCAGTTGATGACACTACTTGAGATTTCTTTTGACATGGATCCTAAGAGCCATGTTTTAACCAGATTATTGCATCGATTCCATTGCTGCAATTCTTCATGTTCATCTTCACTCGGCTTCTTGACAGTTCCATCAACAAGCCCTAGTTTGTTCTTGACCGTTAAGGCCATGGTCATGGATTGGATCCATGTATTGTAATTGTCTTCCACCAATGACTGCGGCACAAGTACTGCACCGGGTTGATCTGAATGATGGAGATAAAGTGGATGATTAGGACTCTCCCACTTTAGATGTGAAGTCATGCTCGAGAAAGTTGACTTCGACTTCGTGTCTGTGTTATCGCCCATGGCTAGGGTTTGCTAGGGTTGTTTATGTGTTTACTGTTTACTTTCCCAGATATCAATCACTCTGGTACCATCATAAGAATCACGGAATGGGATTGTAATACTTGTATATTGAACAACTAGGTTTACAGCTTTTATACAACCATACGGGTAAAGGAAAACCTAAACTATAGCCTACAAGTAAGGCTTGTCCAGAAACTAAATAGGAAAGGAAATAACCACAATATCAATTTACAATATTGACTAAATAATAGAGATATTTTCCTTAACAGATATCGATATTTGATATATCCATCGATATTTTCATAAATTTGCATGTTAATATTCTACCGATACTGCTATTTTAAACAATGGCTCAATTCGATTGGTACTAATAGTAAATGTGGGAAACAGTCAAACTCGTAAACAGAGTTATGAGAGGAGTAGAGGACCCTCAGAACTCCCAAACGTAGGGAAGGAAGGAAGAATCTGGAAGGAAGGAAAGGAAGGACAAATTTTGTTCCATAGAAAGAAAACACGTACAGGCTACAAGCTACGGCTGTACTGAAACTAAATACAAGAATCCCAAGTCAACGCACGTTTTTGTTTTCCGTGATGCACCTACTTGCACCCACTGCACACAAAACTGCGTGCGTGGAAACGCGCATTTACCACTTTTTTTTTTGGAAACAACGTGCATTTACCACTTTTTTTTTTTGGAAACAACGTGCATTTACCACTTAATTAGCGTGTAAACCGTAAACGTGCTTCTTTCAGTTTTTTAGGTTGCAATTTTGCTAACTGTATTTTATAGAAAAGTCAATTGCCTAAACTAAAAGAAAAGAAAAGAAAATATAAGGCTTTTTAACTAAAATGATTTTTGAAATTAAGATAACTCCTCATTTTGATTTTTTACAATGAAAATCTATATAAGTCGTCAATGAGTTTGTCTACCATAACCGTAAATAAATTTGGTTCTTCTATGAAAACTAGATCAATATCATCACTAAACGGTCATGTGAATGATTACGTGACCACCCTTTTATCGATATTCTTGTCAAACCAACTCATTTACTTAATAAGGATATTGACAGATTTTTCACATAAAGAACAAAGTGATTTACAGTGGATAAAGTTAATGACGCTTTTTATCGATTTTCATTGGTAGCGACCAAAGAGAATAGTTATGACAATTTTAGAGAACATTTTGGCTAAAATGATTTTTGAAATTAGGATAACTCCTGATTTTGATTTCTGACAATGAAAATTGACACAAGTTTTTGATGAGTTTGTCCACCATAAATTAATTTGGTTCTTCTGTGAAAACTATATCAATATCATTACTAAATTGTCACATGAAGGACTACGTGACCACCCATTTATGAGTATTCTTGTCAAACCAAACCCTCTACTTAATGAGGATATTAACAGATTTTTCACATAAAGAACAAAGTGAATTACAATGGATAAACTTAAGAACGCTTTTTATTGATTTTCATTGTTAGCAACCAAAGAGAATAGTTGTGACAATTTTAGAGAATATTTTGGCTATAAAGCCAAAATATTAAAGCATATTTTCATACTTAATTGGGAAACAAAAGTGAATTACCTGACGCTTTATAAAGATCAAGGAAAACTCTACCAGCAGCAGCACAAGACCACTCTTGCACTCCTGACAAAGCCTTCTCGGAGTTTATGAACGGGAATGTGCGGATCCTCAAATCATGTCCGTTCATCGTACATGGTATGGTCAGAAATAATTTTAAATACTTTTATTTAAAATTAAATATAAATAATACCTGACGAAAACAGGCTGCACGATGTACTACAACAAGTCTTGCACAGCAAATTCTAAAGCAAAAATCATTTTCTTTTCTCTTCCTGTAAAATGTTTATGAACAGAAATTAGAAAATGGAAGGAATCTACTACTGCCTAAGAACACACCAGACGAGCACCCCAGCGCGCCCCTGTTCAATAATTGAGAAATCGAAGCACTATCTGTTACCAAAGAGTCAACTTCTAAGGGGCTTAGCCTTGCGTATGTGACCCATACTATTAACAAGATCTTTCCGGGTACATACAGGGAATATATTTATCTTCTTGAGCACTTTCAACCGCCATAATACATATGGGAAACTAAGCTGATCGCGAGAAGTGAACCGAACCACCTCGTTGAACCAGAGGCACATAAACATATTAGTCAATGGTGTATGCTCCCTCACGATAACAGATGCTTCAGATAAAGCTGCACAGGTTAACGACGCAATGGTTCAGTATAGGAACAAAATGCAAGACAATGAGATCACCAGCTTTGTAGTTTTGGAGTTTTTCATATAGTATGGTTATTTCTTAATTCTCAAGTATCTAAATAAGCTTGGTAGCAGCAGACATGCGAGGAAGAGCTCATAACCCACTTTAAACACAAATTGGGAAAATATGAATCTGAAGTAGACTGATGAGGAGCGGACTGGCCTGCTGGAATCAGTGTATGAGTATATGATGCGCAGAGGAGCAAGTGAAAATATGCAGAATTGAGGCAATCAACAGATTGTTTCAAATTACGAACAGACTGATAAGAAAACATGAATAAACAGATTGATTTTATATTTCGACTATTCTTCTCAATGTCAAAATTTTAAGATATTTACATTCGGTAAAACCCAGGAGTAAGTCACCTTATATACAGAATTAAGGAAAGCAATAAGGCATGCAGTAGGCTTAACTGCTCCTACTTCAAAAAGATGTACTCAACAAAGAAGCAATGGAATTCAAGAATTGCTACAATCATGAAGCATCATAAATAGCAATATTTCATAAGAGAGATCAAGCCAGAACAAGTGAAAGAAAAAGAAGCATACCCTTCTTTCCGTTGAACCTCTTGTCATCTGGCAAGCCATCATGGCGGTATTGAGTCAATTGCACCTCAACTTCTTCTGGTTTGGCCTTGTTTTTTTTCACAACAGCCTTCGCTTCATCATAAACACTACTGCGAGCTCCATGTTCTGAGATTGCAAGTACAGAATTTGAACGCCAAAGTAGGGCTTCGAGCACACCTAAAGGGTCCCTCCTAAATTGGGACTTTGAATCTACCCAAATGGAATACTTTGCATGAGGAAAAAGACGATGGGGCAACATCTAACACCAGAAAAAATATACGAAGTCTCAGATAAATATCCACATACACCTATACATGATATTTGGCTAGCACTTGTAACAGAACTTTTTGGATATTTGACATTTAGCTTAAACCTATTATATCATGAAGAACAGATCCAGCGTCCCTTGATTAATATTGTTCTGCTTAAATTATTGTCCTTTACTTGACTTATTAATGTAATTACAGAAAATAGGTTCCATGTTGCAATAGCTTCATGTATCATGAAAACAAAAATGTTTGCAAAAATTAAAAAGTAAAGAAAATGACAGATGACAAGAGATAGCAACATGATCAGGATAAATTTTTTAAATTGAACTTAAACAAACTAAATGAAAATAGAGAAAAGATAATAATTTAACCTAACTCTGAAAGTTGTTACCTTTGGGATCTTTCCGTTTAACCTTTGGTCCGAAAAGGGAAGATCTTTAACAACCACAATGCGCCATTTCCCAATAAATCCATTCCCATCAATTCTATGTTCAGCCGCTTCCTGTGTACTTAGAGTAATTTCATCCCAAAAAGCGACATAGCAAACCTGCATCCATTCAGTACTCATAAGAATTTATAACTTTGAAGCGAATTAGTAATATTTGACTGAAAAGACAAAAACCTTTCGAAGTGTTGCCTCTGACATTCCAATAGGCTGATAAAGATCATCTCCACCACCAAATGCACATGTGGACACTACAACCTTGCAACTATCCATGTACCCCTTGTCTTCATTTGAGATTTTAAACCCTCCATTTTCACTGTAGAAACCACAGTTCATAGTAACAGTTTCATTTACCTGTGAGCAACAAATTTCTAACAATATGAACACCGCCTCACAGTACAAATTATTATTATTATTTCTGTTTAAAATCGGGCAAAAAGTAAAGACCTCAATGTGCTTCACAATAAAAATAACATCTACATCAAAACCTAAAGAAATTAGATGCATCTTAAAATTTGACCTTTAACATGACAAAGACCAGATAGAATACTAAACCAGTTCAAAGTTTCAAAACAAAGATGCAGCTTATAACCTTAAACGATTTCGCTCTCTGATCCAGAGTTTGACTTCCGGTAAATGAATTAAATCTTGGGGCCTGTGTGTGCTCCTGAGAAAGACTGTTGTTCCCTCCTGAAAACGGAGTGTCATTCTCTGATATGTATACCACTTTCTTAACAGGAGTATTGGAATCTTCGCGAATAGGAATTTCCAGATGCTCAAGTTCTTCAGGAGATAGGATGTCCAAACAACCTAACATTACCGCAAATTTTCGTCACATTTCAAAATGCTTCAATACTCCAATCCTAAATAAAATAAAATTTTCCAAATACAGTAAAATGCACAACCCAATTATCAGTAACACTAAAGAAACAACAAAGCAAGCTCGGCAATCACTCCGAATCGTTAACTAATGCGGGTGCCAAGTAATGCATGATAATCGGCATTCGGGCAGTCCCATTAATCTAACAGGCACAATTCTAGCTTACACTCATTGAAATTTACAACGTCATTAGAAAAGTAAGTAACTTACAACACTATGCAGATTGCAGAATCGTTTCCTTATACTCTTTAGAAAGAAAAATTAAAGATTTTGAACTCGTTCTTAACACAATTTCGATTACCCATTGTACAATTGCATCCGAAACGTATGGCAATTAAGCAAGAGTTGAACTTACGTTGTCTAACGCCTCCAACAACCCGAGTCGTATGATCGAGCCGATTCAAATTCCCCTCCAATTTCTTCTCCAAACTCGAGTTCTTCACCGTTTCCGCGCCAACCAAACTCGGCTTTTCCGGCGCACTGAGTTCCGATTTCACCACCAAACTCGGCTTCCTACCAATCCTCGAAATCTCGTATAAGAGCAACCCAAGGGCCGGGAGAAAAATGAGAAGTGCCCAGTACCTGACGAGCTTTCTAGCGACTCGGTAGAGGAACTCGTTCTTGAGTCGGTGGCCGAGTTTCTTGCGCTTTCTTCGAACTCGAACTCGCATCCGGCCGAGTTCGTCCGCTTCGTCGTCGGAGACTGAGATTGATATGCTGTTGTTGCTGAACATTGACGACGACGGCTTCGACCGCGGAAATTGAAATCAGTGACTTGGAAGTGGATTTGGGTAAATTACGGGCTTTGAGATCAAATTTTGCGAAGTATGAGCTCCTTTTTCCTGCTGTGAAGTTTCTCAGCGTAGGACGGTATGAGCCGGAATCGATTTCTTACAGTAATTTTTTTGGTAATTGCCACGATATAACTATTTTGTTTTCAATTTTTATTTTCTTTAATTTAAATTGAAATTTTGTTTGATAAGTATTTAGGAAAAAGAATTCTCTCCAGATCCTTTCACCAAATTCATCAAGATCATAAATTTGGATCCTTAAAATTTGATTCAACGGCTATAAATAATGGTTTACTTTAAAAGTTATAATAATTTTAACTGTTGAATCAAATTTCGAAGGCCAGAATTTGTGGCTTTGGTGGATTTGGTAGATTTAGGTTTATAGCCTCTGTAATTTATTTTTTTTATAAGAAAGTTCTTCTGATTTGGTCTCTAAATTAGAATTTGATTTAGGAAATCCCCTCCAGATCCATTATGTGGGGTCTTATGGATCCTCACATCTCAACCGTTTATCGTGTATCGTACGTTTAGTTTTGATCAGGTATTATTTATGTTTAATTTAAAATAATAAAAGTCAAATGATTCAAAGGTGATGAACATTTGATGTTTAATAGGGCTTAAAATTTGGGAGTTTTAACGAAAAGCCTACAGTACTGTTCACTTTAACGAAAAACCACATTTTTACGTTAAAAAGTTAATTCTGGTACTATTTATTTTACCATTTATTTTGTCTTTATCGTTAAAACTCAAAGTTTTCTAGCTATTTTCATTAGTTTTTCTTTAAAATTTCTTTAAGGGCTATCAGAGCTTGATCTCTAACAAAATAGGATCACTAAGAGCTCGTTTGGACGTACTTTTAAAATAAGTGAAAGTATTTTAGTAAAAATATTTTTGGAACTCATCTATAGTAAAAATGCAAATGAATTATGAAAAATCACTTAAATACTTCCTGGAATAAGCACATAACTGATGCTTCTTACAAAAAACACTTGAAGTGCTTTTACAACAGAAAAATATTTTCTCTAAAAATACTTTTAGTCATTCTAAAAGTATATCAACGAGTCATAATAATTTCTCATAGTGGGTGATTTTCGACTTTGATGTGAATTAAACGACACGTGTGTTTGTTAATTTTTCCTGAGGTTAATTTGTGGGTTTTTATTCACCCCTACTTATGGGTTCTAGAGACCTGAGAGCCACTCCAAGGGTTCTGGGGTTTGCCGTGAGAAATCGTTCGTCGCCGGCAGCATCTAACATGGTTCTACTCTGCAGCTCAAAGACCCCCAGGTTATACTCTTTAATATTTTCCTCTCCATTTGCTTCCAGAAACAAGAGATTAGTGATTGAAAATGTAAAACCCTCACTTTCTTCTCTTCAAAACCAGTTGCTTTACAGACCCATCACCTCAAAAATCCCAGAAAACCTACACAATTTCACCGTCGGTTACCTCATAAGGTCATGTGGGTTGTCCCCAGAAGCTGCAATTTCAGCGTCCAAAATGCTCGAATTGCAAAACCCAGAAAGGGCAGACTCTGTTTTGGCCCTTCTGAGAGACCACGGCTTCTCCGAAATCCAGATCTCAAAGCTCGTCAGGTCGTACCCGAGAGTTCTGTTGGCGTATCCGGAGAGAACCCTTTTGCCCAAGATCAAGTTTTTCAGCTCCCTCGGAGTTTCCAAGGAGGAGCTTGCCAAAACTCTGGCTTCTACTCCACATCTTTTATCCGTAAGCTTGGCGAACCGAATTGTACCCACTTATGAGTTCCTTAGGAGTCTGATTTCGGAGAAGAATGTTGTTTCGGTTTTCAAGTTTCGATCTCGAATTTTCTTGGAAGGTCACTGCAAGAATGTGGCTCCAAATATTGGGCTGTTGAGAGAATTGGGTGTTTCCCAATCATGCATTTCTCTGATGCTAGCTCAATGCACCCAAACTTTAATGCAAAAGCCTGAAAATTTTGGTAAAGTTGTGGATGAGGTGAGGGATAAGGGACTTGATCTTGAAAAAGCGACTTTTATGTTTGCGCTACGCTCATTGTCTAGTAAGAATAGTAAGTTGATATGGGATCGAAGTCGGGAAGTTTACAGGAGTTGGGGTTGGTCTGAGGATGATATTCTCTTTGCTTTCAGGAAAAACCCGCAGTGTATGAATCTATCTGAGAAAAAAATAACGCTAGCAATGGATTTTTTTGTCAACAAGATGGGATGGTCATCGGGACTACTCGCAAAGTGCCCAGCGGTTTTGTGCCTAAGTTTGGAGAATAGAATCATCCCAAGGTGTTCAGTTGTTAAGGTTTTGTTATTGAAAGGATTGATAAATGAAAATTTTAGCTTGAGTTATGTGTTATTGCAAGTGGAGAAGCTGTTCTTGGAGAGATTTGTGACCAGATACCTAGACCAAGTACCTCAACTGTTGAGTTTGTATCAAGGGAAAGTTGAAATTGAAGATTTGTGATGTCCATAATGTTAAACTGGATGACATTCTAACAGTTTTAGCCATTTGATTCTGCAACATTCACTTGTAGCAGCTAGCTTTCAGAGCTATATTGTAAGGTACGTCGTGTCCTGTATCTTACAAGCTTTTTTCTTAAGTGAGGTTTTGTTAATAAAGTCTGCTTTAATCATGTATACGTTCACATTAGGAAACCAGTTCATATGAGTTGGGGTTGCCCTGCTCTCCATGGTCATGGTGCCACCAATCTTTGCAGACTTGTAGTACAAGGTTCTTGACTTGGCTTGGTCTGCAAAATATGCTTACATCAATTTGGTTCATTGCAGGTGTCATTGGATCAATCTCAACATCCACGAGGCTATCACGAGTGGGAGTATTTGCCAGGAGTAAGTTGCAGGTGTCGTTGGATCAATCTCAACAGCTGAAAAAGAAAAGTCCCCTTACGTTACAACCAGAGTGGGGGGGGAGAGAGAGAGAGAGAGAGAGAGAGTGAGAGGGCAACTTGGAGGATATCAGCTAGGTCTATTTTGCGCATAATCTTTGGAGAGAGACCTGCACATTGTCTGGTTTGCTTGCTTTCTTTCCCTTTTTGTTTTTTCCCTTCGTATTCGAAGTGTACAAATAGAAACCGAAATAGACTCTCATTTTTCAGACTTGAGTTGGTTTTCTTGTACTTGTGGAGCTGAAATTTCATTCTTGGGTTTTCTTCTATTACTTGTCAATTAGCGAAACCCTAAAACCTGCTGCACAATGACATAGGTTTGATGGACAAGGAAGCCAAAACTGTACTTGGTTTTTATTTCTTTTCCCAGAAAAACTGATGCTCGAGGAGGACTTTAATTAATTTAGGGGTTTGATCCAGGACATTGGGTTGTTGAATGGGTAGTTAAAAAGATAGCAACTTGTCATCGGAAATATATATTTCTTTACTAATCAATTTAGCATGTTATATCATCCTTGAGATCGTTTCAATTTAATATGTTTTCTCTCAAATTTTATAAAAATCACAAATTGTGTTCTTAAGTGAGGTTTTGTTTATAGTTGACTGAAAGCCTGCTTGAAGTATGCATACCTTTTTTCTCATTAGAAAACCAGTTCATAGGAGTTGGGGTTGCCCTGCTCTCCGTGGTCGCGGTGCCGTCAATCTTTGCTGACTTGTGGTACATGGTTCTTGTGTAACGACCTGTCCCTGAATTATAGTATTTTAAATCCTTAGAGTGGGAGAATGACGAAAATACCCTTACTGAGTATATGTTGACTTTTGTTGACTTAGTCGTTGGGCACATGGTATATTTATTTAGTATAAAGCGGAACGAGATTTGTACTTCAAATGAAGTTTTTTGGGAACTCTGATTCGTTAGATGGGTTTTAGTGGGACCCACAAGGAATTGCCGGTGGACGAAGAGAACACTGCACCGTTGATTGGTGGGAGCGCCAGTGGACGAAGTGCGTGAATCCGTTTTGGATGGGAAGAAAATTTTAAACCTAGGAAAGGATTCGAATTCGTGCATGCAAAGCTCGAATTTTGGCAGAATGGAAAATGGTGTTGTGGCCCGTGGTTTTTAGCGAGAAGAATGGTGGCGGTGGTTTAGAATAAGCAAGTGTCACCGTCACACTTTCGATTGAGAAGTTTGACCGAGCTCTTGTGTCCGCTGCTCACCTCAAGAGCGAATCGTTGCTCATTCAGTTGAAGGTGTGCGAAACCAAGCACTTGGGTTCGGTGCGGAGCTTTGCCCCGCCTCCTTCTTTGGTTCTGATTCATGTCCTACTTCTCCGGCTTTGGAACTTTGTTCTTGCTGGTTACCGGGCAGTGGTTATAGCAATTGAGGTTTGGCTTCTCCGTTTGGTTTGTAGGTTTATTGGTGATAATTTTCAGTTTTGTTTTGGTTTTTATGATGCTGTTGTTATGTGATTTAGCATTGTTATTTATTTGGGACTTGTGAAGGTCTGTGTATGACCCCGATATAGGGGTGAATAATTGTTATTTTGTGGTGTGAATCTGGCGGTGTGGATTGTCGGCCGTTTATGGTTTTCAAGCAACTGCGGCGGGTGATCTCTCACCTAGGCTTGTAGAGTTTTCTCTGTGAGCCGCCTTTGGGCCTCCACTGTTTGAATCCTTGTGGAGGATTTGTATTTGGGTTGAAACCGTTTCATGTTTATTTCCTTTGTGTACTATTTGTAATTTGCTATAGGGAAGAATCTTGACTCATGCTTTGTTTGCATAAGTGACGTTTTTTTTTTTCTGTATGCTGATCTTTGATGTAATTTGTCTGTTTGAACTTTATTTTATAGAATTTCTCTACTTCTGACCAAAAAAAGAAAGTGTCACCGTCACACTTAACACAAATCAGCACCCTCAGTCAACAGGTGATTGAAGAAAAAAATTGTAAATTCACTGTGCTAAACAGAAAAAAGCCGAACTTGGGCAGAAAAAGAATTTTGTCAAATCACTATTATAAACAGTGTTTTTCAATTTCGTTTTAGTATAGAGTAATCTCAACTTCTCGTATTCGTGTCAGTTGCATGTATTTTTATTTTGACTACTTATCGCCCTACTTAAGTATCGGTTGACCAACATGGAAAATGATCATCTCCGGACCCATTTTTTGGGATTTTAAGGATTCTGACATCCTAATCATTCATCGTAAATCGTGCGGTCAGTTTTCGTCAGATACTATTTGTGTTTAATTTTAAATAATAAAAATCAAATGATTTCTGACTGTACGATACACGATAAATGATTAAGATGTGGAGATTCTCGGATGAGATCCAATTCCGACCAACATAAAACCTTGTTCAAGTATTTACGGATAAAGAAACGAGCCATAATAATGAACTACGTATTGAAGCATAAAATAAGTACAAGGCTATTCTTGAAATTTCATATACAACTTTAACCAATTTTGTACACAACGGTTAATGTTTATTTTTTATCGAAAAATTGTGTTGCGAAAAATATTAAAATATATGAGATTTCTATGTCCTTAGATGCTACATTCTTAAAAAAAATTGCACTTACCACAAAAGTTGGCACGCCCAAGCTACTAT
Organism: Pyrus x bretschneideri; assembly: GCF_019419815.1. NCBI lineage: Eukaryota > Viridiplantae > Streptophyta > Magnoliopsida > Rosales > Rosaceae > Pyrus > Pyrus x bretschneideri. Next base: position 4,935,298 of record NW_025999546.1, on the reverse strand, counting down.
GTGCTACATTAAAAGAATCACAACTATCAAATTATTGGAGGAAAGTTAGTAGGTGAAATTTTTTTATGCTAATTGTATCAAATTCTTCCTTTTGCAAAATTACTTTTTATTTTTACATATAACCGATGACTGTCGAAGCAGTGTTTGGATTGGGGTGGAGTTGTATGTTGAACCATGTTTTAGTGTGTGTCCTTAAAAATAAAAAAAGTTGGCTATAATTTTTTTAGCAAAAGATAGTGTCATGAAAATATTTTTAGTTAAACTCTCTTAATTTATTTAGCAAATGGCTCAACTCAACAACAATTAACCCGTGAAATCTCGACAATGTGTAGTGTGCTCAACTCAACAACAATATAAGGCAAAAAGTATGTTGAAAAAGAAGAAGCAAAAAGGAAAAATAATATAAGGTACAAGAAAAAGAACACAAAAGACTTGAACTTCTTTCACTGTGAGGTTGAAGGAGATTTAGTAAAGAGTTGGTGAAATTTCCCTTCCTGCAACATGCATTCTCATCCTATTTGAAAAACACATATTTTTATTTTTGCCTCTTTTCCTTCTTTGTTATTTCGGTTTGGATATGTCAACCGAAGAACTATGGATGCTTCAATTAGAAAATGCGATTATGAGACAGATGCTCAAGGCAAAAGAGGTAAAGTAAGACCTAAGAACATTTGGAAAGAGACTCTAAGAAAATACATCGAGTACCTAGATCTAATGGAATACTTAGCGCAAAACCGAGTACAATGGTGTTTTAGGAATCACATGGCTGGTCTTACTTAGTAGAATAATGCTTTGTTGTTTGCTTGATTGTTTCCTTCAATGTTTTTTCAATAATTATCCATTAATTAATTTCCGTTTCTGTTTTTTGGTTACGGAAACCCTATATATAATTACCTTTTTTGGTTTTTGGATAAGTAAGCCCTAAAAATAATTTCCTTTTTTTGCTTGTTGGTGCATGCACAAATAAAGAAAAAGAATTAAAGATATTATTGCCCCCATATACCCAAGAACAATCATAGGGCAAACCTACAAGGGAAGGAATTCTGGACATATGCAACCTGTGCTATAAATACCTCTGTAGCCCTGACTCATATATCATACCAATCCTCTTCTCTATATTATCTTGGCTATAGGTATTGTCTTATTCCTAATACCCTAAGCCGTCATGGATTTCAGCATAGTCACCTCCAAGAACTCGTCCAAACAAACCCGAACCAATAATCTGTCCAAACAACGATTGCGGCGCAAACTAATGAGCCTGTCCAGAGACGTACGGGAGTTTAAGGAGGGAACCGGGAAAGAAGTCACATTTTATGTAGAGACTAAGGACAAAAAGCTGTTTTGTGTCACGGGGCAATACCGTGTCGAAGACATGCTAGCCCAGCATGCCGCTAAGGTGGAGGTTTCGGACGACCAGGAGTCATCAGAGAGCAAAACCCTAGGCCAAGTGGTGGACCATGACAAGTGTGGTCCGCAGTGGATTAAGCCGATTAAGACCATGGGAGAGGAGGAGCTTAAGCTGTACAAGATAAGCTTGTTGGAAGTGAAGAAAGGTATGGAGAAGGCTACCGAACAGAAGTCCACAGCTACTGGTGGTAGCAGTGGTTTGACTTCTGTTCGTGATGGCAGTGCTACTGCCACTGTCTCCCGTGAGCGTCGATGTGGATTAGGATAACGTCGCATGAGGCCTGGTTGTGAGTGAGGCAGAAGTTCAATAGATGTGTATGCTTTGGTAGCTATGGCTACTCCACAGTGTTTTTGTTTCTTTAAATTTGTTGCTTTCAAGAGAGGAGGGAGAGGGATATGTTTGGTTGATTTTGGTTTGGGGGTTTGTTAAGAGTTGTTTCTTGTTTTCCAGTTCGACCAAAAAAATAATAATGTTGAATTTTGTTTTTCATTTTCGAGAAGATTGGTTGCCCTGCTTGTGTTCTAATTAGAATAACTTGTATGTTATAGTAATATATAGATGTTGAATGTTTTGCTCTTTTTTATCAGTATTCCAATTGAAAATTCTTCAATAATCTTCTTGAAGTAAATATAATTAAAATTTTGGGTGATGTAAACTAGTATACAAAAGTAAAATCAGTGTTCTAGTTAATCACATTTTATAGTGTTACCTGAACGAATTTTGTAAATCGTCGTGTACAGAAATTCAAAAGATAGTCGGGGTAGGTTGGATAAGAAATGAAGTAGGTGAAATTATCATCAAAACCTTGAATTATCACATTAAGGGCATTTTGGGATTTCACATATATACACAACGTTCAACGAAAATGAGTTTTCTTACAAATAAAAGAAATTGGCATAGATATGGAAATTCCACGTTTGAGATTTTACGCTTCTTAAAAAACGCAAATACTGTCTTTTAGTGCTATAGTCAGTAGTATCATTTTTCACTTGTAAGTGAGAGGTCTTAAATCTGATTCTTGCCAAAGGCGAATTTGAACCACATTATTGCTAACTCATTGTGAGACTAAGCCCACCTACTCCCGTATAGATAATATCGTTTGTTTAAAAAAATGCACATACCAAAAAAAGTTGACGCGTGAAAATGATGAGATACCACTTTAACTGAATGTCCTAATTGAGAAAAACTACAAATTAAATTGGCGGTGCGTGCACCAACAGCTGGCAATATGTAGTATCATGCATGTCATGTGAAAATTAACTTAATTCACATGACCTATTAAGTGACACAACCTGGTTTGGAATGTCCACCTGGGCACCCCAATCGAGTTGTGTTGGCTGACACCTAGAAGGTGATGAAGCCAGCACAACTTGATTCGTATGCCTACATGGACATTCTGAATTCAGATGTGTCATTAAGCTAGCATATGGAAAATTCAAATACGAACATGACCCGCAAAAATATGTAATCATTTTAAAATAGATGTTTTCTTGATCATTCGGTGACAAAGAAATACATGATCACTAACATTAGATTTAAAATCAAAGATAGAAAAAATAAATAGATGCATTTTAATTAATGTTTTAATCTCAATCTTTAATACCAAAACTATTGGTGAGTGACAATGAACTCTAAAGATCAAGAGAAGGTGAATCTCATTTTAAATACTTGGTACATGCTCATCTTTATAGACTTAACAATGTTTCATTCACCAAAATGAAAGTGTTATTGTCATCATTTTGAAAAGGAGAATTGTGTAGAATTTAGAAGTACGACATGCTCTAAGCGTTTGTGACTCGCCATATGATGGCGGACTTCATCAATGGGAGCATTTTGAGTCATGCGTTTGCAATTGATGTAAACATTTCCATTCAAACTTAATGAAACTTTCTAAAATTCGGCAAAAAAAACGTTGCGATAAGTGTCTTAGACGGTGATGACCAAGAGTACGTAACTAATTAACATCCGTAACGAATTAAATTCTAAAGCGAATTTTGTTCATGCAAAATTCTAAAATAGTGAAATTAAAATGAATCTGGATGCAAGTGGATTTAACTTAGAGTCGGCCGGTATAACATGCATATGTAAGCCAAGTACTCGAAAATTACATTCACTTCTCAAACACTGCTCGATCAATGTGATTAGTAACTAGCTAAGTAGTAAGAACACGTCGTAGAAAGGATGTTGTCCGTATGTAAAATTACGACAGTGTGTAATGTCCATTTGGGAAGGGTAGGACTATCTGCCAAAAAATGTGTCACTAGAAAAAGAGTAATGTTATGCAGATTAATTTTTAAGACCATATTTACAAACTATACGATATGTCGTTAATATGAAATAAACATTTTAATTCATAATTAAATAATAATTCAATCATTAACAACCACGTCTTATTGTTTACAATTTATGATTTAAATAAATGGTCTCCCTAGCATTACCCTTATAAAAATTATGTTGAGAAAAAAGGTAAAATAGTAGGTAAAAGAAGAAGAAAAAAAACAGAAAAGACGGCTTGAGTTACAAGTTAATGTAAACTAGAATAAAATACCTAATTACCACCAATAAGGAATTAATTTCTAATATAAGGTTTGTTAATGCAACATGCATATTCTTATCTTATTTAAAACACATAGATTTTTGTTTTTATTTTTGCCTATTTTCGTTTTTTGTTTTTTTAGTATGTAGCCCTAATTTCCCCCTTTTTTTTTTGCGTAAATAACCCTATATATAATTTCCTTTTCAGCTTTTTGGTGCATGCACAAATATAGAAAAACAATACGAGACATTATGACCCCCATGTACCCAAGAACAATCATAAGGCAACATACAAGTTCTGGACATATGGAGCCTCTGCTACAATTACATTCTCTAGGCTTGGCTCATATATCATACTAGCTAGCCCTCCTCTATTCTCTTGGGTAGGTATTGTCTTATTCCTAATACCCTAACCCGCCATGGATTTCAACAGGGTCACTGCGAAGAACTCGCCCAGCCAAACCCAACTGACCAACCCAAACGTAACCAACCAACGGTTGCGCCGTAAGCCAATCAGTCTGTCCAGAGACGTCCGGGAGTCCAAGGAAACGACCACGGGAGTAGCCACCGTCTTTGTAGCTACCGAGGACAAGAAGCTCTATTGTGTCACAGGGCAAGATCGCGTCCGCTCCGTTCCTAGGGTGGACGTTGACCACCAAATAGGTGAGTCGTCAGAGACCGAAATTGAGAACATGGGATCGTTGGTAAAATCAGGATCAATCTCTAACGTTGTTAGACTATTGATTTACTATGAGTGTCAAGGGAGACATAGTCCACCAAAGGGAAGACGAGAATCCATTTCACGTTGGATGATCTGCCTAGAAGAATGAATTCTCCTTTTTAAATTAACTTTATCTTTTCAAGAGTTGTGAGACTTCTCTGAATGATCTTATCCTTTCATGATAAGACAAATCACTTATTGAAAGGTATAACCCTTATGATAAGTCATACCTCTTAATACAATCTTTGCTTAAGTGTATATCAATACAACAATCTTATGGTGCACCTCTACACATCAAATACACACATAGTAAAGCCAATATCATCATGATCATATTCCAACATTTCTCACTTGATCTTGATGATGTAAAATCCCATTGGCAAACGATCCTTTTGGTTCTCCTATTAAAATTCACATAGAACATCCATATAGACTTTTTTCAAATTATAAGCGGTAAAAATCAGTTTACATAAGTCAAATTTCATATAAAATAGGACATCCTCTTTTTATAAGACTTTTTGAATCACCAGCATAACAATCTTTTTCATCCTCATGTTCTTACAGACTAGACATGGATTGGGCTGTGATGTGCGTCCAAATGCTGAAGGGCGGCTGTTAGCTAGATGGAGACGTACACTAATATTTAGTGCTCGACCAAATTGCAAGTTAGGCCAAGATCCATAAAAACCAAGACATATTACATAATTTAAAACGTATAATGTAATGGAAAATAAATTTTGTATGCAATAAGCAATATCTTGTTCGTAAACTTTTTTTTTTCTATCGGCGTCGGTCACGGTTGAACAACCAAAGAAGTATTTTTCATTCCAGAATAGTTTTGAAATTTATAATTAATCAATTGGCAACAATATTAAGGGTTCGTTCAGAAGTGTTTTCAAAATGACTAAAAATATTTTTAGCAAAAATGTTTTTAGGTAATAAAAGCACTTGAAGTGCTTTCACTTGTATTTTTTAGTAAGAATTGGTTCTGAAAATATTTTCTCCAGAAAGGCTTTTAGCCATTATAATACCCCTCATATGTTTTCTTCTTATCTGTTTTGTTTTGTTTTCTAGATACAAATTGATCAATCAGTTCTTAATAATCATCACATCAAAGCGTTATGGACGAGCATAAGCGTCCAAGGGAAAAGTCAAAAGTATGATGCTTTCAATGAAGGAATCCCTAACCACACCCATCCTATACAATGTAAACCATATATCAGTTATTCACTATGATTGAGGAGGGGATGATAATACATTTTTTAGCTTTCTTTCTCATCTTGTAGTTTAGTTTTAGTGATTAGAACCGTCTACTCTATAGATCACCATTTAAAGATTAATTTTGTTAAAAAAAAAAAAAACCAAATTAGAAAGGATGACCTAGAAAATAGAGTAGACGATTTATTGGATAACCATTTAGCCTATAAACAGGTTTAGATTAGTTAATTTTTCAAGAGATGAACTTTAAAGGTGACCTAAAAGGTATCGGTTCAGAACATCGTGAAATATTACAAAATGAGAAGAATAATTGAAAAGACATATCAAAATGGTCTAAATGAGCATATTGCTAGCATTCTTCCAAAACAAAAAAAGGTTCCACATGCACATACTAGCACCTTGGCGCCTTAGGCCATCTTCAATGGAGAGGGCTAAAGGTCCAAATGCCAAAAAAGACCTGATTTGCCCAAAAATTCATCTCCAATTGATGACTGGCTATAATTCTATAGAGCCCACCAGGCCATTATTTGGCCAAAGGGGCATCAGGCTGGCCAAATGTAGCTCTCTCTTAGCGCTTTTTTTTTTAGCCCAGCTCATCAGTTGCAATAATTAATTCAAATTCAACAGTTAGATTTGAAAACATTCAAAGGTAGTATAATTAAATTAAATTATAAATTTAAAACTAATAAATTATTGAGGTGACTATATTTGGCCCCTTCGGTTGACAATGATATATAAGTATGACCTGAAATTGTTCGTTAAAAAATAATTTTTTTTTAAATAACTATAATTCTGAACATAACTATTTTTAACTCTTTTAATTGAACATGACCTTAGTTTTAATGATTGCATCACAGTCCAAAACCAGTTATCCTCTCACCTTTTGTTTTCATTCAATCTTTTGTTCTTTCTACTTCAAGAAAAGGAAAATAGATTGTATCATAAAAAATAAAAAATAAAACTAAAGAAAATGACTTCAAAACTTTGAGTTTTAATAATAATGATAAAATAAATGGTAAAATGAATAGTACCATAATTGATTTTTTAGCATAAAAATATGATTTTTCGTTAAAATGAACAATCCCGAAAACTTTTCGTTAAAATTATATAAAAAAAAATTGAAACATGACACACACACCCATCTTTTTTTCATCAGTTTCAGGTTTCAAGGGATCATAAGACACTCATATTAATTTATTGGTATTTGGAGCAAGGTCTAATTGTCTGTTATATTTATAGGACTGATGGCGTAGTTATTATTCTTACACTTTGAATGAAAAAGCTCTCTGCTGCTGAAGTTTCAGTGGCTGTTGAACAATTATTGTGCGATCCGATCTCTGCAGATATGATCTCTCCGTGTGTCATTCATTCATTCATGGGAACTTGCAGAAGTTTACGATTGCATCTCTAGTCAAGTCAGAATAACATGACATAATGATATCTCAATCGAGTCAATTTAATAATAATATTATTATTATTATATTAAATTTATTAATTGCATAGAAATTAGAAGTTGAGCATTTTGATAGAAATGTGTGTTTACTTAAATGAAAAGTTATAACTTTTGACTCTTCATGAATAGTCATATGTTTTTTAAAGAAGTATCTCACATTCTATAAATAGAGAAGCCCCCTATAATCACAAAATAACTTTTCATTGTTTTACATAATCAAACCTATAGTGCACTAAATAATAGAGAGTCTCATTGAGTCCATATGAGAAAATTTTCAACACAATAGTAATTCATGGAGCCTTGTGATTTGGAGTGCTACTATTACAAGGACGTGATCGTTGTATCTTGGGAGACATATGCCAATCAACCATGAGCATCATAGTGGGGCATAAACTTGCCTTAAAGACAAAGTGTCCAACGTTTGCCTCAACCATATTTTCTAGGTTTTTCTAATCCATTATGTCTTGTTCATTTAGCATTAGTTACTTATGTGCATGCATTACTTTGATATATAATTGCATGAATTATTTCTTGATTTTTCATATGATTTAATATAGCAATTAGACCTTATTTTTCCAAAATCTCAGGCCCTGGGGATTTTAGGGATCTCAGTGATCATTCATCATATATTATGCGTTCAGTTTTCGTTAGGTGTTATTTATCTTTAATTTTAATTTTTAAATTTTGAAATGATTTATGGCCGTAAGATCTACGATAAACGGTCATGATCGCGAGATCCTTAAGATCCCCAGAAAAAATGATTTGGTCCATGCATTGCACATAATTCAGCCTTCGACAAATAGGTAGCATAAACTTGTCATCTAACCTTTTCATTAAAAATAGTTAGAAAATAAGACATGTGAGCAAAAATAGAAACTCCCTTTCCCTTTTTTAATCATTGAATCCTAAATTATATATGCAGCCCTTTTAACAAGAGGGTGTCCCCTTTTTTTTTTTTTTTTTTGAAAAATGGGGATCCCTCTTGTTAAAGGATTCATATATATATACACCTCTCAATTTCTAGCCGTCGAATCGAATTAATTGAAGAAGATCAATTGACAAAATTTAATAAGAGTGTGCGAAAGGTAAAAAGGAGTGTGTGAGTAGCATTACCCTAAAAAACTTATGAAGAAAATAAAAATGGTTACACAATTTAATATTAAAAAAAAAATTGTTTAAAAGCATATTCAAATGAGATGTCAAAAGGTCCACATCAACAATAACAGTAAAAATAACACAAATATTTTCCAACTGAGATGTCAATTCATATGCAACATAACATGAATTAGCAGCAAGGCGGGTTGCTGTCAAATTTGACAGCAGCTTCAAATAATTTTTAATGAATTGTTAAATGCTTTTCATTAACTTTAATTTTGTTGGTTTAAACATTTATTATAAGTGATTGTTGGTTCACCGTCCTTTTTATTTGTTTAAAGCATTTATTATATAGGATTAAGTACCTAAAACCCCCAACCTTTTAATGTCATTTCAAATTGGTTTAAACATTTTTAGACATTCTAAATAAGTACCCAACCAATTGAAAATGTCACATTCGTTAAGCACTAGTTAAAAATTTGTTAAACTAACTAGGGCATACTTTGCCTCTAAAATCAATAGAAGGTTATGGAAAGCATATCATCCACCAACAAACGGTTACCACTAGCCCTATCATGCCATCACCTCCAAACCCAACACAAAACTACTAACTCACCTTACAACTCTAGTTGCCAACATCAAGTAGAAGGTCATGCAGGTTTCTGAAATGGTATAAACTGTCATGATCCGCCCACCACCATCTTCACTACCCACAAAGAAGATCTGGAAGCTTGACGAGCTGACAATTGACGTATGAGGAAATCACATGAGTAGAAACAAACTCCTTGAAATCTTATCTGAATTCTTAACCCTTTTCTTTGATAGGAGATTGCCCTCCTAATATAATTTCAATTTGGGTCCCGTTTCGATTCATTGAGTTTCATATTACATAATTTATGTTTAAAATTCAAATTCTGAGACAACTAATATTAATGTTGACCATGATATACCCAATTAATGGATTTTCAACATAATCTATGTTTACTTTTAACATTTTTTTTTCTGTCTCTCTAAAACCTTTTCTCCCCTCTACCTTCAAGAAAAAAGAAACCCTCCTAGCCACCGCTCCTTGCTTTGGCTTGGGGTCGACGGCAACCCAACTCCCGCCTCTTTCTAGCCATCCTTCCCTCTTTCTCGTCCTTCTCCACCTTCTGCATCTTCATTTCCCCCCCCTCCTTCCCACCTTTTTCTAACCCTTTTTCCCATCCATCTACACCCTCCACATCTTCCCTCTTCCCCCTTCTTTTCCTCATCATTCCTCTATCCTTCCACTCAAAAAGTTTTTAATTTCTAAACTTTTTCTCTTTTGGTCTTTGTTTTGGCTTCCCTTGAGCTTTGTTCTTTGAACTTTGTCTCAATTCCCATGAACTGGTCTCATATCTGGACCTTCATGGCCCTCTCCTGCTCCGATGCTACTTTACATCGTGCGTCCTCAACCACCGACCTCTGCTACTCGGCCTGTTAGGTGGCTATTTATCTTTAATTTGAAATTTGAAATTTTGAAATGATTTTTGACCGCAAGATGTACGATGAATGGTCACGATCACGAGATCCTTAAGATCCCCAAAAAAAAGATTTGGTCCATGCATATTGCACATAATTCAGCCTTTGACAAATAGGTAGCATAAACTTGTCATCTAACCTTCTCATTAAAAATAGTTAGAAAATAAGACATGTGAGCAAAAATAGAAACTCCCTTTTTTAATCATTGAATCCTAAATTATATATATATATATATGTATATGCATCCCCTTGAACAAGAGGGATCCCCGTTTTTATAAAAAAAATGGGAATACCCTCTTGACCGTTAGATTTGGCTTTAATGGAATTCTATGGTTGAGATTAAATCACATGCCATAGAATCTCAACCACATAATTTCATTAAAGCCAAATCTAACAGTCAAGAGGGTGTCCCTATTTTTTTTTTTTTAATGGGGATCCCTCTTGTTTAAGGATTCCTATATATATGTGTGTGTGTGTGTGTGTGTGTGTAAGGGGTGTTCAAATTAGGGCAAAAACAAAGATCGACTCATTAAACGGTGCTATTCATACACTTAATTTTACTTGTTACATATACCTTTCAATTTCTAGCCATCGAATAGAATTAATTGGGAAGATCAATGGACAAAATTTAATAAGGGTGTGTGAAAAGTAAAAAGGAGTGTGTGAGTAGCACTACCCTAAAAAACTTATGATGAAAATAAAAATGGTTACACAATTTAATATTAAAAAAAAAGATTGTTTAAAAGCATCTCCAAATGAGATGTCAAAAGGTCCAGATCAACAATAACAGTAAAAATAACACAAATATTTTCCAACCGATATGTAAATTCCTATGCAGCATGACATGAATTAGCAGCAAGGCGGGTTACTATCAAATTTGACAACAGCTTCAAATAAATTTTAATGAACTGTTAAATGCTTTTTATTAACTTTAATTGTAAGATCCCACATCACCCAGGGTTGAGAATCCTGTAAGCCTTATATGTATATTCCCATGTCTATCTAGCAAGAGGCCTTTTGGGAGCTCACTGGCTTCGAGTTCCATAGGAACTCTGATGTTAAGCGAGTTAGTGCGAGAGCAATTCTAGGATAGGTGACCCACCGGGAAGTTCTCGTGTGAGTTCCCATAAACAAAATTGTGAGGGTGTGGTCGGGGCCCAAAGTGAATAATATCGTGTTATGGCGGAGTCGAGCCTGGGATGTGGTGGGTGCCCGGGCTGTGATGTGACAATTTGGTATCAGAGCCAATCCTTGGCCGGAAGTGTGCCAACAAGGATGTCGGGCTCCTAAGGGGGGTGGATTGTTAGATCCCACATTGCCCAGGGGAGTGGATCATCCATGCCTTATATGTACATGCCCACCTTCATATAGCACGAGGCCTTTTGCCAACATCAAGAAGAAGGTCATGTAGGTTTCTGAAATGGTATGAACTGTCATGATCCGCCCACCACCATCTTCACTGCCTACAAAGAAGAACTGGAAGCTTGATGAGCTGACAATTGACGTATGAGGAAATCACATGAGTAGAAACAAGCTCCTTGAAATCTTATCTGAATTCTTAACCCTCTTCTTTGATAGGAGATTGCCCTCATAATATAATTTCAATTTGGGTTCATTTTTTATTCAATTTAATACTTGTTTGTTCATTGGGTTTCATATTACATAATTTATGTTTAAAATTCAAATTTTGAGACAACTAATATTAATATTGACCATGATATACCCAATTAATGGGTTTTCAACATAATCTATGTTTACTTTTAACACTTTTTTTCTCTCTCTCTCTCTCTCTCTCTCTCTCTCTCTCTCTCTCTAAAACCTTCTCCCCTAGACTTTCAAGAAAAAAGAAACCATCATAGCTGCCGCTCCTTACTCTGGCTTAGGGTCGGCGGTAGCCCAACTCTCACCTTTTTCTAGCCATCCTTCCCTCTTTCTCGTCCTTCTCCACCCTTAGCATCTTCCTTTTTCCCCCATCCTTCCCACCTTTTTTCTAGCACTCTTTCCCTTTTTCCCATCCATCTACACCCTCCACATCTTCCCTCTTCCCCCTTCATTTCCTCATCCTTCCCCCATCATTCCACTCAAAAAGTTTTTAATTTCTAAACTTTTTCTCTTTTGGTCTTTGTTTTGGCTTCCCTTAAGCTTTGTTCTTTGAACTTTGTCTCAATTCCCATGAGCTGGTCTTAGATTTGGACCTTCATGGCCCTCTCCTGCTCCGGTGCGACTTTAAATTGCGGGTCCTTAACCATTGGCCTCTACTACTCGGCCTGTGTGCTTCTCATCGGGTGTTGGGTGGGCTATTACAGTGTTTTTAATACTATCTGGTAGGATTATGGGAGTGCGCACTGCACGGTTGGCTCGCTTACCTCATTTTTTGTTGATCTAGTTGTTTCGTTGGTTCATTCTCTTAGTGGTGGTGGTGGCCTTGTGATACGATGGAGGCGTATCTGGTAGTTGCTGGTTTACATTCCAGTCTTAGGGTTTTTTTTTTTGTTATTGTTCAACTGGCCACTTTTGGGCTTATCTACTATATTTTCTTTTTTTGTTGTTGGGCTTGTATTTAGGTTGTAGGTTGCCTTTGGGCTCTCTTTTCCTTGTACTTGTCTTTTTATTTAATGGAAGTAATTTGACTAAAAAAAGAACATAATCTATGTTTGAAAAATTAACTAAGCTTAGCGGATATGACATTTTTAATAGGTTGGGTACTTGTTTTGAATGTTTAAAAGGGTTGAGATCATTTTGGAATGACACTAAAAAGTTGAGGGTTTTAGGTACTTGATCCTATAATTTAACATTTATGTTTAAAATTTGATATATCAAGTAGAGAGAAAAACTTTTTTTTTTTTTTTAACAAAAGGTAGAAAAGAGAGAAAAACTTTAAAATATGTCAAAGTGCGACATAGACTGTTAAATTTAAAATTGAATATCTCCTTTAGAGGTGGTCTAACACTTTAAAAAAGCCGCATGTACAACTCCAAATGCAAGACTGATGATATATTTTTAGAGTGATAATAGTAATTTCTAAACGTATAGCAATTATAGGTGTTGCAATTGGTGGAATGGAATTAATACCAGATGGAGAAGAAAGAAAGGGGACAAGATGCAACAGGAGAATGGGGAGAAGAAAAAATGGAGCGAGTGAGAAAGGGAGATTATTGAATTAGTATTAATAAGGAGAGAGAGAGATAACAAATCTTAAATAAGGATTTTGTTTTCAATGCATAATTATTTAGATAAAAAGCCATATAAAGAGCGGATCTGTGAAACCATGTTTTTCACACAAATTTTGACATAATTTTTTAACCCTTAGATTCAAACATGTTGGATGGTTTAAATTAATCTGACGATAATTACAACGTAGCCCATACAAAAACAGTCCCGAACCAAGCTCTTAGTGTCATTCTTAAAATTGCCAACAACTGTAAGAATATGTGTTATATTGTATCTTCGACAAAAAATTTACATATTATAGATTCTAATATAAAAGGGAATATTTTTGTTCACCATCCTATTTATTACCGTTAGATGAATTTAAGTTTCGAACTTTATATAGTGGATATACACAAATCTCAAAATTTAGACTCATAAAATAATAATAAGTTGGATACATAGTTAGCATTACCAATACTTGAAGATAGTGAGCAAAAATACACTTGTAGTATTAATGTTAGCATACGGTATTCATTACAATAATTTAATATGCGCAAAAAAAAAATGATAATGATGTATGAAAGTTAAAGGTTGTGTGCGTCCTACTAATTGAGTGCAAGTAATAAAATATGCATCTTTATCCATTATCTTAGGTGTAGCAGCTTCCTCGTGGAAACGGGAATGAGCGAAGAAAGATAGCTAAAAAGATGGGAGAGCAAGTGGTGCATTTCAAGTCCCACGCAAATTATAAGAATTAACTTCTTGGGGTCATCATCTTGGAATGGACAATTTTTTTTTTTTAGGTGGGCAGCTAATCATGACCAAGAACACTAATAATATAAAGTTTTCAAGGAAGTGAGTGGTTTGTAGGAGAGCAATTTCAACGGTACGAGCACACGATTATCACATAGTAGTTTAGTAGTTGGGGATGAATTTCAAACTCGTATCCCACACAACACGTTTTGAATTCGACTCCTAACGCTGGTGAGTGGTGGCAAGAGGAAGACTGAGATGCCTCTAGAAGTCTTTTGACCCCCGAAAAAATGGATTGCCTTGGTAAAACCACCCGTTGATCTTCCTTTGAAAAAAATAGTATGAATATACTATTATTGCGGCTTCATGTGATATAATGATACAACGTTAGTTGGAGATAAACTTACACTTATCCTTGTATTATTACCACAGAATGTATACTTTTTGTCTTGTAAGGCATTCTCAGTTTGTTGAGTCAAGTTTTTAATAAGCGACTATTAAGTCCGAGAATCTTGCTGAAGGTGGATTTTCCTTAGAAGTCGGCCCTTCACACACTTTTTTTTTCGTCAGGTTGGATTATTTCATTTATATAATTAACTGCATGTGTTCTTAAATGACCCCAATCACTCCCAAAACACTACTCACATGGCATAACATGATTGGTGACTAACTTTTGTCTTATAAAAATGAGTGAGCTCTCATAACCTTTCCTGGGAATATCATCGGAATTACCCAAACATTGAAAACAATCATTCTTTCTTTGGATCCAAAACCCAGAAGCCCTTTCATTCATTCTTTCTCTCTAAAAAGACACCAAAAATATACTAATACCATGAATACAATCAAAATGCAAATAATTAGGCCTTGTTTGGCAATTTTATCTCTTCTCATTCTTTCTTGCTTCGCAACTCAAATCCATGGAAGCAAGCAATCGCAAGCACTCTCACAGCTCCACAGGTCCAAATTGAAGAACGTCGCCCGCATCGACAAGAGCCCCTTCGTGGCGATTCTTCACGCAAACGCAACCAAAACTCATCCTCAGGAAGGATTGAAGGTGAAGGATAGGATCGTTAAATTGCCTGGACAACCCAACGTGAAGTTCTCTCAGTATGGCGGGTACGTTACGGTGGATAAAAAAGCCGGCCGTGCAATGTTTTACTATTTAGTTGAAGCTGAGCAAGCTAAGGATTCTTCACCTCTTCTTCTGTGGCTCAATGGAGGTAAATTACTATCCTACCTGCAAATTGTAATGTCAATACCACCTGTTCAACTGATGATGTTATAATTTGTCATTTGCTGCGAAAGTTATGGGTGGTTAATTGTGATCTCTTTGTCTAGGTATACATTTTTTTTCCTTTATTTTAATTATTGGTGATTGATAGAAGTGGAAATATATGAAGTATTCCACTAAAATCCCAACTAAATAGCTGGCTTAAGCTTAGCCAAAATAGCTAGAGCAATGTGCTCATTTTTCTGCAGTCAAATTCTAATTTCTAATCTCCTTTCTTAAAATTTTGATAAATTAATGTAAAATATCACTTGTTTAAAAAAAAATTCCAAAAAATGCTTCTTGTGTGGTACTAGCTACTCCAACCTATCTTTTCTTTCTGTATTTTCCCACTCTCTTTGTAGTGTTCCCACACCTTTGCATGATGGTTCCTAGTTTTTCTTCGGCCTGATATGATTATTAAAAGAATAATAATTTATAGCTAATCATGTCCCTCAATTATTGATGCCCTAAACAATAATTTTCATCACCCAAAAGGTTAATTGTAATCAATTGCTTGTCTTGTAAATTTACATCAATTAATATTTTTTCAATGATTTAGGCCTAACACCACATATTGTATTGCGATAGTCGCACCAAACACACACATGACTCTTTGTTAATCTTGACGTATGTGAAGCTTAATGAAAATTCCCCAGAAGGCTAATCCTGGCACCCCTCTTTAATTTTCGGAAGGGCTGGCCCCTTGTGGAGGATATCTCGGCGCTTATGCTGAATCTAATATGTCTCTCAGTTGGAAAATATACATAATATAAAATGGACGTTGAAAATGTTTGTGATTTGTATGTTGATCAATTATTTATCAGATAAGTACAAATAATTTAGTTGTCCGCATGACACATGATCATTTATTTACACAATTCGGTTACATCTTCTCCTTTCTACCAATATTTTGGCATAAGACTGTTGCGATACACTGGTTTATGGAGTGTACTGGTATTTAAACGGTTAGATTGCAATGGTAACAATTCAATCATACAAATTTAGTCATCCAATGCACCGATGCATCTCATACACCAGTATATATAGAATTATCTTAGAACATCATTCTAGTTTAGTCTTACTAACTTCCACTTGCATCCTGAGTAAATTGGATCCAGTGACATAAATTACTAACTACTACTTTGATGACATTTATAAGGTTGCCATTGCTTAATATTTTCACAGGACCTGGTTGTTCTTCTCTTGCCTATGGAGCAATGCTCGAGCTTGGACCGTTCCGAATCCACAGCGATGGAAAAACACTTTACAGAAACAGATTTTCATGGAATCATGGTATATATTTAAAACACAATTACCAGACCTTAATTTATAAATCTTCAAAGTTTAATCTCTCTTTTTTTCTTCAGCTGCTAATGTGTTGTTTCTTGAGTCTCCTGCTGGGGTGGGATTTTCATACTCAAATAGAACATCTGATTACGATGCGAGCGGGGATAGAAACACAGCAGCAGATAATTATGTATTTTTGGTGAATTGGTTGGAGAGGTTTCCTGAATACAAGGGCAGGGAGTTTTATATCTCTGGGGAAAGTTATGCAGGGCATTATGTACCTCAACTTGCACATACCATTCTATACCATAATAAGAGGGCTAACAAGACCATTATCAACCTCAAGGGCATAATAGTATGTTCCTCTCTCTCTCTCTCTCTCAAATTGGGAAGTCCCAACTCTATGACAAACAATTTTTTTTCGTTTTATATATAAGCGATATTGGAGGAGGGGGATTTCAATATGGAACTGTGATTGTAAGGAAGATTGCTCTTAATCAACTCAGCGAGTCCCTTACAAATCAATGGCAAATAATTAAGTTCTAGACTAATTGGGAAGCACAAATCTATAGCAAATAATTAGAATTTAGATTCCATGAGGTTCTATGTTCTTGGATTCTTGGTAGTTGGTGAGTTGTAAAAAGGTCATAGGAAAAATGCTTGCATTGGAGGTGATTGGTCGCTCCTGGCAAGGGTTGGCCAACTCCCACATTTGGTGGTATCATCATATAATCCCTTTTGCTCTTGGTTTTCCATAATTCTTGGTCTGGTCATCATTTTTGCTTTTTTAAGACTGATGTTGCACATTGCCTAATTTTAGTGGGTGGGTGCGAAATCTGCTTATTATATGCTTGACTATCACTTAATGAATTGGGTAAAAAAGGAAAAAAAACTGAGAATTTATTGTTTGAGAAAGTATTTCTGCTCTTCTTTATCATTACACATTCATGTTTATTTTTAATATTTTGCATTGGGGAAAAAAAATAAATAGATGTGTGCAACATAAAAGGGTTGCGAAAATCTTTCTCCTTTTTTTATATATGCGGCGCACTATACTGCCCACTTGTTGTAATAGATGCGAGATTTATTGTTTATGATACCATACATTTTATGTGAGACAACCAACCGGCACATAATGTTACTGATTCATTTATGTTATAGCACATGTATTTATTTACTTATTAGTACTATATCCTAGGTCCATCAAATATATATTTATTACCATATTGCATATTTGTATTACAATATGTATTTGGTAACACCACTCGACGGTGTGATCGTTAACATCCAAATTTTTTGTCTCGATGACATGTTAAAAGCATTGATGATAATGAAGCATATAAAGTTTATTAAAATTTTAGCAAATTGCAAATGCCCTATCTCTCTTCTTTACTCAAAGCTTTCCTTGTTACATGATGTAGATTGGGAATGCAGTGATCAATGATGAAACTGATACAAGGGGAATGTACGACTATCTTGCGAGCCATGCTATCATTTCAGATAAAACTGCAAACGTTATTAACAACTACTGTAATTTTGCACCTAATGTCAAGACTGATCAGCGTAAGGAGTGCAGTGACGCCACAGATGATGCTGCTAAAGATACCTATTACGTTGACATTTATAACATCTATGCCCCTTCATGTTTGTCTACCAACCTCACTGCAAAACCCAAAAGGACTTCGGTAAGTTAAAACAAAACCCTAAAAATTTCCCGCATATATGTAACACTGCTTATTGCAAAACATAATCTTGCGCTAATACATTCGTCGTGCAGATATTTAAATTTGATCCGTGCAGTGAGGACTATGTGTATGCTTATTTGAATCGGCCTGACGTTCAACAAGCTCTCCATGCCAATGTCACCAAACTCTCACACGATTGGGAACCATGTAGTGATGTTATCACATGGGGCGATAGTGCATCAACCGTACTACCTCTTTTACATGAGTTCCTGGAGAATGGACTTCGAGTGTGGATTTTCAGGTCAAGTTTCAGTCTTTTTCTTGTTCGTATGTTATATATTCTTATAAATGCTATGCAATTTCAATACTTGAGGAAAAGAAGGCCTTGCAGTTTCAGTGTTAGGGTTACAAACGATCTTATTTTTATGAAAATATTGAGTGCAGTGGCGACATTGATGGGAGGGTACCGGTCACTTCAACAAAGTATTCTCTTGACAAGATGAATCTTCCAGTAAAGACTGAGTGGCACGCTTGGTTCCTTAGTGGAGAGGTATTATATACAACATTTTTTATTTTTTTCTACTGTTGTTTGTTTCAGTAATCGAATTTTCAGAAGACCTTCAAAAGTCTTGATATGTTCTATATGTGTCGTTGAACAGGTTGCTGGGTACACACAAGAGTTCAAGGGAGGCCTAACATTTGCTACAGTGAGACAGGCAGGGCATCAAGTTCCAAGCTATCAGCCTGCAAGAGGACTTTCACTCATCAAGCACTTCCTTGATGGCACACCTCTTCCTGATACCAAAAGATATAACTAGCTAGCTAATTTCTTCAAATCTTTCTACCTATTCGACTGGCACTACCTTGTTATTAATTTTTTTGGTCCACACAAGGTTAATTAATTGATTTGTCAAACTTCAAGTTGTAATTTATTGTTATTGAAATTAATAAAATTTCACCGAAAATTTTCTTGTCCTTTTGCTAGACTAATATGACATATGACTTCTTAGATTAACATTTACTTGATATACAAGGAACAATAACTAAGGAGAAGAATCTGGAATTAAGGCCGCTATTCTAACACCTCAGGATTACATACCTTGATTTATTTCTAGGATTATATAACAAGTTGCATGAGTGGAGTGCAACCTAATACAATCAGTTAGGAATTCTACGAGAGGAGAAACTATATGAAAAAGATTATCTATAAAATCAATCATATAATTATATTTATAGCACAAGGGAAGGTATTTAACAAGGTGATCACGAATGATTATTTTTGAATATAGAAATTTGAGAGAGAAATTCTTAATTTTTGAATAAATAATATGATAAGATGAAAGCTATGAATTCCACTTGAATGTTATAAGCATTAGAAAGTCAGAATTGACGGGTCCACAATAAAAGCAATAATCCAAACTAATCCAGCTCATTCAATGTTACATAGCGGGGAAGAACTTTTCGAAAAGTACAATTAAATAAGTTAGCCAATATAGAAACCATAATAAACCTAATTTGTAGGAAACTCTAGAGCCACTTCCAGACTATTCTTTAACTATTTGTCCAACAAGAAAACAATCATAGGCCCAAACCAAAACCAAAAAGAAATTATTTAGAGGTTTTTAGCTAAAATGGTCCATGAGATTTGCAAAACTCTTCACTTTGGCCTTTGAAATTGGAATTAATAAAATTAATCCCTGAGTTTGTCCACCATTAATCATTTTGGTCATTCCATAAAAAATCTTCGTTAAATAAGAATAAAATGACCAAAATACCCTTAATTTTTGTCAAATCATTTTGGGCCATAGTTTATTAAATTGTGGGTGTCTTTGTCATTTTGATCCTTATTTAACATAATTTTGCACAGAATGACCAAAATGATTAATGGTAGATAATCTCAGGGACCACTTTTATTGATTTTAAATCTCAGGGACCACAGTGATATATTATGCAAATCTCATGGATCGTTTTGGCTAAAAAACCTTATTTAAAATACCAAACTTTCTTCAAAGCTCTTAAAACCTGGATTTTGTTTATTCTCCTGAATACGGAATGGGATCACTGCATCCCCACTACCACCATCACCATCACCACTACCACCACCACCACCACTATTCGCCCACCACCTCCACCATTTCCAACTCGATCACTCCCACTACCTCCTAATCACCATCCAACCACCACTCTTATCCAACATTGATACCACAACACCCTCCGCTACTATTGTTGCGGTTACCAGATAATCATAGATCACCATTGTTGCTGCCGCCACCACCACCATTCTCAGCTAACATCACCATCTACACCGCCACCGCCACCACTCCAACCACCATTGCCTCCTGCCACCTTGCTATTGCACCACACACATCCAACAACCATCGCTGTTGCTATTTAGTACTACGGTTTAATACTATTCCCTCTACACTTCCAAGGGAAAGGTCTTAGGTTTGAATCTCATGAATGACAAGTTCGATACCAATTTATTTTCCACTCCTTGCTACAAATACATCGTTGTATAAAAATAAATATTGTTACCATCTCAATTAGGAGTTTTGAGGAATTTTAGTGTATTAACAAATTCATAATTTTATAGTGCTTAATTGATTTCTAAAGATTATGTAAAAATTATTGAATTTAAGAAGAAAAAATCCCTTAAAATGTTTCTAAATATATGGACGTTGTATTCATGAAGTTTAGTTGAGTTCTATAGACTCCATGTGAACTTTAGATGAATTCAATAGAAATCTTGAAAAAAAGAATGAATTTGTAAAGTTTAAAAAACACGGATAAATCTTTCTAAATCCATTTAAATTCTTCATTTTTTAAAGTGCTTTAAAATAAAATCTTAATTGAATATACAATGAAATTTTATAAATTATTTTTAAATTAAAAACTAGCATATAGGCACACACAAAGTGTGTAAGGAAATTTTTTATTTTTGTTTTTGAAATAGAAGGAGAGAAGAAGACAGTGATAGAGAATGTGAGAGCGGGAAGTTTTTTTTTTTTTTTTTTTTTTAAATTAGAGATATGTTAGGATTACATGTAGGTGAGACTTTGAAAAAAAAAAAGCCAAAATTTGGTTGTGTGAAATTACAATTATACCTTATATTTCTTATTCACGTTCTGTTTTAATTACATGGTTAAATTGGTAATTTTATAATATTTTAATTGACAATGAATGTTTTATTAATTAGTAGAAATAAATACGATCACATTTCTATAAAATTTTACAAACTTTTTAAAATTTTAATTGAAGATTCGTGAAGTTTCATAATTTATTTAATTCTTGATTGAATTGGCATGATTTATTGAACTAGAAAAAACTCCTAATCGAAGACACCCTGTGTATAACGTTGCTAAACTCAATTTACCGACGGATTACGAGCAAAGATGGATGTCTCTTTCACCGGCGACAAGAAGAGGCGGAGCTGCAGCTCAAGAGCAAGATCTCCGACCACAATCCAGTCCCTCCAACACGAAATCCTTTGCACCATCTTCTCTTTCCTCGACTTCTTCGACCTCGCAAGTTGTTCCGCCGTATGCAAAACCTGGTACTCGATTTCAACTACCCTTCTTTCGGAATTTTGTAGGTAAATTTGAACTGGGTTTTTGTTACTTTTAATGCAGGAGCACGGTGATCAACAAGTCTAAGTTGCTCCGAGTGTTTTGCCGCAAGCAATGGCAGATGCGTCTTGCGGGTTCTAGCAATGGGTCTAGTGATGGTCCTGAGAAACCTTGGGAGGTTTTTTTGGAGGAGATGGCTGTGGAGCGTCATAAAGTGGCGTTACACAAAGGTCGAATTCGAGTCGATCACTTGAGGGGTCACTCTGTTGGGTATTGTCTTTATCCTTCTTAATGTTCAATTCACCTTTCTTCGTATACTTTTTGGTGTGATGTAACTTTTGTGAATCATAATATGAAGTTTTTGAATGTCTGCGTGTCTTTGCATTGTACAAGAAGCAGCCTATATAATGCATTGAAAGTTTTGATTGTGTCAATTGAGGGCTGAATCGCAGGCGTGAAACATTCTATAGAATTAATTAATTTAATCTAGAGTTTGCGTATAGATGAATTTGGAGAGGCCGTTGCTTGAGAAGGCATTTATTCAAGAAACCAGTTGTCTCGTTAACCAAGAGGGGCAAATGAATAGTTGAATACGAACGTTAATGCTTGTTAAACCTCACGAGATACTTCACGCCTCACATTTCAATTTTAATTACATTTAAGATTATACTTTCTGACTGTAGAATTATATGTACGGTATTATTAAATACTGAAGCTGGGGTGCCAAACAAATTCTGGTTTAGCTGGCTGTGTGTGTAAGTAGGCTCATAGCTTGATGAGGGAAGGGATCTGTGTTAGTTCTTATCTTATGCCTAGGCATACTGCTTTCTGCGGGGATGATATCATTTCCTAACCTTGCTTTGTCTTAGGGTTGGACAGTGTCGAAAAAAGATGGGGTTGCTTCTCACTGGCAGCGGTGATAAGGTAGTTTCCCTTGTAAACAACTTACAAAACTAGCATCTTTATGTATCATAAAATATATTGAATTTTTTTGACCGAAGGTCACGGGTTTGAGTCATGAAAACAGCCTTTTTGTAAGGCAAGGGTAAGGCTTTGTACGATAAACGTTCCCCCTGACCCTCGCAAAGTGGGGAGCCTTGTTGGCTTGTGGTCGCTCCTTTTTTTAACTGTTAATTATCTAAAAGCACAAATATTCCCGAGTCCTGAATCTCTTGATGTACTTCCAAACTGGGGTGGGGAGCTTGAATATTGTCCTTGAATCATATGTTCCTAGATCACGATTCCTCCCTATATTTTGCCCATTGTGATGTTTCAACTCTATACTATAATGTGACGACGTCTTGAGGCAAGAACTTAGTACCATACATGTTATTATTAGATTTTGGATATGCTTCAGAAGTATGGATGTGTTCTATAGGATGTAAATGTAATTTAAACGTATTCGTATCTGGCCTCCAAATGTGTCATTTGTACAAGCACCGCCCACTTGGCTTGCAAATCTGCTTGGAGGATCGTATTAACAATTGTCAAATTCAAACTAAATGATATTGGCTGTGGAATAAGTTTTATATTTGACGGAAATTGTATTTTTGAATGAATGGTCCATCTTTTCAGTTCTCATCAGCTCAACTTGCATGCATTTTGCCATTTCCCACATTATACCATCCTTCACCTATTTCCACCTAAGCCAAGGCATCGAGTGCTTTGTTAGCATTTGCACTTGGCCCTGTCGTATCTTTTAACTAAGTATACCACTCTTTGTGTCCACAACCTTGGACTTTCTTTGTTCAACAGGCCTTGTTCCGCAGGGCCTACCCTTTCTTCTCCTGATAGCTTGTAGTAATAAACTCGAGAACTTATTCAATTGTTGTTAATTACGTGGTCATAAGGTTTTCTCTTCAGTATAGTTCTTCTGACTTTTGACATGGCAATGATGCTAGGTTATGCGTCTTTGGTCATTGGAAAGCTATAAATGTGTGGGAGAATATCCCATTCCAGACAAGGTTCCTTTGGTTGACTTTGATTTTGATGAAAGCAAGGTAATTCAAACTTATTACTTTTTCATTCAAACGAGACTCAACTTAAATGCTATCATGTTACAGACCACATATTGATCTGAAGCTTAATCTGGATATATCATTGACTTACCGTTCAGATTGTGAAGCAAGACTGTGACTTCTGTTGTTTTCTGGACATCTTGATAAAGGATTGCAATGCCATGCACGCATCTTAGTTTAACAGATCAACCTAGGAGTGAAAATGTAGCATTAACATCAATTTATATGACAGAGCATACAAGGGCTTTTGAAATATGCTATTGAGCTTATTGCATTCTTCAAGCTTACTTGGAAATGTAAATAACATGAATGCTGTTCAACTCCTTTCATCCAGTTTAGAGACTGGTATGGATGATTCGTTGTGATAATATTGTTGGATCTTTAACCTTGAGTGTGAGTAGCTACCTTATTTAATAGTCCTTAGTCAAAGCATGTTGCTTTCAATAATTAACGGAATTTCAGACATGACTGACTTAGTTTTCTGTAGATTGTAGGTTTGGTTGGCACTCGTATATGCATATGGAGGAGGAATGCGATGAGAAGCATATTTCCCTCGCGTGAGGGCACCTTTCCGAAGGGTTTATGCATGCGGTATGCAGAGAAAATACTCTCATTATTTTTAGTTTTATTTTGTAAGTGCTAGAATGCACTACTTCATGAGCAGCAATATACATGGTAAAGACCAATAACATAAAATTGGAGATTTATTATTTGATTTCCTTCACCAATTGGTTGGGCGGGGGATTGTCTGAATATTTTACATTTTGAGCTTCTATCAATGGTTGTTCTGAAAGTTTCTTGTTTTGATTGATTATATCTTATTTATTTGTTTACTAATATTGCCGTTACTATTGCTTTTGGACTTTAAAAAACTCCTTTGTTGCTGAAGGCCCTTCAATTTTTTTTTTTTTTTTTTTTTTTTACGGTTGTCTTTACTTGATCATTTCTGTTTTGGAATAGAATGCTAGATATGTATGGAGGTTTACTTTTGGTGGATTTCACATTCTGTTCTGATTGTAGTTACTGCGATCCTGAGGCTGTGGTTGGATGCGAGGATGGGACAGCTCGTGTGTTTGACATGTATAGTAAACAATGTTCTCAAATCATTAGGTATGTACTACAAAGAATGTAGCTTCTAGATTGGTGTTTGTATTTGTTTTCATTTTTCTTCTGAAGAATACAGTGAATTTATACAGCTTAAGTAGATACCTTTTGACTTGTAGACGTAAAACGAAAAATAGGAAGTATGAGTTAGAATTTAGAATAATTTCCCCTCTGGCATAGAATGTTCAGTATTTGCTGTAATATGAATTTATATGCTGCTCAATGGTTTATGGATTTTCTTTTGATTCCTGATTGCAGAACGCATGCGGGGCCAGTAACATGCTTATGTTTGAGTGATGATCAGTTGATACTTAGTGGTTCATCTCTTGGTGGTATCACAATATCTGGACTTTCATCTGGCGAGCGGGTTGCGAAATTAAGTTCAAATGATTCCTCAGGTTACACGTTATGCGTGCTCTACCATTGTTATGAGGGACACCTACATTCCAGTTATAACTTCTGATACATAAAACTAAAATAAATCCGAAAGCTCATCAGGACACTAATTACATTCTTTTTTCCATCCTCCGCCACTCAGTCTAGCATATCTGATTCATTGTGTGCTGGACAACTCATTCCATCGAACATATCGACAGAGATACACTATACTTTGTTCATATAATTTTGAGTACCTCATCAAACTGCCAATGGGATCATGTAGAAGTCATAATTGCACTGTCTCATATTTATTTGTTGTGTCTTATAACTGCTGGGTGTACTCTTACTACTTATGCCCTTTTGTCCTTGTTGAATGAAATATATTCATGTGAAAGCAAATTGATAAGGATTTTGATTGCAGTTGTTTGGAAGTGTTGGCGCTTAACAGTACATCAATATTCTAAATAACATATTTATGGGTTTTGAGCAATCCTCTATCTTGGAGTGATAAGGACATTATGTTCATGACAGAGATCATAAATCTAGTATCAATTTTTCAATGCAGGCATAAAGACTTTGTGTTTCAACCCGGGCTCTCACTTAGTATTTGCTGGATCGGCTGCTGGATATGCAATGTGTTGGGACGTTAGGTATGAAATATGACTTAAAATGCTCTTTTAAGAATTTTAATTTGCCTGGATGTGCACTTTAGCTTGATGATAGTCTATGTTATAACCGTTTCTATTTTTTACCTTGTTACAATTCGAATACAAGGTTTGGATTAATTCAAATGTTCTGTAGATGATATCATTGGTAGATAGAAAGCTTGTATGCAACTAGTCAGTTACTTATCCTTTCTACAGAATGAGAGTTGCTTCAAGATGAAAACTTCAATAAAAGCGAGTATGAAAAAGTGTGTAGACCCCCAATTTTTTGCCCTCCGTCGTTCACCCAAATGTCCATGGTTATGAGACATTAGCCCTCCTCTCTAAAAGACAAGGGATTTTAATCGAAGATAGTGTCTGACGGCCCTTAGTGTGTTTTCATATGGAAGTGTCAATTTAACGACATATTCTGAGGTGATTTCTGTTAAAATGCCCATTTAACTGTACATTAATTATCATTAAAAGAAAACCCACAACTTTTAACCAAAAGAAAAAATCTTTAAACGTAACGAATTAAGGCAAAAAACTCGAGAAGCTAACCAGCCATGGATAGGGCAGCTGACAATGATATCAACAAGGCAAAATCCAAACACGTGAACGAATATCACATATACTTGTTCCAATTCTAGAAAATTTGTTTCTTAGAAGTTATATAATCTCGATTCTTTTGGTGCTGAATTTTGACCGTTTCTCTGAAACTAAGGGCTGAACACTAGTGTTGCTGAAATATTAAGCCTTAAGGTTTTGAGTGGTTTATCAATTCTCATTTCGGGGTCTACTCTTTATACTTTTGTGTGACTTGTATTTCTCTGGACAGATGCTAAAACTTTATATGGTTGTTTTGTCACCAACGGATTTCAGCATAAAAAATCTGTAGTTTTTATATGGTGGTTTTGTTATCGTAAAATTTGTATGCAAAACTTACCCTTTACGTCCTAGTTTTCTCTGTCTTCCGCCCTTTTATTTTACTGTCTCGATAGTAACAGTTGACGTAATACAGTAGTATGTTAATGTTCTTCTGTTATATTGTACGATTCAGGACAATGAAATGTTTATGGGAGACACGAGTGAGTCCAAATAGGGTATACACGTTGCAGCACATGAGAAATGATGCATCGACATTGGCGGTTGGCGGAATAGACGGCGTGCTGCGTCTTCTGAACCAGAACACAGGTGAAGTAATTTCAAGATGCGTCGTGGATGGATATTTATCATCAAGTTCTCGAAACACGATCGGGACTACCCAAAGAATGAGAGGAACAAGGCTTTCGGAAGATACCCCCGTTGAGAGCATTCTTAGTACCAGACGGCCTCCCATTACGTGCTTGACGGTTGGGATGAGGAAGGTTATCACCACGCACTACGATAAGTACATCAGAATCTGGAAATTTGAGTAAGACGACCACTCTTTTTTTTGCTTTGACATTATTCATGATAATGTGTATGTATAAAGTTTATTTATGGTTCGTGTACAAACTACAACAAATTCTTGATCTTGAAATACAAACCTGTTTTCCGTTGAGTCCTCCGAGAAAATAGTAGGTCGATTTTACTAACGGTTCCAGAATTGAACCGATTGACAAGAAACGTAGAATCGAACTGGAACTTGTCAGATGGAAGAATTTGATCTTGGAGGGTCGGTATTCATGTTTCTAGTTTTATTATTTCGCCAGTTTCCCTAATTCTGGCCAATTTCCCACGTGGACTATTATAAATGGTCAATTCCCGCATTACATCTAATTATCTGTCCATAAAACTCTCGTCAGTTACAAAATATTATTTGTTGTTATTTTCTCTTTCTTTAAACCAGACAGTTTTAATGAAAAGTTAGATCAATTACGGAGAAAGATGATGCTACATGGAAATAAAAGAACGAGAAAAATAAAAGTTCAGGAGGGAAATCGTTGAAATGTTTTATTTTGTATTTAATTTATTCGAAAGGTATGGACTTTAAGCCCATGTTTAAATTCATCAAGCCCATAACTCAACCCAAACCCAATCTCATTAAAAATCCCACTACACCCCCGTATTTCTTTTGACCTCACTCCCTTCTCTTCTTCCCCAGTCAAAATTCCCACACTAAAACCCTAACCCTAGAAACTCCAGGAGCTCCAAAAATGGTGTGCATACGCAAGGCCACAATCGACGACCTCCTGGCGATGCAAGCTTGCAACCTTTTCTGCCTCCCTGAGAATTACCAGATGAAGTACTACCTCTATCACATCCTCTCATGGCCGCAGCTCCTCTACGTCGCTGAAGACTACAACGGTCGCATCGTCGGCTACGTCCTGGCCAAGATGGAGGAGGAGAGTAACGAGTGCCACGGCCACATCACCTCCCTCGCCGTTCTCCGCACCCACCGCAAACTCGGGCTCGCCACCAAGCTCATGAGCGCCGCCCAGAACGCCATGGAACAGGTGTTTGCGGCGGAGTACGTGTCGCTTCATGTGAGGAAGAGCAATCGAGCAGCGTTCAATTTGTACACTGAGACTTTGGGATATAAGATTCATGATGTGGAGGCGAAGTACTATGCCGATGGGGAAGATGCGTATGATATGAGGAAGGAGCTCAAGGGGAAGAAGGTGCATGGACATAGTCATGGGCATGTGCATGGGCATCACCACCATCATCACCATCATGAAGGTGGGTGTTGCTCAGGGGAGGCGGCGAAACCAGATAAGGCAGAGGCGAAAAAGGTCGAGAGAGGGAATGCCAAGGCGGTATGAGAGTGAGAGGTAAATTGAGTTATTTGGGGAAAGTGCATTTTCTGTTGTTTTACTTTATCTATGGTTTTTGTGCTCCCAATAATGATTATACATTGATTAGGAATTTATGTTTTTGATTTGAGTTTGTTCCGTTTGATGATCTGTAGTGCTAAATCTTTCTTCATCACTAGTAATGAATCCTATTAGTAGCAGAACTTGCGAATAAGTTTGGAATAGAGTAGGAAAAATGGCTAGATTAGTAGTTGTTTTGCTTGGTTAAGTTGACAAACCCACACGCCCACAATGCACTAAACCCGCATCTCGCCCTTTAGCCTTGCCCGTTTGAGGGTACAGGTACTATTCTGCCCATGCTGGATTAAGAATTACCCTTTTCAGTAGTGTGTATACATGCATACATACAAGACTGGCGCTTTGGTATTGAAAGTGAAGCACATTAGCTTTTTCAAGAGTGAGATTGTATCTGAAGTTAGGCCTAGTTTGGTACTGAGGTGATTCTGAAAAAAACTGGTATCAAAAAAAGCTGGTAGCTGTTTTTGTGTTTGGTAAACATTCAGCTTCAGCTTTTTTTTCACAGTTTTTGGTGAAAAAAAGCCAAAAACAAGAAGCTGCAAAACCCAGCTTTGAAAAACCGGTTTTTTGTTCACATCTGTTTTACATAAAAGTTTACCAAACACTATAATACTGCTTTTTTTTTTCAAAAGCACTTTTACAAAAGAGTTTACCAAACACTCAGCTGCTTTATTTCATAGTTGCTTATTCTCACAGCACAGTAAAAGCAGCTTTTTTTCAAAGCACAGCAATACCAAACCAGCCCTTAATCCTGCTTTCTCTAGTTTTTCAGAAATTGGGGAGGAATAAAGTGTTTTCTATTTTGGGCAATTGTTCTCTGTTACAAGTTTCTCTCGTTCATCCTCCTAATCATTTTGTTTGGTTAATGCTTGGAGTTTTAAGTTGTTTTGAACTTGAGTTTCTCTTGAGAAATGTTTTGAATCGGGGCGGTCTGTATGTTCACTAGTTAATCACCCAAGCATGTTGGCATGATGGTGAATTTTTTTGGAATTTGTGAGGTGTCGAATGACTAAACAGGTCCAGTAAAGTATATATTTAAGAAATGACCAAATATAGAATCCAGTATTGATAGAAAATCACTAAGAATCCAGTAATGCAGTGGTCATAGAGATTGAATAGAAAATAGGATGTTTTCCAACTGACATTCTGAAATAAGCACCCAATTAAAGTTCCTAGTCCGTCGCTTGCATCAGGTAGGGTTCCGATGAAGTTTTCGTGGCCGTGCAGGATCAAGTTTTATTTCTGGAAATAGAGAAGAGTGCAGAAAACTTATTATGTTCTACTCTATCCTTTGTCATCACAAAATTTGCAACCTAAAATAGGAGCTTTTTTCGAACTGGCCTTCCGAAATGAGCAGCAAATAAGAAGTTTCTATTCAATTTCTTGCACCAGTTGGGTTTCTGAAGGAGTTTTTGTAGCCATGGTGAAATGTCAAGTTCCGCCTTGGCACTGATGCAAACTTGGGTTAACTTCACAAGGCTTTCTACACTCCCACTCACACTCCAGTTCAACATGATCGACGTAAACATGTTGAAGTTGATCGACATTTTAATTTATTTGAGTTCTGTAAAGTCTGAGCATCAACTCACGGATGTACTTATTTTTGTCCAATTAAATTTATCATAGCTCACTTGAAAAAGATGGGCATTGATTTGTGCACCACTTAGCTGAGGTTACTTAGGGCTTATTTGGAATCTTAATTGCATCTGATTTTTTGTTTAAATAAATGAAAATGTGGCTAAATTAATTAATATGCATTAGTTTCAAAACAATAAATTGGATCAAAAGTAATACCAAACATCCCCTTATGAATGATTATGTTTGAGTGAGAGATTTCCAAGTCTCAAGAGATTGATGCCAAATTAGTCAAAAATGGATTGCAAAATGTGAGATTGGAGAGATTAGACCATTACAAAAGCATGTAAGGGGGATTTGGATGCGGTGTAAGTATTCAGTTTTCCAACATATTGTTAGTAAAACTTAATGTATAAGTAAATACATCTTAATTGATTGGTAAGGAAAAATCTTGATTAAATCATGATCATAGGATCGTCATCAATCGTCAATATAAAATGTAGTTAACGGTACAATGTCACACGGTTTGAGCTAACTTTAATTTAACAAAAAATCACAAAGCAACTTTATTTTATGAAAATGTCATAAATTTTAATGAAAATGACAAAAACTAAAAAAAAACAAGCTTGAATAAAGGGCCCACAAGCTGGAAGTTAATCCAGCGTGCAAACAATTTTTATTTTTTCAATCCATGCCACGGAGGGAACGCCACTTCCATCAGCCAAACCGTTAAAATTTTGAATTTCAAACTATTTGCTTAATTTGTCAAAATGACACATTTGCAAAAGAAACCGAGAATTGATTCGCAAAACAAGCAGAGAATTTCTCAAAACAAAACCGTAAAATAATTCAACTATAATTTTTTGGTGCACGTTACGTCGCCATTCTACCAACTTAGGTGAACAAAATACCAATGCAGATACCAGAAAGTTTCAAGGCTGATACAAGATTTGTATGTACCATTGCCTTTTGAATAGGCCGCCCTCTTGCATCTTCCCTTGTGTCAATTGTAGAAGTCATGATTTCTGTATATATTGCATACAACAGCAAGTTAAAACATATGAGTAACAATTACCATAAAATGTTTAGTATTTGCTGTAATATGAAATACTTTTTATTCGTTAATTCTCTTTTGATCGGTTCAATTAAATGTCTATAAGGACGGAAATCACTTTCATTGTATAATATATGTTTAGAAACTACAAACGTCATGTCGTATAAGAATTAGGTTGGTTGTGCTGCTTTGTGTTTTCAATCTCTTGTTTGGCCCCTAGTGATACTTTTCAATCTTTTGACGTTGTATCAATTCTGTCATTCCTTTAAAAACGAATAAATCTTTTTAGGGGTGGGTTCAAAAAACCGAAAACCAAAACAAATGGGACCAAACACCGAACCAAAATTGAAAAACCAAAAACAAAAAAAACCGAACCGAAAAAGAAAAAACCGAACCGAACCTTATTGATTCGGTTTCGGTTTTGGGGGTTCGGAAAAACCGAATCCCTTTACACTTTACGAATGTATGCCCATGATGTTTCTTTTGTGAAACTTTGTTGTCAAGTTTGAAATTAGGCCTAGGGCTTTTTCAAGGAGCATATGCTTGGTTCAATTAGAGATGAAATTTCATTGGTTATGGAGGAAAGTTTTGAAAGAATTTATCTATTTGTTTACTTTTTGAATGGGTACGGTGATCATTTTTCTTTGCAATTGAGGTTGTTGATAAAATATAATTGGTTTATATGATCTTGTATATGTACAACTACCTTCTCACTTTCCCACTTTTCCTATTTTATTATTATTATTATTATTATTTGAACAATCAATATTGACACACCCCGACCCAGGAAGTCCACTTGGACCCTGAATCGAGCTGTGCTGGCCGACACCTGGAAGGTGACGAAGCCATAAAATGTGATAGTGTATAAAAAGTGAATGAATTTGATTCCAAAAGTGTATAAATACCAGAGTGCGCTACGAGTGGGAGCGAACCCATTTTCACGCGCGATGTCAGAGCATAAGTAAAGTACAGTAATGTGAGTAAGAATCATACCCTCAAAAATATCCATCAATACTAAGATTCGCCACAGATTCTTGTCGATATAAACTCAGCAGCTAAAACCTGGAGGGCACCAAACAGAAGGTATGAGTAAGCAATAAAACCAAGCTTCCCAAGTTACTACCTCTCTGAAAGTAATGCCCCTAAATGTAAAACCCGTATCGTTTTCCATAAAATAGTACAACATATATACATATATCCAAACCATACTAGGAAATGACCAAAACCACGGTTTGCCGTCAAATCCACCATACATTAATAAGTAGGCCAAATGAACTAAATCAAATACAAAGGGATATATCAGTCAGAGTCAGCTAAAATGACATGTACAACTTATCTGTATCTCATCAATCATGACTAGCATATAAGTCGGAATCACCTATAGTGACCTGTACGACTTATCCATATCTCATCAATCCTGGCTAGCATGTAAGTCGGAGTCACCTATAGTGACCTATACGACTTATCCATATCTCGTCAATCCTGGCTAGCATCTAAGTCGGAGTCACCTATAGTGACCTATACGACTTATCCATATCTCATCAATCCTGGTTAGCATGTAAGTCGGAGTCACCTATAGTGACCTATACGACTTATCCATATCTCATCAATCCTGGCTAGCCAATAGCTCAATAAGTATACCTGCACACGAGTCGGAACCACCTAAAGTGGTCTGTACGACAGGACTGGGTGTAAATAAATACGCTCAAGTGCTACGATCACGTGAAGACTGGGCGAATAATCGCGGGTCACCTACGAGTCGGAACCACCTAAGGTGGTCTGTACGACAGGACTGTGCACCTACCTTGGATCCAAGGTGAGCATAAGGTGCGGGAGGTGAACATCACGTGAAGGACTGTGCCCTGGCCACGGGCGGGAGCACTAACACCGAGGTGCAGGTTTATGAGCTCTCAATGCATCTCAATATAACATGTGCAACTCATGACAACCAGTACGACCGTATCGAAGTTGCCTAACTCATAACTGTAGTCATGCTATAACGCAATCGATTCAACTAGTACCATAAACTCACCTGAACTTACCTGGGTGTCCTGAGTTCACATTTGCACTTGAAAGCATTCCCAATAATTATATGCAAGTAATATACATTTAGATATATCATGATGCAATCTACTACAAAACCATGCCGTAGCATTTTCAATTATAAACAATATAGGATGAAGTGTACAATCAATAACGCCCTACTCCCAAACTACTTGTTTTCAAGGATAATTATTCATGACGACCCAATCAAATCTAATTTAACTAACTAATTCACAACAACTAAAACTTGTCTTTACCAATTTCCTTCGCATTACTCAATTTCCCAAGCAAGGCTTTTGTCTCAAATATTTTATGGCTGCATCTAACGTCTCGTTAGACTGCCTACGTACCCTAAATAGGGATCAAGCCATTCGTAGTTCATATAGGTACTTTAAGCATTCACAATAATTATATAAAGGTAATATACCTAATCAATTTAAAAGTGTCGATTGAACTCTCAATAATATGCACAATAAAAAGGAAAAGATCCACTCACCTGGAGTTCACGCTATGATTCTCTAGCGCACGCATCGAGGCGTCCTGAATGATTGGTCCCTGTGACCAATTATCAAATCACATCTCAGAACTCTTATCCGTAGAATATGTAATTCACATAAAACACAACCTCAACGACATTCTAAAATAGCTTGAGACCCATTGACCCGGAAGATCCGCACATCAGATTTCCAATCCGCAACTTCCAACGATCCACAATATGTTTCTAGAATAACATATTAAAATTT
The DNA here is from genome assembly GCF_019419815.1 of Pyrus x bretschneideri. Lineage (NCBI taxonomy): Eukaryota > Viridiplantae > Streptophyta > Magnoliopsida > Rosales > Rosaceae > Pyrus > Pyrus x bretschneideri. Next base: position 4,901,279 of record NW_025999546.1, on the reverse strand, counting down.
CATTACGATCCAACGGACAGATCTCCGCCAATTGCCTAAAACAAGTGGCCGTGAACATTTATTTTACTAACTTACAAATCCAATTCAGGAAGATCCGTAAGTCGGATTCCCGATCCGTAAATTCCTATGATCTTTAAATATTACGTATTATAATGTATCCAATTTTGGTGACGATCCAACGGTCGGATCATCGATTCACATTTTATCAAGTAACGTATTGTAACGAATTTAGGTTCCAACGATCAACCTACGTCATTCAAATGACAAAACTGAATTCAAGACATTTGACATAGCCTAAAAATAGCATTGGCGGCCCACTGGCCACGCGCCGCCGCACGCGCCGCCGCGGGTGGCGGTCGGCCGCCCCGACTCGCCGGAAAATCCAACTAATTCCAAAAATTATCAAACTTCACAGAAATGAAGATCTCAGTGAGTGGAGCAACTTTCATACCTGCCACGAAGTCCAAAAGTGGACGGAAGATGGTCAATTTTGCCCACGAAGCCGGCGGGTGCCTAAAACTTCCCGACGTCGATTCGTCGTCTACGGTGGTCCAACGGGGTCAAGGTTGGTTGGGTTTTGCTCCTGGGATGATGGGCTACAAAGCCCAAGTGGTGGCATCGGCCATCGCTTTGCCGATTTGCCGGAAAATGGAGAAGAGTGGCCGGAGCACCATTGATTTTCGTCAACTTTCGTGGCCTCAAACCTCTACATCCCGTGGTCAATCAAGGTGGTTCTTGGGTGGGTTTTGTAGAGGGGAATGAGAGCTTCAAAATGGTGGTGGTGGCATCGAAAAACTCCACCGGAGTTGGCCGGAATCGGCCTTGGAATATGGTCTCGCGGTGGTGCAGGTATGGGTGCACGGGAAGCCTTTTTCCCTTTTTTTTTTTTTTTTTTTTTTTTTTTTTTTTTCTTTTCCTTTCTTTTCTTCTTTCTTTCTGATTGGGCTTCCATTAATTTAAATAAACACTCACCTTGAATAACCAATTTCGAACGTCCGTAACTATACCGTTATAATCCGGACTCGCAAACGGCTTTCGCCTATATGTTCGTACCAATGAGTACTACGAGGATATGCTAAAAGAATAAGTCCCACATCTTTCAAGTCGATGGTCAACGGAAGTCAAAGTCCTTGCCTGTAGGGCAATTTCGTAAATTCACGCTTTTAAAATAAAATAAAAACGTAAAATTTGGAACGGGTTGTCACAAATATTATCATTTTTTTTAATAATCGATATTATATACACTAAGACCAACTCCAATGGTGGGCTAAAAGCTAAATTACCTCCCAAAATTTCCCCCCAAACCCACTCCAACCCAAGAGGAAAATTTGGGCTAAATGCTAAATGCTAAACCAATGCCAAATTCCCCCCAAAATTTAGCCCAGAAATCGGAGTGGACTCCACCCAATATTTATCGGAATTTAATTTTTTTTTAGATTAAAATGTTCATAAAATTAATTTACGATAGTCTACATATTTATTATTTTTTTTAAATTTAATTTAACAAAACCAATAGCCTAAGTTCATTCTTTAATAATTCTGGGCTAAAATTTTATGGTAGAACGGTTGGAGCAGAAAAACTATTTCTGGGCAAAAAGCTAAATTTTTCAGGCTAAAATATTTAATTTTTAGTTCAACCATTGGAGATGGTCTAAGGGGAATTAGTGGAATTAGTCTCACAATGAACTAGTAATAATGTGGTTCAACTTCGCCTTTGGCGAGAATCAAACCTAACACTTATCACTTACAAGTAAAGAGAAATATCACTAAATCGTAGTACCAAGTGACCTCATTTTCTTATTATTAATCTACCAATGCAAATTTTTTTTTTTTAAATTTCATATTAAAAAATATCAAATTGTATAAAATAAATAAAAAAAAAATAAAGCTGAACCGAACAAAACCAAATAAAAAAAACCAAACCCAAAAATCTTTAAGAAAATTAAACCGAACTGAACGGACCGAAGTTTTGGTTCAGTTTCGATTTTGGCAAAATGCCGAAACCGAACCACCCTAAATCTTTCGGGGATGCTTTCTCCGCTTCGACTACGCATCGCCTTCTGCTTCTTCACCGCTTCTTTCCCCACCCCTCCACGCCTAATCTGCTAAACGACGACCTTCTCGACGACATCCTCTTGCACCTACCCGCCTTATCATTCGCATCAGCGGCGTGCGTTAGCAAATCCTGGAACCCAATCTGCAGCCGAATCCTTGCTCGCCCGAAGCTCGCCTCTGCCCTCTCTCTCCACCCCTCTCCTAAGGTTTGGTTTAAAGTCTAGACCCCTGTTTGGTTTCCGAGAAAATTACAAGCTCAAATTTTCTCACACATTCTCAATTTTTGTGTTGGAATTGATAGGTTGCGGTGAAGGAGGTTATCGAGAAGGTTCTGACTGGGCCGATACGGCCTCATTTCGTTGTGGCTAATATTGGAAAAGGGTTTGGATTGTATGACATTTCCAAGTTTGTATGTGTTCTTGCTCATAAAAACCCCTTCATCTTAATTAGTATATCTGAGCACGGTGAGATTTTTGTATAATATTTTTTTTTAAGGGTTTGTGGGTTTTAGACATTTTTCTGTGAAAGCATTAATTTTTGTATGATTTTTTATTGTGGGTTTCGATAATTTGGTTATTAATTTGGGTATTTGAGCTGCTGGATGCTCGGAGCGGGAACCTTTTCTGCCCATTCCTCTAAGGCAGTCCGCCCTAGCCATATTCCAGTCGGGATCTTTTTCTGATGGAGTTTGTGATGTTTTGCGAATAGGGTTGAAATCCATTGGCTTGAACACAATGGCATCATCAACAGTATCCAGTAATTCCCGGGGATCAAAGTCTAATAGCAATAGGTGCACTAATTATCAAACCCTAATTTTAACTGTTAGGATCATTACGGATTTGGGTATTTTTATAAAATAAAAAAATAAAAAAAATTGCGTTGCTTCTACGTGCTGTATATTGGCTGATGTTCGGAGTATTTTTTGTATTGTTGACCACGTCGGCTTGGTTTTGTTTGCTACGATTGGTGAGGCTTATGTGACTGTTGATGGGTTTGGTTAACAGGGTTTTCATTCCTTTTCAGATTTGTTTCAACACACACTACTTGAAATTTGCAGGATGCTATGGTGATAGTTTCTATGATCTAATCAAATGAACTATTTAATGTCAGTAGTTTGAGGGCTCCGACTGCAACACACAGCAGCAGCGATGGGGGAGGAGAAGTGGCACCAGGTGATGTAGAACCTATTCGGTGATCAATCTGAAGAGGAAGAGGAAGAGGTGGATTCCGAGCATGAGTCCAATCCGCAGCCCAGTTTTGTATGATCCTCTAATTTCAAGTTTCCTTTCTATTCTGATTCCAAAAGCATGTTTGGGAATGAGTAGGCTTTCAATTTGTTCTGTAATCTTAGCCGAAGGAAGATATAGGTTGTGCTTTTGTTAATGGCGGTGGATGATTTGGATGAAAGGATGTATCTTGGGGATTTTTTTTTGCTTGCAGTTGTTTAGGCCTGGACTGAAGAAGTTTTGTGGAATGAGATTCTTATGAGTAGTCAATTTTAGTGGGATTGTTGTTTCAATCTGGATAATGAATGATGTCGTTTTCCTATTCGGTCTGTCCTTTGATGGTGTAGCAGATCTGGAATTTTGTGAAATGCTCTTTCTGATTAGAAATATAGAATTGGTTTTAAATTATTTTCTTAACTGTTTGGTTCTGATGTGCTTTACCGATAAATCAAGGGTTTGCAAGATATTTTTTTGTTGTTCTCTTTAAATGGTGGGTGTTATCATTTTCTCTCTTTTTTCATATCTGTCTTGCCATTGACTGGGGATGTGGGTGATACTGCTACCCTGTACGCCGCAGTACAGGGCTGTAACAAGATTATCTATTGTGCTACTGCACTTTCTACTATCAGCGGAGACCTCTACAGGGTTGATCAAAGAGGGGTCTTCAATCTTACTAAAGCATTTCAGGTGTGATCCTTATTGCCATAGCCTTGAAATACTCTTTTTTGACATTTAGTAATCTGTTTAGGTTTTGATGTCGTTTAAGTTCATGGGTTGGTTCAATGTTGGATTTAAATTTTACCGTTCGAGAGTTGCTTATGTGAAGCTTTTGACTGTTTGCATTGCAGGACTACAACAACAAAATGGCGCAATTACGAGCTGGAAAGAGTAGCAAGAGCAAACTTACAATTGTAAAGTTCAAGACTGCGGAGTCAGTGGATGGATGGGAAGTTTGTCATGGGACTTACTTTCAGGATGTGGTTGCTTCTATGTATGATGGAGGAACGGATGCCAAGTTCAAATGCATTTTCACCGGAGATGCTATTTCCTCCTGTAAGGGAAAGACTAAAGCGGGGTTTTGAGGTTCTAAATGGAAACCAACTATAATTCCTTTTACTCTATTTCTTGCTGCATTGTAGGATATGTTTTCACCAGGGGAGGGTATGTTGAACTGTCAGAAAAGTTTTCACCAGAGGAAGGTATGTTGCACAGCTTCCCAAAATGAAATTCATGGTATTTTTCTTATTATTAATTACAAGATTTGGGTAAATAAAATTCATGGTATCCTTCTTATTATTAATTACTTAGAATTTGAACACAAAATGAATTCATTTGATAGAAAATCATTGGCAACAGAAATTACCTGATGAATTTGCCGTGCAGCTGCAACATTCTATCAACATTTCGTGAATTTGAGAAGCAGCTGTGCAAGTTCAGTTGCGTTCTGTTTACTTAATTTTCTGTGTTTTTTCTTTTGCTGTTTGGATTTAGGAGCTAAAACATTTTTCTTTTGCAATATTTTTAGGTGGATGAGTGGAAAGCTGAGATGAGTGGAAAGAAGCTAATGCACTCATGGAACAACTTAAGCTCAACCCTCAGCTTCAGACGTTTCAAGCGTGGCTTTGGGATTCTGCAACTGTGAGTATACACTCTTTCCCGGGTTTAAGGACTATCAAGGTGCTTAGGGTTTGAGTTCGGTGTTTGAATTAAATAACTTTGGGTTAAACCATTCTCTAATATCAGTAGGTTTGTTTTAGGTATCTTATGGTTTTAGAATTGCCTGTGTACAAAGGATTATTATGGCAACGAGACCATGTCGCTCTGGGAAGCTCTTTTGATGGTCGCTGTTGTTGGAGTTATATTAAAAAGAAATATTTAAAGAGGGCTGGAACCCAGTCAAAGCTGGGGGGCTAGGCCCTCACGCCCATATTATATTACTGAAGAAAAAACATTACAACAGGGGGGACATAGTACCTAAACCCCGATGATCAAAAAAAAAAAAAAAAAAAAAAAAAAAAAAAACTTAAACAACCACTCCAAGCGGTCAACGTGGCCATCACATATTGAATCCAAAAGGTTGACGCCTCATTCGCTGCATATAAGACTATAATTGAAAAGAAGGGAATTAGAGAGAGATTTAAAAAAAAATTGAAGTTAAAAAGTATGGACGACGGAAACTTTGATCCACATGGTAATGACATTTGAAAAGAAAAAGTAAAATGCTGGTGATGATGAATGAAGAATAAAATTAAGAAATGAGATTGGCATTTGAATATTTCGTAGTTTGTATTGAATTAGGCTAGTGTGAATTGAAACATGTTAGAAAACGCACCTTAATAAATGTCAATGTGTGGGATGTGAGCAATCTTAGGCCAGTCCTCTCCACATTTGGATACAGAGGCATGGAAGTTAGATTAGGACACCCATCAATAGACAATATAGAAAGACGAGGAAAAGAAGGCAACAACAGATTTTCCGTTGATGAAGAAGAAGAAGCACTGTTATGAGTATGCGCCCTCCACCATCCCTTCAGAACAGGGCAATCTTCGATGCTGAGGTACTCCAGGGAGGGAAAGAATGAGATCCTCATCATCTCATCACTCATACTATTACTGCTCTCATTCTCTGATATGTACTCCAACTTCTCCAACGCAGTCAATGTAAGAGCCCCTTAAGGGAAGGCAAATGATCCCTTCTGGCAGTGATGACAAATTAGAGCAATTACTAATTTGAAGATGCTGCAGTGACGTGAGATTGTTTATTTCTTCTGGCAGTGATGCCAAATCCTCAATTCCCTCTAGTTTGAGATATGTTAATTTGGAGAGATGAGGCGAAGAAGAAGAGGCAGAAACATCAACACCAACATCATGTGTAATATCAGATGCTCCTCTAACAAACAAGGAATCAACCACCTTCCAGCTGCTCCACCCAAGTTCTATTATCTCCACATTTGGATACAGTGGCATGGAACTTAGATTAGGACAATTATAGATCTGCAATGTAGAAAGACGAGTAAAAGAAGGCAACGACAGATTTTCTGTTGATGAAGAAGAAGAAGCACTGTTATGAGTGTGGGCCCTCCACCATCCCTTCAGAACAGGGCAATCTGCTATATAAAGGTGCTCCAGGGAGGGAAAGGATGAGATCCTCATCATCTCATCACTCATACTATTACTGCTCTCATTCTCTGATATGTACTCCAACTTCTCTAACGCAGTCAAATTAAGAGACCTTAAGGGAAGGCAAATGATCCCTTCTGGCAGTGATGACAAATTAGAGCAATTAGTAATTCCAAGCCCCTGAAGTGATGTGAGATTGCTTATTTCTTCTGGAAGTGATGCCAAATCCTCAATTTCATCGAGTGACAGATGTGTTAATTTGGAGAGATGAGGGGAAGAAGAAGAGGCAGAAACATCAACACCAACATCATGTGTAATATCAGATGCTCCTCTAACAAACAAGGAATCAACAAGCTTCCAGCTGCTCCTTCTGAGATGTATGCTCTCCACATTTGGATACAGAGCCATGGAAGTTAGATTAGGACACTCATCAATAGACAATGTAGAAAGACGAGGAAAAGAAGGCAACGACAGATGTTCCGTTGATGAAGAAGAATCGTCACTGTTATGAGTGTGGGCCCTCCACCATCCCTTCAGAACAGGGCAACATTCTATGGAGAGCTCTTCCAGGGAGGGAAAGAATGAGATCCTCATCATCTCATCACTCATACTTTTACTGCTCTCATTCTCTGATATGTACTCCAACTTGTCGAACGCAACCAATGTAAGAGACTTAAGGGAAGGCAAATGATCCAAGGGCGGAAGACGTTGGCATCTCTCACACCAATACAATGCGAGATTAACAATATTTGTGAGAGAAGAAAACCAACTCGCAAACCTCACACCTCTATAGCCATACACGGACAACTGCTTTAGATTAGAATGGGGTTGCAATACTTCCATTGACTTTATAATATCCTCCTCATCAACTCCCCTTACATCTTCTTCATATTTCCACCTTAAAGTCAGAGAATGGAGATGCTGTTTGTCCTTGAGAGGTGTACCAACATTTGATTCTGACACCACATGCCTCAACTTATCAATTTCTAAATGTCCCCTTAATTCGTTAAGGGTCCCCAGCTCAGCAAGACCAGCACTACCGCCCCTCCCCAAACAATTGCTTTCGCTCAAAACAAATCTATTCAATGTACGAACACCATTCAATTCACCAATTCCACGTGGCATTCCACTCAATCGCCAGCAGTCTTCCAATATGAGATGCCTTAAGTTGATCATTTTTTTAATGTCTCTAGGCAATTCCACAAGCTCCCGACAATGAGAGAGATCTAGTGTTTCCAAATTCCAAAGTCCAACTATCCAATCTGGAAGTCTCTCCATGGGATTCCAACTAAGATCAAGATATCTCAAATGTTTCATTTTTTTAAGACATTTAGGTACTCTTTTAATTCTCATTTCATTGAGACTCAACATACGCAATAACTTAAAATTTGAAACAATTGTAGCATAAAATGCATTACGTGAGGAACTTTGGTGGTCACTCCAACTTTGTTGCCAAAGAAAAAGAAAAGTTCGTATCTTTTTTGCTTTTAGCAAGGATGTTGGCACTTCCCATTTCGACAAATCACTATCAAAATTGAAAGATACATGACGAAGCTTTTCATGAAAATTCTTTTGGTTCAAATCAACTACGACACTTCCGACCCCCGACACTAAGATTGCAAGTTCATTCATGAGATCGTGCATTTTACAACTTACTATCTTACCAAACTCATTTATTTTTTCTTCTTGAAAAAATGATCTCTGCAACAACTCCCTATAATATTCATAGGCAACATCCTCCAAACACTCATTTTCATCGGATGACTCAATGAACCCTTGCGCCACCCAAAATCTAATCAATCTCTGTACAGAGATCTCATAATCAGGTGGGAACAAACTACAATAAGCAAAACAATGCTTCAAATGTGATGGGAGCACATCATAACTCAATTTAAGTGTTGGTAAAATATCATTTTCTTCTTGATTTATTTTTGAAAGTTTCTTTTCTTTGAAATTCAACCAATATGTTTCGTCATCTTTGGCAAACGACATCCCACCTATCGTCTTTATAGCGAGTGGAACTCCCTGACATTTTCTAGTAACTTCCTTCCCAATTGCCTTAATTGTTGAATTCTCTGGCTCCTTTCCATCTTGATAAGCCATTGTCTTAAATAAAGACCAACTTTGCTCCTCATTCAAACCCTTTAAGGTGTATGGTTTAGCGAAGTCTGGTATCGTCGCAACTTTTTTACTACGAGTGGTTATTAGTATTCTGCTACCTTCTCCACCACCCATTAACAAGTTCTCCAAGTCAAGCCACTTCTTTTTATCCTCATTCCACACGTCATCCAACACAAGTAGGTACTTCTTCCCATCTACTTTTTTCCTAAGATCATTTTGCAACTGCTCTATCCCATTATGCTCGGATTGAAGGATTTTCTTAACAACTATATCCAACTCAAATACATTAGAGACACATGTCCATATTTTCAACTCAAAATGCTTTTGAATCATCTCCTCGTTGAATATGAGTTTGGCAAGTGCAGTTTTGCCCAATCCTCCAATTCCAACTATGGAAATGGTTGACACATTCTTAGTTGAGATGGAATCCAACAAAAGTTGGATAATTGCCGTTTTATCTTTTTCTCTCCCTATAATATTTTCCTTACGGACAAATGAGTGATTGACCCTCTCTCTGTTTACAAATGGTGTATCTTCATGATTTACTTCGAAGTGAAAGGTTTTATGATTTTCAACCGCACTGAGCTTTTTGTTAATATTTTTTATCTTATGACCCATCTTCAGCCCAAAAACAAGTTGATTTGAGCTAGAAAAAAAAAGGCCCACCTGTAAGAATTTGAATAGACATAATCATTAATATGAAAGAACTGTATTAATTAAGTTAATAGAGTTTTGTAACGTTAAGTTATATGAAACATTCCAAATAATAATAACGTAGAGAACTTATTGCAGTTAATTAAGTTATTGAGAGACTTATTGTATTCCTAATAGGTGGATATCTATAGGCTAATGTGACTATGAAAAGGTTCTATGAGATGCAACCTCACCAAACCTCTTGTTAATATCTTTTATCTTATGTCCCATCTTTTACCACAAAAACAAGTTGATTTGAGCTATAGACAGAAGAGGCGTACCTTTTTTAACAGCTTTGTATTTTCAGGCACCATTGTTCTCCGTTGATTTTTAGTATTAAACTCATCCAACACGTCATCGGCTTCATAAACTGCGTCTTCTACGCTTTGGAGCCATAGTTTGACTTCATCGTTGGCTTGCTTTTGCTCAGCGTCAAGAAGAATAGCTTGGAATCTGGCCACTGTCTCTTTGAGCTTCTGGAACTCGTCTTGGACACCCCAAATCAATCCAATCTCTCGGAAAGCTAGGGAGCCTAGCCTCTCAATGATCCCTCCTGCAACGTTGAAGAGAACTCCTTCCGCCATTTTTTAGATTCAGGACAAGAAAAAACACAAGTGAAATGAAGTAGAAACTTGTAAGTGAGAAAATGGTTTTGCGTAGCGAAAGATAGCTCCTTTATATGCAGCCACTCGCATATAATTCCATGCTTAAAATGAAAACGAGACCGGTCAATATGTTACAGCTGGTCTTCATAATTGTCTTCTACTTTAGTCTAGTGGCTTAATAAAGTATTGAATGATTACAATCAGACAAATTAGGAAACACAATCAATCATTCTACTTTAGTAAAGTATTAGCTAGTGCTCTTCATCAGTAAGAAGAAGCAGAATTCTCTTACCTCCTCTTCTTATCCCTTTTTAATCTCTTATTTTACATTCTTTTATTTTGTCTTTTTTTCTTATTCTAAAAAATTAATATAAAATGTTGATGTGGTTTAACCGTGAACGTTCAAATATAAGAGAAAGAAAGGGAAGAAAAAAAAAAAAAAAAGAGGGAAAGAATCCTCTCTCCAGTAAAAAACGCCAATTACAACAAATCACGGGACCCACACGCTACTCTATTCTTGCCATTTGTGCATTTGTACACCCAGCGCTGGCTGGTTCTACACCCAGCACTTCCAACTAGAAGCAATCATTTCAATTTTATTGGTATCTTCACTACTAATTTGTTCACGGATGCTCACATTTATTTTGTAATTAATAACAAATAATTATACATTGTATTTTGTTTATGTTTGAGCCGTTGTGAAAATTTGATCTACTCCAATTTCTGACGCTTTCTTTCAGTTGAGAGAAAAAGGACATCTGTTTATGTTTCCAATTTCTTACGCTTTCTTTTAACTTTTTTTTTTTTTTTCAGCTGAGAAAATTAGAGGGGATGATGACATATGATAGTGTTCATTTATGTTGATAATATAATCTACACTAGCAGCTGACAAGAATTAATGGATTAATTTAAATTGGTTTCCTGAATTTACTCTAAAAGTAAAAGGAATGTTGAGATTGGTTTCTAGAATTTCAGTTTATTTATTAGATGCTATGAAATTAGCCTGAGGGCCAATATCCAAATGGAAGCAAGTACTAAAGGGCTCTTCATTTTTAAGTGAGAGATTTTAGGTTCGAGTCTCGCCAAATGAGAATTTGAATCAAATTATTGTTAATTTATTGTGAGGCTAAGCTCACTCATCTCTACTTTAGTGTAGATAATTTCGTTTTTTTTAAATAAAAAAAAAATTCTCATGCCCCCTAAGTATTGAAATTCTTGATTTTCATGAGTATAATTACTGATTTTTAGTGGACTTCGTCTATTTTTTTCATTCCTAAAAACTTATTAAACGATTAAACTATAGAATCAATTTAGAAAGAATCCAATTCCCTTTTTTTCATTCCCAGTCCACTTTAATAAACATATAAATATACCCTTCCGAAGAAATCTCAAATTTATATTTTGATTCTCCAATTAATTAAACAAAATTATAACATTTTCAAAAGTTCTGAATGGTATTCATATTGTATCCCTTTTCCACAATATAAGGCCAAAACCCCTCAATTATGGGGACAAAGGAAGTCATAAATTGGGGTCCATTTGGGAATGAGGAAATTTCAAAGCTCAATCCAATATTGATTACAATCAGACAATGAGGATCGGAGGGGATCCTCATCCGTACTTTTTCAACCCGTTTGCAATTTTATTGGTATCTTCAGTTTTAAATTTACCCATCGATCCTCACAAATTATATTATTAAATTTAGTACACTATGAAATTTCTTTGATTAAATCCTGATCATTCTCTCGTCGCATAATAAACAAATGTTCTCTCTCCCGCTCCTTGGGCCCACACGCAACTATATATTGCATTGTGTTTATGTTTGAGCAGCTGAGAAAATTAGATCGACTCCAATTTCTAATTTCAAAACGATGGTTGAGATAAAAAAAATAATGCTAATACTACCCTTTTGCCAAGTGTCTTCATCTTATAAGACGTAAGATGAGAGGTTAAGATTACTTTGATGTAAGCTTAAATATTGTCAAAACTATGTAACCGTTAAAAGAGTTCTAGTGAAGCAACATTATACATATACTAAAACCCAACACAAAAACCATTGTTCATTAACAGTGAAAGGTCTGTATTATAGATTTGTTTTTCATATCAAATCTTAAATTATCGGTGTTAATAAAATTGATTTTGTTTTGCAGATTAGAATTTTTAAGCGACAAAATCAACCTGCAAATTCAGTTCAGGTATGAATGCTTCCGCTTATTTAGATTGTTGAATTGATCTTTAACTTTACTAGATTTTATTTTTCAATGTTGTTTGCTACATTATCGTGTTACTTTATTATTAATAATACTAATTTGGTTTTGTAGATTAAGATTTTTAAGCGAGAATCAAGTTCAAAATTCAATTGAGGTATGAATCCTTTTGCTTATTTGGGCTGTTGAATTGGTCCTTGCTTGTACTGCATTTTTTTTATACTGTTGTTTGGTGCATTCTGGTATTGATTTCATTGTAATTTGATGGATTTTAAGTGGTTTTTTGGATTGTGAGAAGGATCTGGTGGGTTTTCAAGATAATCAGATGAGTTTGGGATTTTTACCGTTTCTCTCTGCATGCTTCTAGCTGCTGTGTGTGTGTGTGTATTATTCAATTGTTTGCATTTATTTTTTCCTTTCGTTTTTACGCAATTTTTTTACTTTTTCTCCATGCGTTGCTTCATGTATGTTTCTCAATTGTTTGAATTTACTCTTTACTATCAGTTTTTACTGAATTTATTGACTTTTTGTGCATGAGTTAATCTATTTGTTATATGTCATGGTTAAAGGTTTGGTTTCTTTCTTTTTTTCTTTTTATCAATCCTCTCTCTATACGATTTAAGTTGAATTACCATGGGATGTACAACAAAGGAGGCTAAAAGGCAGTCTGGCCCCAGGAAAAGGCCATAAACAAAGCAAGGAAAAAGACCAGTGGTTAAAAAGGCTAAGTAGTCCGAAAGAGATTTATAACAAGACATAAAGCGCAACTTTTGTCCAAATCCTAGACATCCCACTAACTCAGAAAAATACAGAATGACAGCTAGCTACACCTTTGCTTCATTTTCCACGTTGGTGGGTTACCTGAGCCCCTCAAATAATTAACAAATTATTACCTTGAACCTCTCAATAATTAACAAATAAACCAGCATGCTTTCACAGTGCATCTACACTATTTGGTTCCAGGAAGTGATGAAACTGAAAGTTAAACAATGTTTTTACATCAGCTCCTACTACATCGTTAACTTTTAGCCCAAGTCTTAATTAAGTTTTTTTTTTTTTTTTCGGTTAAGTTTTGTCTGCATAAAAACAAAGTCACTGGCTCCCACTATATGATTAACTTTTGACACCTACAATTATTTTGAATTAATAGCACATAATAAAGCTACTTTAATTTTCTTCTTTGGGATTACTTTAATGATGCAGGCATACTTGGTATTTTCTTCTCTGGGATTTCTTTAATTATGCAGGCATCCTTGGTTGCATTGCCTTAAAAATGCATGCAATCTCGGACACACCGAGACATAACAAAGTTGCTCACTTTGATGAGCAATTTTCCCTAAAAAAAATTGAGTGCATCACAGTCACAGATCATGGCCATAAATTATAAAAATAGTTACGAAAAACTACAAAAGCAAGTGCCCCTTAGTTTACGTCTAAGATGTGTACAAAAGTTTAAAAGTGTGAACAAAAATATAAAATTATGTGGAAAAGTCTAAAAGTATGTAAAAAAAAGAGAGTATAAAGGTGTATATAAAAGTTTAAATGTATGTAAAAGTCTAAGTTGTGTAAAAGTAAAGGCTTTTGAACATCTATGTTTTAGAATTAGATGCTTCCTTTTAGCCTTTTGTAGATTAAACATTTATGCTTTTTAAGTTTTTGATTAAGCTTTTGAAACATTTGATTAAGATACTCAAACTTAAACTACTTCAGATTAATTGAAATTAATTTACATTTAAATATCTGATATATATTTTAAATAATTTCAACTATATTTAAGTCTAAAACTTTAAACTTTTCGAATCTAAATGTACACCCATGCCAAATGGAAACGTGCCAACATTAAATGAAAACGTACCAACGTCAAATGAAAATGTACCAACCCCGAATTAAAACGTACCCGATTATAAACTATATTAAAATGAATGTTCATCTATTTGGAATGTTTAAAAATATGTTTGATTCATACACAATGCGCTAGATAGTCTTATTTTTTGGTAGATGAGTCTCTGGAACAACTTTTAGTTGATCGGAGATAAATCCTTATTATTGTAGATAATGCTAAATAATAACGATAAATCATATAATTTTGAATTAATAAAAAGGCTATTGTTTGTTGATTAATGACTTTTCTATATAAAAAAAATTAATTAAAGTAATTCCTCATTATTAGGACAAAAAGTAATAAAACTTATGTTTTGAAAACAAACGTATCAAAAATTCAAATGTACAAAAAACTAAATGTACCAAAAATTCAAATGTACCAATAAGCCAAATGGACCAAAAATTCAAATGTACCATTATAATCAAACGTACCGATATAACCAAACGCACCTAACAACGAGTTTTGTTACATTCTATTTAATTTAGGGGTGTGATATCCACACACCCTATTTTACTTCTCACACACCTTTTGAATTTTCGGTCGTCGGATCGGATGAATTGAAGAAGATCAACAGACAGAAATTATCAAGGATGTGTGAGAAATAAAATGAGGTGTGTGGATAGCACACCCCTTAATTTACTAAAATAAATATTTTAATAAAAAAATAAAAAAATCTTAAATCATCATAATAAGAGAGGCATAAAAATAGGAGAAAAAAAGGGAATGCTAACGTGAATAGACTTCTAATTAAATAAAATTAAAGTACCAAAATTGTAGGGAAAATGTTTAATCAAATTTGCAAAATGAATAGATGTTTAGTCTATAACATTTAAAAATAAGGTGCCTATATCAAAACGTCCAAATTGGAAAATATAATCATTCAACTTTAGTCTAGTAAAGTATTAGCTAGTGTTCTAGTAAAGCTAGTGTTGTGTGGACCCGTAAGAAAATGCAATTACAACAATCACGGATTTGTTTGTGTCTTCCACTAATGACGGGATTTGATTTCCAGCACACGTTCTCTCTCCCATTTGCTGGACCCACACGCTACTATATACCCCGTCATTTGGGCATTTGTACACCCTGCACGTTTCTACACCCAACACTTCCAAATAGAAGCAATTAGTCCAATTTTAATGGTATCTTCACTACTAATTTATTCATCGATCCTCACATTTATTGCGTAAATAACTAATAATTATATATTGTATTGTTGTTTATTTTTGAGCAGCTGAGAAGATTAATCTACCCCAACTTCTAAAGCTTTCTTTTAGCTGAGTAAATTAGATCTACTCTAATTTCCAGTTTCAAAATGAGGACAAAAAATAAATAATAATAATGCTACTCTTTTGCCAAGTGTCTTCTTCTCATAAGGTGTAAGATAAAAGACTAAGATTGCTTTGATGTAAGCTTGAATACTGCCAAAACTATGTAACTATTAGAAGACTACCAATGAAACAACATTGTACACTAAAAATAAAGAGATGATGAGATATCGTAATGTTCATTTATGTTGATAATATAATCTACATTAGGAGTTGCCAAGAATTAATGAATGAATTTAAATTGGTTTCCAGAATCTACACTAAAAGTAGAAGGGATGATGAGATATTAGTAGTATTATTATTATTATAGATTGGTTTCTAGAATTTTAGATGCTACGAAATTAGCCTGAGGGCCATCATCCAAATGGAAGCAAGTACTATGAAGGCTCTCCATTTTTAATGTCCTTCTCAGAGGACAGAGGCTAAAAATAAAAGTTTTAGGACAAATTTCAAAAAACTCTAATAATCTTACACAATTCGAATACTTTTTTTCTCCATCTCGCAACTTTCTCTTGGAGTCAAAATCTCATGCCCTTTTAAGTATTGGAATTCTTGATTTTCATGAGTATAATTACTGATTTTGAGTGGACTTCGCCTATGTTTTTCATTCTTTAAAAATTATTAAATGATCAAACTGCATAATCAATTTAGAAAGAATCCAATTCCCCTTTTTTTTCCACTCCCATTCCACTTTAGTAAACATATAAATATACCATTCCGAAGAAATCTCAAATTTAAATTTTGGTTCTACAATTAATTAAACAAAATTATAACTGACTTTTTCATAAGTTTTGAACGGTTATAATCAGACAATGAGGAATGAGAAAATTTAAGGCTAAAACCATTTATTATGAGGACAAAGAAAGTCATAAATTGGGGTCCATTTGGAATGAGGAGATTTCAAACCTCTGTCCAATATTGATTACAATCAGACAATGAGGATCCGAGGGGAACCTCATCCGTACATTTTAAACCCATTTACAATTTTACTTTATGCATCGATCTTCACAAATTATATTATTAAATTTAGTATGCTATGAAATTTCTTTGATTGAATCCCAATCATTCTACTTTAGTCTAGTGGCATAATAAACTAAAACATAATTATTCTACTTTAGTCTACGGGATTTGATTTTCAACAAATGATCTCTCTCCCACTCCCTGGGCCCACACGTTACTATATATTATAAGAAAAACTAATGACAAGAATTTCAAAACTTTAAATTTTAATCAAAAGTTATTTAATAATTTTGTTTAATGATTAAGATAAAGCCCAACAATAAATCAGTTCAATTTAAATAGCCCAAATATTGAGTTTTCAACTTTACCCATGACTGCAAACTTTTATTTGTTTAATATATTTATTTTGTCTCCTTCCCACATTTCTTCCTGACATTCGAAACCTTTCATTTTTTTCTTTTTAATTTCACATCGCAGCTCCATCTTTGTCCCCATGCAAAATCCACAGATTAGATCCCCAAACTTCATTTTGAGCCATCACTATCTCGGTGGTGAGGCAATACGGAGTGATCAATATTGACTGTTGAGCCAACGGAAGTCGATATTCAGAGGACATTAGAGTTGGAGAAGGTTGTGCTGTCGAATTTTAATCCAGTCGAATCTAGGGCTCGTGGACATCTTCCACCACAAAATTCAAAAACCCGAGGAATTCGTTGACAAACACCTCAAACCAGACCTCGTTTGTGCTATTGCACAATGGCACCATTTCATAGACCCTCTCCCAACTACTTTATTGAAGCCATTTTCTGTGGTTTTCTTTGCCGACATTACCAAGCTCCAATTGCAGCAAATTGAATTGCTCATCAAATTAAATTGTATTATGTTTCCATTTTTTTTTTTTTTTTATATTTTTATTTTTGTGGAGTGATTCTTGTTTTGTAGAGACAAGGTGTTCGAGCAACACAAATTTTTGTATCCTTTTCTATTTTCCCTCTTTCGTTATGACTAATTAAATTTTACCCGCATGTGATTTTTTTTTTTTTATTCGACAATTGGGAAATGCAATCCCATTTGGTGATGTTTGGTTGTTGAAGGTGTTTTCTTGACTTTTATTTAAATTAAAGCTCGGATTTGTGGAAGAACATATAGAATTTGGAGAAAATAGTGTGACTAGTCTTAGGACTTTGGTTAATCTTGGCTTTGAAGTTCGTGTAAGAGTATAACTTGAATTCATTAAATCATTCAATGTTCTTGTTTTATGACCATGGTTGAAGAAGATGGGGTATATGGACCTGAAAGTTGTAGACTATGTAGTCCATTGATCTTGAAAAATTGTGGTTGTACACCCATGGATGTATTTCGTATGAATCAATTCTACTTCTATTGATAAGACTAAACATAATCTTGCTTTTTGTGACGACTCGTCCCTAATTTTCACTATAATTTCCTTTTCGTTTGTGTAATTTGACATTTTTACCCTTTTGGGGAAAAGTGTAATATGACATGGATGTTGTTTTCGACTGTTGTTTCTTTTCTTGGTTTCGTACTTAAATTGTACTCGTCGCTATGAACGCGTGTTAGACTTGAATCAGATCTGTAACGAAAAAATTACGCCCCATTAAAGTACGTTAACCATGAGTATTTTTGTACACGCACATACGAATTTACAGTGTCTAAAACACTGTAAGCAATCTGATTTGTACATTAAAGGTAGTACAAACTTTGAAGGTCAAACAATCCCACAAAAAGGGGATCCGTGTTCCCTCTCCCTCACGCAAACAACCAATCACTTGCCACAAATCACTCTCCATAATTCCTTTTCCCGGTTTCTCTCCTCACTACCCAATTAGATTCTTCTCTCCTCGCGTAGCATACCGTAATTTAAAAAATGCAGGCATGTGCATGAAGGCTAGTGAATCATAAACCAAACACAATAGTTTGGGATGTAGTTGAACGAGCGTGGGTGCTTGGTGAATCAAGAAACTTCATGGATCTAGGATACCCAACAGTCAACACACATACAATATAAGTTAGGAATGAAGACTGTTGTATCAGTTGGCTATACCAAAAGATTTTTTGGCATCCGGAGGATTATTCTTCCATAGAAATTTCAAAAGATGATAAAGTTGAACTAATCAAATTTCAACAAGTTTGAAAAATCAACTATTTATGATATGAAGATCCTGATTGATGTGTTTATGTTGATTTGAAGAATGGTCTTGAAGTTATGGAATGAGACAATGATTTAAAATTAACAAAAAAAAAAAATGTAATAATCAGAAATGGGTTGTCTAAATGGCGGGGTACTCATTGACACATGACCTAAAATAGAGGAAAAATCATACAATTTACTTTTTAAGCCTTTAAGGAACAAGAGTGGCAGGTTCCAAGTTGGAAATAATGCAATTTTCATCTTAAGAGGTTGTAATGCCGGTTATAAAAAAGGTCTTTCGTATGCGGATAATAATGTGATTAAAAAATGCAAGCGCGTGCATGAAGCCTAGTAAATCATAAACCAAACACAATAGTTTGGGATGTAGTTGGACGAGCGTGGGTGCTTGGTGAATCAAGAAACTTCATGGATCTAGGATACCCAATAGTCAACACGCATACAATATAAGTTAGAAATGAAGGCTGTTGTATCAGTTGGCTATACCAAAAGATTTTTTGGCATCCGGAAGATTATTCTTCCATAGAAATTTCAAAAGATGATAAAGTTGAACTAATCAAATTTCAACAAGTTTGAAAAATCAACTATTTATATATATGAGGATCCTGATTGATGTGTTATGTTGATTTGAAGAATGGTCTTGAAGTTATGGAATGAGACAATCATTTAAAATTAACAAAAAAAAAAAAAAGGTAATAATCAGAAATGGGTTGTCTAAATGGTGGGGTACTCATTGACACATGACCTAAAATAGAGGAAAAATCATACAATTTACTTTTTAAGTCTTGAAGGAACAAGAGTGGCAGGTTCCAAGTTGGAAATAATGCAATTTTCATCTTAAGAGGTTGTAATGCCGGTTATAAAAAAGGTCTTTCGTATGCGGATAATAATGTGATTAAAAAATGCAGGCGCGTGCATGAAGCCTAGTAAATCATAAACCAAACACAATAGTTTGGGGATGTAGTTGGACGAGCGTGGGTGCTTGGTGAATCAAGAAACTTCATGGATCTAGGATACCCAACAGTCAACACGCATACAATATAAGTTAGGAATGAAGATTGTCGTATCAGTTGGCTATACCAAAAGATTTTTTGGCATCTGGAGGATTATTCTTCCATAGAAATTTCAAAAGATGATAAAGTTGAACTAATCAAATATCAACAAGTTTGAAAAATCAACTATTTATATATATGAGGATCCTGATTGATGTGTTATGTTGATTTGAAGAACGGTCTTGAAGTTATGGAATGAGACAATCATTTAAAATTAACAAAAAAAAAAAAAAAGGTAATAATCAGAAATGGGTTGTCTAAATGGTGGGGTACTCATTGACACATGACCTAAAATAGAGGAAAAATCATACAATTTACTTTTTAAGTCTTGAAGGAACAAGAGTGGCAGGTTCCAAGTTGGAAATAATGCAATTTTCATCTTAAGAGGTTGTAATGCCGGTTATAAAAAAGGTCTTTCGTATGCGGATAATAATGTGATTAAAAAATGCAGGCGCGTGCATGAAGCCTAGTAAATCATAAACCAAACACAATAGTTTGGGGATGTAGTTGGACGAGCGTGGGTGCTTGGTGAATCAAGAAACTTCATGGATCTAGGATGCCCAACAGTCAACACGCATACAATATAAGTTAGGAATGAAGATTGTCGTATCAGTTGGCTATACCAAAAGATTTTTTGGCATCTGGAGGATTATTCTTCCATAGAAATTTCAAAAGATGATAAAGTTGAACTAATCAAATATCAACAAGTTTGAAAAATCAACTATTTATATATATGAGGATCCTGATTGATGTGTTATGTTGATTTGAAGAACGGTCTTGAAGTTATGGAATGAGACAATCATTTAAAATTAACAAAAAAAAAAAAAAGGTAATAATCAGAAATGGGTTGTCTAAATGGTGGGGTACTCATTGACACATGACCTAAAATAGAGGAAAAATCATATAGTTTACTTTTTAAGTCTTTAAGGAACAAGAGTGGTAGGTTCCAAGTTGGAAATAATGCAATTTTCATCTTAAGAGGTTGTAATGCCGGTTATAAAAAAAGGTCTTTCATACGCGGATAATAGTGTTATTAAAAAATGCAGGCGCGTGCATGAAGGCTAGTGAATCATAAACCAAACACAATAGTTTGGGATGTAGTTGGACGAGCGTGGGTGCTTGGTGAATCAAGAAACTTCATGGATCTAGGATACGCAACAGTCAACACGCATACAATGTAAGTTAGGAATGAAGACTGTCGTATCAGTTGGCTATACCAAAAGATTTTTTGGCATCTGGAGGATTATTCTTCCATAGAAATTTCAAAAGATGATAAAGTTGAACTAATCAAATTTCAACAAGTTTGAAAAATCAACTATTTATATATATATGAGGATCCTGATTGATGTGTTATGTTGATTTGAAGAACGGTCTTGAAGTTATGGAATGAGACAATCATTTAAAATTAAAAAAAAAATGTAATAATCAGAAATGGGTTGTCTAAATGGTGGGGTACTCATTGACACATGACCTAAAATAGAGGAAAAATCATACAGTTTACTGTTTAAGTCTTTAAGGAACAAGAGTAGTAGGTTCCAAGTTGGAAATATTGCAATTTTCATCTTAAGAGGCTGTAATGCCGATTATAAAAAAGGTCTTTCATACGCAGATAATAGTGTGATTAAAATATGCAGGCGCGTGCATGAAGGCTAGTGAATCATAAACCAAACACAATAGTTTGGGATGTAGTTGGACAAGCGTGGGTGCTTGGTGAATCAAGAAACTTCATGGATCTAGGATACCCAACAGTCAACGCGCATACAATATAAGTTAGGAATGAAGACTGTCGTATCAGTTGGCTATACCAAAAGATTTTTTGGCATCCGGAGGATTATTCTTCTATAGAAATTTCAAAAGATGATAAAGTTGAACTAATCAAATTTCAACAAGTTTGAAAAATCAACTATTTATATATATGAGGATCCTGATTGATGTGTCATGTTGATTTGAATAACAGTCTTGAAGTTATGAAATGAGACAATCATTTAAAATTAACAAAAAAAAAAAATGTAATAATCAGAAAATGGGTTGTCTAAATGGTGGGGTACTCATTGACACATGACCTAAAATAGAGGAAAAATCATATAGTTTACTTTTTAAGTCTTTAAGGAACAAGAGTGGTAGGTTCCAAGTTGGAAATAATGCAATTTTCATCTGAAGAGGCTGTAATGCCGGTTATAAAAAAGGTCTTTCATACGCGGATAATAGTGTGATTAAAAAATGCAGGCGCGTGCATGAAGGCTAGTGAATCATAAACCAAACACAATAGTTTGGGATGTAGTTGGACGAGCGTGGGTGCTTGGTGGATCAAGAAACTTCATGGATCTAGGATACGCAACAGTCAACACGCATACAATATAAGTTAGGAATGAAGACTGTCGTATCAGTTGGCTATACCAAAAGATTTTTTGGCATCTGGAGGATTATTTTTCCATAGAAATTTCAAAAGATGATAAAGTTGAACTAATCAAATTTCAACAAGTTTGAAAAATCAACTATTTATATATATGAGGATCCTGATTGATGTGTTATGTTGATTTGAAGAACGGTCTTGAAGTTATGGAATGAGACAATTATTTAAAATTAACAAAAAAAAATGTATTAATCAGAACTGGGTTGTCTAAATGGTGGGGTACTCATTGACACATGACCTAAAATAGAGGAAAAATCATACAGTTTACTTTTTAAGTCTTTACGGAACAAGAGTAGTAGGTTCCAAGTTGGAAATATTGCAATTTTCATCTTAAGAGGCTGTAATGCCGGTTATAAAAAAGGTCTTTCATACGCGGATAATAGTGTGATTAAAAAATGCAGGCGCGTGCATGAAGGCTAGTGAATCATAAACCAAACACAATAGTTTGGGATGTAGTTGGACGAGCGTGGGTGCTTGGTGGATCAAGAAACTTCATGGATCTAGGATACGCAACAGTCAACACGCATACAATATAAGTTAGGAATGAAGACTGTCGTATCAGTTGGCTATACCAAATTCTTAATTCCAAAACGGTAAAATTACTAGTATATCCCGATTGACACGTATGAGTTACATAGCGTTCGGTTCTTGAGCTGTCGTTATCTCCTTTGGACAGCACTCCCGAATTCTTAATTCCACCTCTCTCGATGAAAACACTACGACCAGAAAACCTCATCAAGTTGACCGAAAAGAAAAAATGTCTCTCCTCTCAACCTGTTATTCCATCTCTCTCGCAGCGGAAGTGATATTCGTTCAAGGTAATTCCAGTGCTGAAAGACAAATTTTTCAAATTTCTGGGTTTTTTTTTGCTTCTCCTCTGTTAAACTCATCCGGAAGTTATTTGTTCAAAGACCAAGTTTTGTTCTTCAATTAAAGATTTTTGGGTTTCTTTTTGCTTCATTTCTGTTAAATTACTCATCTTGAAGTTAA
This sequence comes from Pyrus x bretschneideri, assembly GCF_019419815.1. NCBI lineage: Eukaryota > Viridiplantae > Streptophyta > Magnoliopsida > Rosales > Rosaceae > Pyrus > Pyrus x bretschneideri. The sequence continues at coordinate 4,878,461 of NW_025999546.1, read as the reverse complement.
TTTTGTTCAAAAACTGAAGTATTCTTCTTCAATTAATCTTACAAGAAAGCATATGAGAAGGTGGCACACTAGATGTTCGATGAAAGGTGTCAATATTTCAATTTCTAAGTTCTGTGTATATAATTTGTGGCGAAGCAGAACGAGTAAAGCCAGCAGCTGTGATTTGTAAAGTGGAAGATTGGATGTGTTGATGTGTGGCATGCTCTAATTAGGTACATTTTTGTGTAGTAAGAAAGCCATAGAGAGAGAGAGAGAGAGAGAGAGTCGCGTTTTTGTTTTTGTTTTTGTTTTTTTCGGGATTGGGTTAATGTTTCAGTCGTAAACTTGATTAAGCAATGAAAGTTGAGCACATACAAGTGACACATGTACTTGGGAATTTGTAAGTTACATGCAAAGCTCATGGAAAGTAAGCTTTTTGTAATGTGTCTACTCAACAACGATTGTCTTCGAACACTGTTGTCACATTTTGGGGGAGAAATTTCACAGTAAGGTGTTAATGTCTGACCTAAGATTATATTGAAATTTCGAAGTAAAACGTTTATTTCATTGTTTCTTTTTTTATATGGGAAAACATTTAATTGAAATTTTTCATGGTGCTTTGTTTTGTAAAAGATTCAGGTTGGCATCGTTTTTCAAGTTTTGTCTATGCTTTTGTTTGTAGGATCAAGTTGCAAAAGAACATGGCAGAGAACAAACATTGTCAATTTGTTTGTTGAAGTATTACGGTGGTGACGGAAAATTCACAATCGCAACTCAGTAACCAAAGCAAAATGAGGATCTTGTCTCACGGTTTACAACAGTTCAATTTTATCACTGTATCTTTGATCCCTGCAAAAACTATTGGCATGTAAACTCAACCTTCTGGATCACAAATCACAATTCATAGTCTTGTTTATTAGCAAGTTCAGTACACGAATTTCTTCATTTATCGTACAATTCAAAAGCTTAAGATCTTTGACTACTCAGCTTTATGCCTTTCGTGCCTGAAGAGACGATATATCAATGACAATATCCAGTGCCAAAAGATGATAAATCAATGACAACAGCCAGTGCCAAAGATCTGCTCTGGCTTTGCCTCGCCTAAATAGCGCTTTGACATTGTTTTCATCCTTTGCCAGCACCCGCGAGCATTCATTCATCCAATTACAGTTAACACAGTTGCACTGACAATTTAAGGGTATTCATGAAGAGGTAAATATCTGCCAACTCCAAGCGAAACAGAAAAATCAAATAATAGACGTTAGTTGCCTTGACAATGTATGGGTGTTCATGAAAAAGGTAAATATCAGCCGACTCCATACGACGCAGAAAAATCAAATATTAGACGTCAGCTGCATAAACAATTTGAAGTTAACAGCCATATAGTTTGAACTGCAGTATGAAGCATGGTTAGTAACATACCAAAGAGATCGTACAAGTACCATAGGACCTGTTGTATTCCTAATAGATGGAATAAACCCACATCTCGCTCCTTAGCATTGCCCTTACGAAGGAACAGGTGCTATTCTGCCAAAGGGTGACTTTCATGCTGGATTAAGAATTACTCTTTTCAGTAGTGTGTATGCATCATGCATACAAGAGTAGCATTTTGGTATTGAAAATGAAGAACCGTAGCTTTTTGAAGTGTGAGATTGTATCTCAAGTTAAATTGTTTGATGATTAGCTATCCCGCCTTCTCTGGCTTTTCAGAACTGGGGAGAATAAGAAGTGTTTTTCAGTTTTTGGAATTTTTCTTTGTCACATGTTTTCTCTTTCATCCTCCTAATCAGTGTGTTTGGTTAATGCTTGGAGTGTTATGTTGTTTTGAACATGAGTTTCTCTTCAGAAATGTTTGGCATATAGTGATCGAGGCGCTAATGTATTTGCTTTCATTTCTTTTCCTTGTTTCTACTTTATCTTTTGTCATCACAAAATTTGCAATCTAAAAAAGGTTTTTCGAACTGGCCTTCCGAAATGAGCAGCAAATAATAAGTTTATTCAATTTCTTGCACCAGTTCGGTTTCTGTAAGAGTTTTTGTAGCCATGGTAAAATGTCAAGTTCGGCCTTGGCACTGAAGCAAACTTGGGTTAACTTCACTAGGCTTTCTACAATCCCACTCACACTCCCGTTCAACATGATCAACGTAAACATGTTGAAGTTGATCAACATTTTAATTTATTTGACTTTTGTAAAGTCTAAGCATCAACTGGCAAACGTTCTTACTACAGTGTATCCATTTGAGTTTATCGTAGCTCATTAGAAAAAGATGGGCACTGATTTGTGCACCACTCAGCTGAGGTTACTTAGGGCCTACTTGGGATCTTCATTGCATCTAATTTTTTGTTTAAATAAATAATAAATGTAGCTAAATTACTTAATGCACATTAGTTTCAAAACAAAAAAATTGGATAAAAATATAATACCAAACATCCCCTTACATAAGAGTTAGTTTGAGCAAGATGTTTCTATGTCTCAAGAGATTGACACCAAATTAGTAAGAGATGGATTGCAAAATGTGGGATTGGAGAGATTAGACCATTACAAAAGCATGTAAGAGGGATTTGGATGTGTTGTAAGTATTCAGTTTTCCAACATATTGTTAGCAAAACTTAGTGTATAAGTAAATACATCTTAATTGCTTGGTAAGGAAAAGTCTAGATTAAATCATGATTATAGGATCGTCATCAATTGTCAATATTAAATATATGTTAACGGTACAATGTCAAACGGTTTGAACTAATTTTAATATAACCAAAAATCACATAACTTTATTCAAATGAAAAGGACATGAAAATTAATAAAAGAACAAAAGCTTAAGAGAATACAAGCTTAAATAAACGGCCCACAAACTGGAAGAAAGTCTGGCGTGTAAAACAATTTTTGTTTTTTCAATTCATGCCACTGACGGAACGCCACTTCCATCAGCCCAAACTCTTAAAATTTTGAATTTCAAACTATTTGCTTACTTTGTCAAAATGACACATCGGTGATGTTGAACTTATTCGGTGATCTATCTGAAGAGGAAGAGGACGAGGTCGATTCCGAGCACGAGTCCAATCCGCAGCCCAGTTTTGTATGATCCTCTAATTTCAAGTTTCCTTTCTATTCTGATTCCAAAAGCATGTTTGGGAATGAGTAGGGTTTCAATTTGTTCTGTAATCTTAGCCGAAGGAAGATATAGGTTGTGCTTTTGTTAATGGCGGTGGATGATTTGGATGAAAGTACGTATCTTGGGGATTTTTTTTTGCTTGCAGTTGTTTAGGCCTGGACTGAAGAAGTTTTGTGGAATGAGATTCTTATGAGTAGTCAATTTTAGTGGGATTGTTGTTTCAATCTGGATAAAGAATGATGTCGTTTTCCTATTCGGTCTGTCCTTTGATGGTGTAGCAGATCTGGAATTTTGTGAAATGCTCTTTCTGATTAGAAATATAGAATTGGTTTTAAATTATTTTCTTAACTGTTTGGTTCTGATGTGCTTTACCGATAAATCAAGGGTTTGCAAGATATTGCTACCCTGTACGCTGTTTCCTCCTGTAAGAGAAAGACTAAAGTGGGGTTTTGAGGTTCTAGATGGAAACCAACTATTATTCCTTTTACTCTATTTCTTGCTGCATTGTAGGATATGTTTTCACCAGAGGAGGGTATGTTGCACAGCTTCCCAAAATGAAATTCATGGTATTTTTCTTATTATTAATTAGAATTTGAACACAAAATGAATTCATTTGATAGAAAATCATTGGCAACAGAAATTACCTGATGAATTTGCCGCGCAGCTGCAACATTCTAGCAACATTTCGTGAATTTGAGAAGCAGCTGTGCAAGTTCAGTTGCGTTCTGTTTACTTAATTTTCTGTGTTTTTTCTTTTGCTGTTTGGATTTAGGAGCTAAAACATTTTTCTTTTGCAATATTTTTAGGTGGATGGTGCGATCTGGGCTGCTGAAAATGCCACATTGAAAGCTGAGATGAGTGGAAAGAAGCTAATGCACTCATGGAACAACTTAAGCTCAACCCTCAGCTTCAGACGTTTCAGGCGTGGCTTTGGGATTCTGCAACTGTGAGTATACACTCTTTCCCGGGTTTAAGGACTATCAAGGTGCTTAGGGTTTGCGTTCGGTGTTTGAATTAAATAACTTTGGGTTAAACCATTCTGTAATATCAGTAGGTTTGTTTTAGGTATCTTATGGTTTTAGAATTGCCTGTGTACAAAGGATTATTATGGCAACGAGATCATGTCGGTCTGGGAAGCTCTTTTGATGGTCGCTGTTGTTGGAGTAATATTAAAAAGAAATATTTAAAGAGGGCTGGAACCCAGTCAAAGCTGGGGGGCTAGGCCTTCACGCCCATATTATATTACTGAAGAAAAAACATTACAACAGGGAGGACATAGTACCTAAACCCCGATGATCAAAAAAAAAAAAAAAAAAAACACATAAACAACCACTCCAAGTTAACGTGGCCATCACGTATTGAATCCAAAAGGTTTGACGCCCCATCCGCTGCATATAAGACTATAATTGAAAAGAAGGAAATTAAAGAGAGATTAAAAAAAAAAATTGAAGTTAAAAAGTATGGACGACGGAAACTTTGATCCACATGGTAATGTCATTTGAAAAGAAAAAGTAAAATGCTGGTGATGATGAATGAAGAATAAAATTAAGAAATGAGATTGGCATTTGAATATTTCGTAGTTTATATTGAATTAGGCTAGTGTGAATTGAAACAAGTTAGAAAACGCACCTTAATAAATGTCAATGTGTGGGATGTGAGCAATCGTAGGCCCGTCCTCACCTATTTCTTTCTTGCATCTTTCTCTTAACATGGGGCACCCAGAAATTTGCAATGTATTTAAACAGGGGAGTCCACGAATCCCTTCTGGCAGTGAAGTTAGATTAGGACAATTAATGATATACAATGTAGAAAGACGAGTAAAAGAAGGCAACGACAGATTTTCCGTTGATGAAGAAGAAGAAGAAGCACTGTTATGAAAAAACATACAACGAGGGGACATAGTACTTAAAACCCTGACAATCAAAAGTAAAATCATATACAACCACTTTAAGCAATCAACATGACCCTTACATATTGAATCAAAAAGGTTGACACTGCATACAAGACTAGATAATTGAAAAGAAGGAAATTAAAGAGAAATTTTAAAAAAAAAATTGAATTTAGTGGTTAATGAATGCATACCGAAATCATTGATCCACATGTTATGCCATCTGGAAAGAAAAATAAAATGCTGGTGAAGATGTATGAAGAATAAAAATAAGAAACAAGGTTGGCGTTTTAATATTTCATAGCTTATACTGAATTAGGCAAGTGTAAATTTAAAGAAGTTAGAAAACGCACCTTAAGATTAAACAATTTCAATGGATTGGATGTGAGCAATCTTAAACCAGTCTTCACCTGTTTCTTTCTTGCATCTTTCGCTTAACATGGGGCACCACCGAATTTCCAATCTATTTAAACAGGGGAGTCCACGAATCCCTTCTGGCAGTGATGACAAATTAGAGCAATTACTAATTGCAAGCTCCTGAAGTGATGTGAGATTGTTTATTTCTTCTGGCAGTGATGCCAAATCCTCAATTCCATTGAGTGTCAGATGTGTTAATTTGGAGAGATGAGGGGAAGAAGAAGAGGCAGAAACGTCAACACCAACATCATGTGTAATATCAGATGCTCCTCTAACAAACAAGGAATCAACAACCTTCCAGCTGCTCCTCGTAAGTTTTATTCTCTCCACATTGGGATACAGAGGCATGGAAGTTAGATTAGGACACTCATAAATAGACAAGGTAGAAAGACGAGGAAAAGAAGGCAACGACAGATTTTCCGTTAATGAAGAAGAAGCAGCACTGTTATGAGTGTGGGCCCTCCACCATCCCTTCAGAACAGGGCAATATACTATCTTGAGTGTCTCCAGGGAGGGAAAGAATGAGATCCTCATCATCTCATCACTCATACTATTACTGCTCTCATTCTCTGATATGTACTCCAACTTCTCCAACCCAACCATTGTAAGAGACTTAAGGGAAGGCAAATGATGCAAGGGTGGAAGATGTTGGCATCTCTCACACCAATACAATCTGAGATTAACAATATTTATGAGAGAAGAAAACCAACTCGCAAACCTCACACCACCATAAAACGACACTTCCAACTGTTTTAGATTAGAATGGGGTTGCAATACTTCCATTGACTTTATAATATCCTCCTCATCAACCGCGCTTATATCTTCTCGAAGTATCCACCACAATTGCAACGAACAAAGATGCTGTTTGTCCTTGAGAGGTGTACCAACATTTGATTCTGACACCACATGCCTCAAATTGTCAATGAGTAACTCTCCCCTTAATTCCCTAAGGGTCCCCAGCTCAGCAAGACCAGCACTACCGCCCCTCCCCAAACAATTGCTTTCGCTCAAAACAAATCTATTCAATGTACGAACACCATTCAATTCACCAATTCCATGTGGCATTCCACTCAATCCATCACAGCCTTCCAAGATGAGATGCCTCAAGTTGATCATTTTTTTAATGTCTCTAGGCAATTCCACAAGCCACCCACATTCTGTGAGATCTAGTGTTTCCAAATTCGACAGTCCAACTATCCAATCTGGAAGTCTCTTGATGCTTGGATTACAACTAAGATTAAGATATCTCAAATGTTTCATTTTTTTAAGACAATTAGGTAATGTTGTAATTCCTAATTCATTGAGACTCAACATCCGTAATAACTTAAAATTTGAAACAATTGTAGCACAAAATGAATCACATAATGACCCTTCTCCTTTTCCGTAAGGCTTTTGGCAAGTAAAAAGAAAAGTTCGTATCTTGTTTGCTTTTAGCAAGGATGTTGGCACTTCCCATTGCGACAAATCAATATCAAAATTGAAAGATACGTGATGAAGCTTTTCATGAAAATTCTTTTGGTTCATATCAACTATGACGCTTCTGACCCCCGACACTGAGATTGCAAGTTCATTCATGAGATCGTGCATTTTACAACTTACTATCATACCAAACTCATTTGTTTTTTCTTCTTGAAAAAATGATCTCTGCAACAACTCCCTATAATATTCATACGCAACATCCTCCAAACACTCGTTTTCGTCAGATGACTTAATGAACCCTTGCGCCACCCAAAATCTAATCAATCTCTGTACAGAGATCTCATAATCAGGTGGGAACAAACTACAATAAGCAAAACAATGCTTCAAATGTGATGGGAGCACATCATAACTCAATCTAAGTGTTGGTAAAATATCATTTTGTTCTTGATTTAATTTTGAAAGTGTCTTTTCTTTGAAATTCAACCAATTTGTTTTGTCATCTTTGGCGAACAACATCCCACCTATCGTCCTTATAGCGAGTGGAACTCCTTGACATTTTCTTGCAACCTCCTCCCCAACTGCCTTAATTGTTGGATTCTCTGGCTCCTTTCCATCTTTATAAGCTATTTTCTTAAATAAAGACCAACTTTGCTCTTCATTCAAACCCTTTAAGGTGTATGGTTTAGCTGTGTCTGATATCGTCGCGACGGTTTTACTACGAGTGGTTATTAGTATTCTACTACCTTCTCCACCGCCCACTAACAAGTTCTTCAAGCTAAGCCACTTCTCTCGATCCTCATTCCACACGTCATCCAACACAAGTAGGTACTTCTTCCCATCTACTTTTTTTCTAAGATCATTTTGCAACTGCTCAATCTCATCATGATTTTTGGATTGAAGGATTTTCTTAACAACTATATCCAACTCAAATACATTAGAGACACATGTCCATATTTTCAATTCAAAATGCTTTTGAATCACCTCCTCGTTGAATATGAGTTGGGCAAGTGCAGTTTTTCCCAATCCTCCAATTCCAACTATGGAAATGGTTGACACATTCTCAGTTGAGATGGAATCCAACAAAAGTTGGATAATTGCCATTTTATCTTTATCTCTCCCCATAATATTTTCCTTACGAACAAATGAGTGAGTGACCCTCTCTCTCTTTACAAATTGTGTATCTTCACGATTTACTTCTAAGTGAAAGGTTCTACGATTTGCAACCTCACTCAGCCTCTTGTTAATATCTTTTATCTTATGACTCATCTTTAACCCAAAAGCAAGTTGATTTGAGCTAGAAAAAAAAAGGTGCACCTGTAAGAATTTGAATGAACATAATCATCAATGTGAAAGAACTGTATTAATTAAGTTAATAGAGTTTTGTAATGTTAAGTTATATGAAACATTCAAAATAATAATGTAGAGAACTTATTGCAGTTAATTGAGTTATTGAGAGACCTATTGTATTCCTAATAGGTGGATATCTATAGGCTAATGTGACTATGAAAAGGTTCTATGAGATGTAACCTCACCGAACCTCTTGTTAATATCATCTTACGACCCATCTTTTAGCCAAAAAAAAAAGTTGATTTGAGCTAGAGAAAAAAGAGACGTGCCTTTTTTGATACTAGGTAGATTATGGATACGGGTGTTTGGGGGAAGTGCAAGAAAGAGAGGTTGAGGTTTTACCGACAGATTGGGTGGATAGGTGGAGTAAAAAGGTGGCTTTTTTTTTTCTTTGAAAATTTCATTTTTCAATATTTTGTGAAGTTGACAATGTTTTTTTTTTTTTGGTTGAATATTTATTAGACGTTATTTTAGGAATAAAGTGAGTGGACCAATAATATTTTTATTTTTTTACTTTTTAAGGTGTGAGAGATTATAATATGGGTAGAAAAATAGAACAATAAAGAGGATCTAGCAGCAATTTAAACAATTGCAACTGTACCTATTACATTAATACGGAAGATGTAATTGTAGTAACTTGCTAAAAGAAAATACCCATACAATTGCCATATACAATGATGGTACAATTCCTACATCCTCCCAAAAGAAAATTGTTTAAATGTGTGTACCCCTAATCTTTTTATAAAAAAAAAAAAAAATGCACCCGTATAATTAGATGAGTACAAGTATACGTATTTATAAATTTCAAAAGAACGTATCCATCAAGATAAAAAATAAAAAAAATAAAAATAAAAATAAAAGTATCCATAAGCGTTATAGCAAATATAATGGACCCATGATTATGACAAAACATGGATTAAATTTAGTCAAACGAAAAATGAGATGAAGCTATTGGAACGTATAAATTTATATTTGAATTTCAAATTAAAAGGATGTTAGGAATATCTAGCTGCAATAAAATCCCTTAAATTATGTAAATAACCAATTATTCTAAACATAAATGACATAAAAGGAAATTAAATAATGATTGAAAATCTGACGTGAAATTTGATTAATTTTAAGAATTTGATATGGACAGAAGTGAAAGGACTTCAAACAAAAATTTAAAACCAATAATGTTTCAATCAAGAAATATTGGTGATTAGGGATCATACCTAATTATTCCTATTTTTTGTCTTATGACCCATCCTTAACCCAAAAATAAGTTGATTTGAGCTAGAAAAGAAAAGGCGCACATGTAAGAATTTAAGTAGAAATAACTTAATAGAGTATTGAGCTCATCTAGAACTTGAGCCATTTCTTGTATTCCTATTTCTTAATAAGTTAATAGAACTTGAGCCATTTCTTGTATTCCTGTTTCAATCAAGTCATCATGTTGATAGAATTGTATAAATAACTTAATAGAGTATTGGAATGTTAAGTTATATGAAACATTCAAAACAATAAAGTAGAGTACTTATGGCAGTTAATTATGAGTTACTGAGAGACCTGCTATATTCCTAATAAGTGGATATCAATAAGCTTATGTTATTATAAGAAGGTTCTATGAGATGCAACCTTACGAAATCTTTCATTAATATCTTTTTATCTAATGACCCATCTTTCGCTTAAAAGCAAGTTGATTTGAGCAAGAGAAGAAGAGGCGTACCTCCTTTGATAGCTTAGTATTGCCACGCATCACTTGTCGTCGCTGAACTTGAGTATTAAGCTCATCTAGAACGTCATCGGCTTCATAAACAGCATCTTCTACGCTTTGGAGCCACAGTTTGACTTCATTGTTGGCTTGCTTTTCCTCAGCATCAACAAGAACAGCTTGGAATCCTTCAACTGTCTTCTTGAGCTTCTTGAGCTCATCTTGAATACCCCAAATCAATCCAATTTGTTGGAGAGCAAGGGAGCCTAACCTCCCAATGATCCGTTCTGCAATGTTGATGAGAACTCTTTCCGCCATTTCTTGTATTCAGAACAAGAAAAAACCCAAGTAAAGTGAAGTGAAGTGAAGTGAAGTAAAAACTTGTAAGTGAGAATATGGTTTTGCCTGGTGAAAGATGACTCCTCCCGCTAGTCTTTGATCTCTATATGCCCTTCTCTAATCCAGCCACTCACATCAGTCCATGTATAAAATAAGACTGGTCAATATATTAAACCCATTTGCAATTTATAGCCGTTGGTTTGGTTCCCTCTCCTTTTCTTTCCCTCTACTTTTGTGTTCCCACGCCACCACGTGGCCACCCCTCAAATCCGGATCTCCCCACATGTTATCTTTCCCACTCTTCGGACCCACACTCTACTATATTAATCTACCGGCCATTTGAGCATTTGTACACCCGGCTATGCACGTTTACACCCAGCACTTCCAAACACTCACACATGATTCCATGTAAAAAATAAAAACAAAGACTGGTCAATATGTTACTGCTGATCTTAGTAATTCAAATTTTATTTTTAATGCCAGCTGGGTCTTTCACGTTTCTTAACCTTTCGGCAGGCCGCTGCACCTTCCTTAATTTTGGGCTGACCACTGGATTTTTTTGTTTTTTTAGCAGACCGCTGCACCTTTCTTTTTTATTTTAGGCAGACCCCTGAAATCCGGATCTCCCCACATGTTATCTTTCACACTCTATTATATTAATCTACCGGCCATTTGAGCATTTGTACACCCGGCTATGCACGTTTACGCCCAGCACTTCCAAACACTCACACATGATTCCATGTAAAAAATAAAAACAAAGACTGGTCAATATGTTACTGCTGATCTTAGTAATTCAAATTTTATTTTTAATGCCAGCTGGGTCCTTCACGTTTCTTGACCTTTCGGCAGGCCGCTGCACCTTCCTTATTTTTGGGCTGACCGCTGGATTTTTTTGTTTTTTTGAGCAGACCGCTGCACGTTTTTACTATTTCGTCAAGTGTCATCGGCTTATAAGGGGTAAGATTATAAGACGAAAGATTGAGATTGCTTTGATGGAAGTTTGAAGATTGCCAAAACTATGTAAACGTTAGAAGACTAGCAATGAAGCAACATTATACACTAAAAGTAAAAGGGATAATGAGACATCATAATGTCCTTTTATGATGATGCTATAATCTACACAGAGAGTTGCTAAGAATTAATGGATGGAAAATTTTATTTGGTTTCATTTAATCTTTTTTTACACTCAATTTATTATTTAAACCTCTAAATATTTTTTAATTAAGAACTAATATCTTTTTAAACCTAAATTTATTACCTAAACTATCATCTCCAACCCAATTCAAAATGTAAAATTATCTTTGCACCCATTTAAAAAAAAAAATCTCAAATTGAATAGTTTTGTTTTCAAAGAGACTTGAATGTCAAAAAGCATTATGGGTCCCTCCTCCCACCGTAAATTGAGTTATTTGGGGAAATTACATTTTCTGTTGTTTTACTTTATCTTCGGTGTTTATGCTTAAGTGTTTGTACTGTAATTGGAAAATGCATTTGAGGATTCGGAACTTTCATAGTTTTCAGCTTAAAGTCGATGACTGAATACTTACTCTGCTTTGAGTGGTTTACGTTGCAATTTTAAGTTTATTTTTCTGTTCATTTTATTTTTTGTCCAATTATTTTTCTGTTCATTGGCCTGGCTGTTTTGTTCATAATTTGGTTGAAGAATGCAGTGTTGAATCAAAATAATGATTATACATTGATAGAGATTTATGTTTTTGATTTGAGTTTGTTCCGATTGATGACGTGTACCACATGCTGTTAACATGAGACTGGAATAGAATAGAAAAAATGGTTAAAGTAACAAACCCACACTCCCACAAAGCACTAAACTCATATCTCGCTCTTTAGCCTTGCCCTTACGAGGGAACAGGCGCTATTCTGCCCAAAGGTGACATTCATGCTGGATTAAGAATTACTCTTTTGCATACATGCATACATACAAGAGTAACCCTAGGGTATTGAAAATGAAGAACAGTAGCTTTTTGTAGTGTGAGATTGTATCTGAAGTTAAATTGTTCGATGATTAGGTATCCGCATTCTCTGGCTTTTCAGAACTGGGGAGGAATATAAAGTGTTTTCTATTTCAGGCAATTGTTCTTTGTTACCAGTTTCTCTCTGTCATCCGCCTAATCATTTTGTTCGGTTAATGCTTGGAGTTTTAAGTTGTTTTGAACATGCGTTTCTCTTGAGAAATGTTTTAAATCGGGGCTGTCTTTATGTTCATTGGTTAATCACCCGAGCATGAACAGGTCCAGTAAAGTATAGATTTAAGAAATGACCATATATAGAACCTAGTTTTTGACTAAGAGCGCCGAAGATTTTTTTATCTATGCACAGAAGAAAACACACTAATATGTTGTAATGCAGTGGTCATAGAGATTCAATAGAAAGTAGGATGTTATCCAACTGACATTCAGAAATGAGCACCCAATTGGAGTTGCTAGTCCGTCACTTGCACCAGGTAGGGTTCCAGTGAAGTTTTCGTGGCCGTGACTGTATCAAGTTCTATTTCTGGAAATAGAAAGAGTGCAGAAAAACTTATTATGTGCCACTTTTATCTTTTGTCATCACAAAATTTGCAATCTAAAATAGGAGGTTTTTCGAACTGGCCTTCCGAAATGAGCAGCAAATAAAGAAGTTTATTTCTTGCACCAGTTGGGCTTCTGTAGGAATTTTTGAAAACAAGCTTGAATAAAGGGCCCACAAGCTGAAAATAAGTTCAACGGGCAAAACATGTTGGGAATCTTAATGAAACACTTTCGGTACTGTTGACTTTTAACGTTAAAGACATTTTTACCTTGAAAAGTTACTTCTGGTACTATTCACTTACAAATTTATTTTATCCTCTTGATTAAAAACTAAAGTTGTTTAGGACTTTTCGTTAGTTTTCCCAAACATATTTTTTTGTTTTCAATCCATGCAACTGACGGAACGCTACCTTCCATTAGCACAAACCGTTAAAATTTTGAATTTCAAACTATTTGCTTAATTTGTCAAAATGACACATTTGCAAAAGAAACCGAGAATTGATTCGCAGAACAAGCAGAGAATTTCTCAAAGCAAAACCGTAAAATAGTTCAACTATAATTTTTGGTGCACATTACGTCCCCATTCTGCCAACTTAGGTTACCATTGCCTTTTGAATTGGCCGCCCTCTTGCATCTTCCCTCGTGTCAATTGTAGAAGTCATGATTTCTGTATGTATTGCATACTTAAAACATATATGAGTAACAATTACCATAAAATGTTTAGTATTTGCTGTGACATGAAATACTTTTTATTCGTTAATTCTTTTTTGATCAGTTCAATTAAATGTCTATGAGAAGGACGGAAATTACTTTCCTCATATCTATACCAAGGAATAACTTGAAGCATATCAAAGTTAATAAGTTTTAAGAGGGGTGAAAAAAACTTAGCAAAGAAAGAACGTATTGAATGATCAATAATAAGAATTTGGTCACCTTATTTGATCAATGCCAATGATCCTGAAGTAAGCGTTAAGTGCATTAAAATTTGTATAGCACAGAGCTTGAGAAGCACACATCTGTGAATGATAAGAATAATGCTGGAATTTTTTTTTTCTACTAAATGGAATAGCGATAATTTAATTTAGTAATTAAAAAAATTTTGTAGTAAAAAAATTTAAGAGCGTAGAGAAAGCGTATAAAATTTATTGAAATACAATGTGAATTTGGAGTACTTACAAAAAATGTAATGACTGACAAAAGTATAAACATAATTAGAATTTCGGAAAGGAAATTATCAAACAGTAAATTTTTTAAAAGCTTTTGGATTAGTTTTTGAGTCACATTTGACAATTGATAAAAATGACAGCCTACAAAACTCAAAAATGGCTATTTTTTAACATACAGGGTTAATGAAAACTCAAAAATAAATAACAGAGAATGTTAAGTCATACAATATTAAGATAGTTTCTTTCTGTATTGTATGTACGTTGTAGTATTAGATGACTTAACTTTTGCTATGTGACGTCCTTGAACGACCAAGAAATAAAACTAATACAGATGCAAGTACAATTAGATGCTTTAAATAAATTACTTGTCTAGTCAATCTAAACCGTTCACATTTTCATTAAACAACCCGGAGTTGGTACTTCAAAAATATTAATTTAGCTACAAAGAAAACTACCTGAAGATTCCTGACTTGAAAAGGGCATCCAGCAGGGATAAAAACAGTTGCTCCAAATGTTGTTTAAAGGACCCTGGCTCAATTCTTGATAAAACAGGAAGAAAAACAAAAGAATAAAGTTCAGAATTTTCAAAACCTGAATGCTGAAAATCTAAAGATCATCAAATATTCAAGATCACAGTCACATGCACAACAAAAAGTAAAACGATGTACACTATCCTTAAGCCAAAGTAAACAGTTAGAAATGCAGGTCACGGTGTGTAAAGTAATTTTCGGAAAACGGGATTTACAAACGTCGCTCAAGCCAAAGTCAATTTGACTTCAATTGTAAAAGCCAAATTCAAAGAACAGAGGTTTCCATTTAAGAAACATGCAACTTCATCAATTATTCAGCTAGTATTGAATAATGGATTCACCATATTTATAACTGACGAAATGCAATCAACCATCAAAATTGTATTCATTAAATAGTTAACCCTATATATTTTGCTAATGAATATTCAAAGTATTTTCCATGAGAGCTAAACAGAGGTTAATGGTCCAGCTCAGCAGATCAGTTTAGAGATTGTTAATGTTTGTTAGTCTGTTAAGTATGTGCCATGAGAGCTAAGCAAGGTGATTAGTTGTTGTATAAATTGTTAACTATCTTTCTGTTGAATAGTTAATTCATTCATACAATTACAGAGCAACTATTATATCACTCTCTCTAAAATTCCTTTTCTCTTTTATTTACTCTGCATTTCTCAAATATTTCAACATAGTTTGGGAAGCTCAAGTGTACCGGTTGATACTCCACGGCCGAGAAGGGAGGCCAAATTTGGTAAGTCTAGATTCTTACCTTCTCTGGGTCTGGTACTCCGCATCAATTATCATGAGAGAGAGAGAGGGAGAAAGCGGGTATTCGATGAGAGCGTTTGAGTACTGTATATTGGTACAAAACCAATTAGATACTTGGAATTAGATAAACATCTTACAATCGTGCAAGCTGGAACTTGAACAAATCCAAAATAAAATGAAAATAATCATATGAATGCCATAGTTTCTCAAATGGCATAGTCCACCTGCTTATAAACATTTCCAAGTAAATTCATACCTCAATAAAAAGAGAACAGAATAAGCCATACTTTATACAATATCATGAATTAACTCAGAAAAATTTCTTTAACCCAGATTTTTAAAATTAAAATAAAAAAAATTTGAACAACGAAAAGAGAACCCAAGAACTAAACCCTAACAAAAAATGTCAGAGAACTCACCAGGAAACCCAAGCTTTTTGGGTTTAAAATTTCTTCAATAAAACCCAAAATTTCCCTTAATGGAATTCCAAAAAGCATTCTCCATCAGCATCAGGCATAACCCCACTTACATGCGTCCCTTGCGAAAACTTCCCATTTGAAGTTGTTTCCAATTGATTGTCCACCGTAAAATGTTTTAAATCATCACTGGCATGCTGCAAACAGAACGGGAGTGAACTTGGATTTTCCAAAAAATTCACCAAATCAAACCACAAAAAATTAATCGAAGTAAACAAAGTGCACAATTTGTCGAAAGCAATAGATCCAACATTCATACAAATGAAATTCGATCATGAATTGAATAAAAAAAGTGAGAGAGAGAGGAACCTCAAGCACCTGGAACCCTACAAATAAAAGCGGCAAAAAACGATGACCATTGCTTCCTCAAAATAAAATAAAAAACCAAATCATATACCCACACTAAAAATCCAAACACAAAAACAAAACCCCAAAAATTAATTATTATTATTATTATTATTATTATAAAATAGATCTGCAAACGAAATAAGACCCAAAAAAATTTAAACTTTTGTTCAAGAAAATTTTTTTGAGGAAAAACATAAATTATATACCTTAATCAGAAAGGGCTTGCAGGCTTCTATACAAAACCCTAAAATTCGATCAGCAACGTTTCTTGAAATAAAAAACGTTAATTCTGATTTTTTGTTTAAATAAATGAAAAATGTGGCTAAATTAATTAATATGCATTAGTTTCAAAACAATAAATTGGATCAAAAGTAATACCAAACATCCCCTTATGTATGATTATGTTTGAGTGAGAGATTTCCAAGTCTCAAAAGATTAACGCCAAATTAGTAAAAGATGGATTGCAAAATGTGAGATTGGAGAGATTAGACCATTACAAAAGCATGTAAGAGGGATTTGGATGCGGTGTAAGTATTCAATTTTCCAACATATTGTTAGCAAAACTTAATGTATAAGTAAATACATCTTAATTGATTGGTAAGGAAAAATCTGGATTAAATCATGATCATAGGATCGTCATCAATCGTCAATATAAAATGTAGTTAACGGTACAATATCACACGGTTTGAGCTAACTTTAATTTAACAAAAAATCACAAAGCAACTTTATTTTATGAAAATGACATGAATTTTAAGAAAATGACAAAAACTAAAAGAAAACAAGCTTAAATAAAGGGCCCACAAGCTGGAAGTTAATCCAGCGTGCAAACAATTTTTATTTTTTCAATCCATGCCACTGAGGGAACGCCACTTCCACCAGCCAAACCGTTAAAATTTTGAATTTCAAACCATTTGCTTAATTTGTCAAAATGACACATTTGCAAAAGAAACCGAGAATTGATTCGCAAAACAAGCAGAGAATTTCTCAAAGCAAAACCATAAAATAATTCAACTATAATTTTTTGGTGCACATTACGTCCCCATTCTGCCAACTTGGGTTAACAAAATACCAATGCAGATGCCAGAAAGTTTCAAGGCTGATACAAGATTTGTATGTACCATTGCCTTTTGAATAGGCCGCCCTCTTGCATCTTCCCTTGTGTCAATTGTAGAAGTCATGATTTCTGTATATATTGCATACAACAGCAAGTTAAAACATATAAGTAACAATTACCATAAAATGTTTAGTATTTTTTGTAATATGAAATACTTTTTCTTCGTTAATTTTCCTTTGATCGGTTCAATTAAATGTCTATAAGAAGGACGGAAATCACTTTCATTGTATAATATATGTTTAGAAACTACAAACGTCATGTCGTATAAGAATTAGGTTGGTTGTGCTGCTTTGTGTTTTCAATCTCTTGTTTGGCCCCTAGTGATACTTTTGAGTCTTTTGACGTTGTATCAATTCTGTCATGCCTTTAAAAACGAATAAATCTTTTTAGGGGTAGGTTCAAAAAACCGAAAACCAAAACAAATGGGACCAAACACCGAACCAAAATTGAAAAACTAAAAACAAAAAAAACCGAACCGAAAAAGAAAAAACCGAACTGAACCTTATTGATTCGGTTTCGGTTTTTGGGGTTCGAAAAAACCAAATCCCTTTACATTTTACGAATGTATGCCCATGATGTTTCTTTTGTGAAACTTTGTTGTCAAGCTTGAAATTAGGCCTAGGGCTTTTTCAAGGAGCATATGCTTGGTTCAATTAGAGATGATATTTCATTGGTCATGGAGGAAAGTTTTGAAAGAATTTATCTATTTGTTTGCTTTTTGAATGGGTATGGTGATCATTTTTCTTTGCAATTGAGGATGTTGATAAAATATAATTAGTTTATATGATCTTGTATATATACAACTACCTTCTCACTTTCCCACTTTTCCTATTTTATTATTATTATTATTATTATTATTATTATTATTATTATTATTATTTGAACAATCAATATTATCATTTTTTTTTAATAATCGATATTATATACACTAAGGGGAATTAGTAGAATTAGTCTCACAATGAACTAGTAATAATATGATTTAATTTTTCCTTTGACGAGAATTAAACCTAACACTTATCACTTACAAGTAAAGAGAAATATTACTAAATCGTAATACCAAGTGACCTCACTTTCTTATTATTAATCTACCAATGCAAATATCTTTTTTAAATTTCATATTAAAAAAATCAAATTTTATAAGATAAATAAAAAAGAATTGAAACTGAACCGAACAAAACCAAATAAAAAAAAAAAAACCAAACCCAAAAATCCGAAAGAAAATTAAACCGAACTGAACGGACCGAAGTTGTTTTGGTTCAGTTTCGATTTTGGCAAAATACCGAAACCGAACCAACCTAAATCTTTCGGGGATGCTTTCTCCGCTTCGACTACGCATCGCCTTCTGCTTCTTCACCGCTTCTTTCCCTCCCCCTCCACGCCTAATCTGCTAAACGACGACCTTCTCGACGACATCATCTCGCACCTACCCGCCTTATCATTCGCATCAATGGCGTGCGTTAGCAAATCCTGGAACCCAATCTGCAGCCGAATCCTTGCTCGCCCGAAGCTCGCCTCTGACCTCTCTCTCCACCCCTCTCCTAAGGTATGTGTTCTTGCTCATAAAAACCTCTTAATCTTAATTAGTATATCTGGGCACGGTGAGATTTTTGTATAATATTTTTTTTTTAGGGTTTGTGGGTTTCGATTATTTGGTTACTAATTTGGGTATTTGAGCTGCTGGATGCTCGGAGCGGGAACCTTTTCTGCCCATTCCTCTAAGGCAGTCCGCCCTAGCCATCTTCCAGTCGGGATCTTTTTCTGATGGAGTTTGTGATGTTTTGCGAATAGGGTTGAAATCCATTGGCTTGAACACAATGGCATCATCAACAACAGTATCCAGTAATTCCCGGGTATCAAAGTCTAATAGCAATAGGTGCACTAATTATCAAACCCTAATTTTAACTGTTAGGATCATTACGGATTTGGGTATTTTTATAAAATAAAAAAATTAAAAAAATTGCGTTGCTTCTACGTGCTGTATATTGGCTGGAGTATTTTTTGTATTGTTGACCACGTCGGATTGGTTTTGTTTGCTACGATTGGTGAGGCTTATGTTACTGTTGATGGGTTTGGTTAACAGGGTTTTCATTCCTTTTCAGATTTGTTTCAACACACACTTCTTGAAATTTGCAGGATGCTATGGTGATAGTTTCTATGATCTAATCAAATGAACTATTTAATGTCAGTAGTTTGAGTGTTAGACAAATAAGGAATATGGTTGGAGTCCTTGTGTAATTGTATATAATATTATTCACTAGCCGTCCTACAGCCGTCCTACCTTGTCCTACCTTGTCCTACCTATACACTAGCCGTCCTACAGCCGTCCTACCTACACACTTGTATCATGTATATATATCCTTGTAATCTTGTAGAGAAAGATAATGAGAAAAAAAAAAAGCATTCTCTTCCATTTGCATTCTCTTCCATTTTTTTCCACATTCACGTATCAATAACAAATATATTTTTTAGCCTACATACCTTTTTCTACATGGTATACAGAGCAGGTTTATAACCCTAGCCCTAATTTTTTTTTTCGGCAGCTTTCTCTGCCGTTCCCATGGCTGACTCTTCTTCTTCCGATGGTGTTTTTTCCCTTCATCATTTCGACCACCCGAATCTTGTCCTTGTATCCAAGAAGTTGAATGGTGATAACTACACATCCTGGGCCCGTGGCATGCAGCTTTCCTTGAGTGCCAAGAATAAACTTGGTTTCATCACTGGCGATATCCAAGAACCTTCTTCCTCCGACGACCCTGATGCTCACGCGGCTTGGCGTCGTTGTAATGACATGATTCTCTCTTGGCTTCTACATTCCTTGGAACCTGACCTTCAAGAATCTGTGCTTTTTTCCACCTCTGTCCAAGCTGTATGGGATGATCTTCGCGAACGCTTCTCTCAGAGTAATGCTCCACGCATCTTCCAACTCAACCGGGAACTTGCTACAATTTCTCAAGGTTCTTCTTCTATCTCCACCTATTTTACTCGCCTGAAAGCTCTCTGGGATGAGCTTGCTTCTTATAATGATGGCTGCATGTGCTCTTGCAACGCCAAGCATTACCGTCAACAACTCATGCAATTTTTAATGGGCCTCAACGAATCCTTTTCTGCTGTTCGTGACCAGATTCTTTTAATGAATCCCCTCCCCACTGTTCGTCAGGCCTGTTCCTCGGTGTCTCAAGCTGAAAAACAACGCTCCCTGGGCGTCCTCCGCTCTGTCGATCAACCTGCTGCCATGGTTGTTCGTGGCCCGTCCCGTCCCTCCTCTGCTCGTCCTCCCCTCCACTGCACCTACTGCAATTTTGATTATCATACCCGAGACACCTGCCATAAACTTCATGGCTATCCCGTTGGCCATCCCCTCCATGGCCAACCGTGGAGACCACCGCGCCGTGCCACTGCTTCCAGTTCTTCCCGCAGCCATGCACCTTCCAGTCCTCCCCGGCAGCCACGGTTTTCTGCTTCCCGGCCCCATAATTTCACCCAGGCCCATCACGTGCAAGGCACCCAGGCCCCCGCCTCCTCTTCTACTCCAGCAACCCACCAAGTGCACGGGGTCCAGCCCACTTTGCATGACTTGCAGCTTGCCATGCCTGACCTCTCTGCCGAGCAGCACTCCCATGTTCTAGCTGCTCTACGTGACACCACCACCCCTTCTCAGGCCAATGCCGTGCTCACTACTGATTTTGCCCAATGTTTGTTACCTGTCACCTCTCGTCATGGTCAATGGATTCTTGACAGTGGTGCTACGGATCATATTACTTCTTCCGCCTCATGTTTGGTTAATCGTTCTCCTTCACATTTGCCGCCTGTTTCTTTGCCTAGTGGTGCTTCCGCTCCCATTACTTTTACCGGCACTTTTCCTTTAAATTCATCAGTTACTTTGAAGGATGTTTTATGTGTCCCTAATTTCCGAGTGGACCTTTTATCGGTTGGTAAACTTACAGATGGATTATCGTGTTCCATAACCTTCTTTCCTTCTTGGTGTGTTTTGCAGGACTTGGTTTCAAAGGTGATGATTG
This sequence comes from Pyrus x bretschneideri, assembly GCF_019419815.1. Lineage (NCBI taxonomy): Eukaryota > Viridiplantae > Streptophyta > Magnoliopsida > Rosales > Rosaceae > Pyrus > Pyrus x bretschneideri. The sequence goes on along the minus strand of NW_025999546.1, from coordinate 4,857,326 downwards.
GTGTGGGTAAGCGACGTGGCGATCTGTATTACCTTGTGGCCCTTACCTCTTCTCTCCCCACCCGTCAACCTCTCTGCAACATCATTACCATCCCGTCCTCCCTCTGGCATAAGCGTCTTGGTCACCCCTCCTCCACTCGTTTGCAAGCTTTAGCATCTAGCTCTCTTAATTGTCCTTTTGATTTTAGTCATATTTGTGATGTTTGTCCGTTGGCAAAACAAACTCGTCAACCTTTTCTTTTGAGTTCAATTTCATCAACTTTCCCTTTTACTTTAATTCATTGTGATATTTGGGGCCCGAATCGTCAATCTTCTCTTTCTGGTGCTCATTATTTCTTAACCATTGTGGATGATTTTTCTCGCTTTACGTGGGTCTTCCTCATGAAACATAAATCCGACACTCAACAATTAATTAAGGATTTTTTTGCTTATGTCACTACCCAATTCCGCACTACCATCTAATGCATTCGTACTGACAATGGTGGTGAATTTTTATCTCTTCGTAGTTTTTTCTCTGATCATGGGGTGCTTTTACAAACTTCTTGTGTTTATACCCCCCAACAAAATGGCGTTGTTGAAAGAAAACATCGTCATCTTCTTGAAACCGCTCGCGCCCTTCGTTTTCAATCCCATCTTCCTATCAAGTTTTGGGGGGAATGTGTTCTTACCGCTACTTATCTCATCAATCGTCTCCCTACCCATCTTCTCCATCATAAATCCCCATTTGAGGTTCTCTTTTCGCAAACCCCATCTTATGACCACTTCCGCGTCTTTGGTTGTCTGGCATATGCCACCTCTGTCACTCCCACCACCAAATTTTCCCCTCGGGCTCATCGTTGCATTTTTCTCGGTTATCCTCATGGACAAAAGCCTATACCCTTTACGATCTCGACAATCACCGCATTTTCACTAGTCGAGACGTCATCTTTCACGAAACTACTTTCCCTTATGCCGTTTCTCACCCTCTTATCCCATCCTCTTCGACTACCCTACCCATCCCACCCCCTCTGAACTTTACATATAACCCACCCCTTCCTGCCCCGACGCCTCACCCTCCTCCACCTTCCTCCCCTTCTACGCCTCCCACAGATTCCCTTGCTGCCCCATTACCCGTTCCTCCCCATGCCCCTTTACCCACGGACATCCCTACCCCCCCACTACCTACCAATCCTCCCCTTCCCCGCACCTCTTCCCGTGCCCATAAACCTCCATCCTATTTAAAAGACTACGTTTGCTCGCAGGTGATTCTGCCATCCCACCCATCTTCGACTTCGCAACCCGGTTCTACACAAGGTACGCGATATCCACTTTGTAATTTTCTCTCTTATCACTGTTACTCTCCCAGGCATTTTTCTTACATTAACTCTGTCAGTCGGACTGTGGAGCCTTCCTCCTTTGCCGAGGCTGCCACTGACCCCAATTGGCAACGTGCTATGACTGAGGAGCTTCAAGCTTTACATGCTAATGGTACTTGGACTTTAACTTCCTTGCCCCCTGGCAAAATTCCCATTGGTTGTAAGTGGGTGTACAAACTCAAGCACAATTCCGACGGCTCTATTGACCGCTACAAAGCTTGTTTGGTTGCTAAAGGCTTCACTCAGGCTGAAGGTATTGATTATCATGACACTTTTTCTCCTACTGCTAAGATGATTACGGTGCGTTGTCTTCTTGCTCTTGCTGCTAGTCAGTCTTGGTCTCTTCATCAGCTTGATGTTAATAATGCTTTCTTACATGGTGACTTACATGAAGAAATCTATATGTCTCCTCCTCCTGGTCTTCGGCGACAGAGGGAGAATCTTGTGTGTCGCCTTCACAAGTCACTTTATGGTCTTAAGCAGGCTTCTCGCCAATGGTTTGCCAAATTCACTAGTGCCATCATTTCTGCCGGTTTTCAACAATCCAAAGCTGACTATTCATTGTTCACTAAAAAGTCTGGTATTTCTTTCACAGCTTTGCTCATTTATGTGGATGATATTGTGATTACAGGCAATGATGCTAGTGCCATTAATTCTCTAAAGTCATTTCTCCGTGATCATTTTCGGATAAAAGACCTTGGTGATTTAAAATATTTTTTGGGTATTGAGGTTTCTCGTTCCAAACAAGGGATTTATATTTCTCAACGCAAGTATGCATTAGAGATTCTCAAGGACTATGGTTTTTTGGGAGCACGACCCATTGCTTTTCCTATGGATGACACAAAATTATCTGATAAAGGAGAAGTTCTCAAGGATCCTGAAAAGTATCGACGATTAGTAGGTCGGTTAATATATCTCACTATCACTCGGCCGGATATCACCTATTATGTGCATGTTCTAAGCCGTTTTATGCACGAGCCAAGGATATCTCATATGGATGCTGCGCTTCGTATTGTTAATTATTTGAAGGCTACTCCAGGTCCAGGTTTATTATTTCGTTCTGACAACCAGACCAAGTTAACTGCGTTTTGTGATTCTGATTGGGCAGGTTGCCCTATCACTCGCCGTTCGTGTATTCTTGGGCGGTTCTTTGATTTCTTGGCGGATGAAACGACAGAAAACCGTTTCGCTCTCTTCAGCAGAGGCGGAATATAGGGCCATGGCAGGTGCTTGTTGCGAGATAGTTTGGCTTCGTTTTTTGTTGAAGGATTTGAACATTCCTTTGGATGGTCCTTCCATTTTATTTTGTGATAATCAAGCAGCATTACATATAGCTGCCAATCCTGTTTTTCATGAACGAACTCGTCACATTGAGATGGATTGTCACTTTATACGAGATAAGATTGTAGATGGCACAATAGAGACCAAGCATGTGGGTACGGCACAACAGTTGGCAGACTTGTTTACCAAACCTCTTGGGAAAGAAAAGTTTTCGGGTATGTTACGCAAGTTGGGAGTTCTTGACATCCACTCTCCAACTTGAGGGGGAGTGTTAGACAAATAAGGAATATGGTTGGAGTCCTTGTGTAATTATATATAATATTATTCACTAGCCGTCCTACAGCCATCAAACCGTCCTACCTTGTCCTACCTACACACTAGGACGGCTACCTTGTCCTACCTACACACTTGTATCATGTATATATATCCTTGTAATCTTGTAGAGAAAGATAATGAGAAAAAAAAAAGCATTCTCTTCCATTTGCATTCTCTTCCATTTTTTTCCACATTCACGTATCAATAACAAATATATTTTTTAGCCTACATACCTTTTTCAACAAGGGCTCCGACTGCAACACACAGCAGCAGCGATGGGGGAGGAGAAGCGGCACCAGGTGATGTAGAACCTATTCGGTGATCAATCTGAAGAGGAAGAGGAAGAGGTCGATTCCGAGCATGAGTCCAATCCGCAGCCCAGTTTTGTATGATCCTCTAATTTCAAGTTTTCTTTCTATTCTGATTCCAAAAGCATGTTTGGGAATGAGTAGGGTTTCAATTTGTTTTGTAATCTTAGCCGAAGGAAGATATAGGTTGTGCTTTTGTTAATGGCGGTGGATGATTTGGATGAAAGTATGTATCTTGGGGATTTTTTTTTTGCTTGCAGTTGTTTAGGCCTGGACTGAAGAAGTTTTGTGGAATGAGATTCTTATGAGTAGTCAATTTTAGTGGGATTGTTGTTTCAATCTGGATAATGAATGATGTCGTTTTCCTATTCGGTCTGTCCTTTGATGGTGTAGCAGATCTGGAATTTTGTGAAATGCTCTTTCTGATTAGAAATATAGAATTGGTTTTAAATTATTTTCTTAACTGTTTAGTTCTGATGTGCTTTACCAATAAATCAAGGGTTTGGCATTGACTGGGGATGTGGGTGATACTGCTACCCTGTGCGCCGCAGTACAGGGCTGTAACAAGATTATCTATTGTGCTACTGCACTTTCTACTATCAGCGGAGACCTCTACAGGGTTGATCAAAGAGGGGTCTTCAATCTTACTAAAGCATTTCAGGTGTGATCCTTGTTGCCATATCCTTGAAATACTCCTTTTTGACATATAGTAATCTGTTTCAGTTTTGATGTCTTTTGAGTTCATGGGTTGGTTCAATGTTGGATTAGAATTTTACCCTTCGAGAGTTGCTTATGTGAAGCTTTTGACGGTTTGCATTGCAGGACTATAACAACAAAATGGTGCAATTATGAGCAGGAAAGAGTAGCAAGAGCAAACTTACAACTGTAAAGTTCAAGACTCCGGAGTCAGTGGATGGATGGGAAGTTCGTCGGGGGGCTTACTTTCAGGATTTGGTTGCTTCTAAGTATGATGGAGGAATGGATGCCAAGTTCGAATGCACTTTCACCGGAGATGCTGTTTCCTCCTGTAAGAGAAAGACTAAAGTGGGGTTTTGAGGTTCTAGATGGAAACCAACTATTATTCCCTTTACTCTATTTCTTGCTGCATTGTAGGATATGTTTTCACCAGAGGAGGGTATGTTGCACAGCTTCCCAAAATGAAATTCATGGTATTTTTCTTATTATTAATTACAAGATTTGGATAAAGAAAATTCATGGTAGCCTTCTTATTATTAATTAGAATTTGAACACAAAATGAATTCATTTGATAGAAAATCATTGGCAACAGAAATTACCTGATGAATTTGCCGCGCAGCTGCAACATTCTAGCAACATTTCGTGAATTTGAGAAGCAGCTGTGCAAATTCAGTTGCGTTCTGTTTACTTAATTTTCTGTGTTTTTTCTTTTGCTGTTTGGATTTAGGAGCTAAAACATTTTTCTTTTGCAATATTTTTAGGTGGATGATGCGATCTGGGCTGCTGAAAATGCCACATTGAAAGCCGAGATGAGTGGAAAGAAGCTAATGCACTCATGGAACAACTTAAGCTCAACCCTCAGCTTCAGACGTTTCAAGCGTGGCTTTGGGATTCTGCAACTGTGAGTATACACTCTTTCCCGGGTTTAAGGACTATCAAGGTGCTTAGGGTTTGCGTTCGGTGTTTGAATTAAATAACTTTGGGTTAAACCATTCTGTAATATCAGTAGGTTTGTTTTAGGTATCTTATGGTTTTAGAATTGCCTGTGTACAAAGAAATATTTAAAGAGGGCTGGAACCCAGTCAAAGCTGGGGGGCTAGGCCCTCACGCCCATATTATATTACTGAAGAAAAAACATTACAACAGGGGGGACATAGTACTTAAACCCCGATGATCAAAAAAAAAAAAAAAAAAAAAAAACATAAACAACCACTCCAAGCAGTCAACGTGGCCATCACATATTGAATCCAAAAGGTTGACGCCCCATTCGCTGCATGTAAGACTATAATTGAAAAGAAGGAAATTAGAGAGAGATTAAAAAACAAAAAATTGAAGTTAAAAAGTATGGACGACGGAAACTTTGATCCACATGGTAATGTCATTTGAAAAGAAAAAGTAAAATGCTGGTGATGATGAATGAAGAAGAAAATTAAGAAATGAGATTGGCATTTGAATATTTCGTAGTTTATATTAAATTAGGCTAGTGTGAATTGAAACAAGTTAGAAAACGCACCTTAATTAATGTCAATGTGTGGGATGTAAGCAATCTTAGGTCAGTCCTCACCTTTTTCTTTCTTGCATCTTTCGTTTAACATGGGGCAATTCTGAATTTTCAATCTATTTAGGGCAATCATCTCAGTGATGCCAAATTAGGGCAATCATCAATTGCAAGCTTCTGAAGTGATGTGAGATTGCTTATTTCTTCTGGCAAATCCTCAATTCCACGGAGTGTCAGATGTGTTAATTTGGAGAGATGAGGGGAAGAAGAAGAGGCGGAAACATCAACACCAACATCATGTGTAATATCAGATGCTCCTCTAACAAACAGGGAATCAACAAACTTCCAGCTGCTCTTCTCAAGATGTATTTTCTCCACATTTGGATACAGAGGCATGGAAGTTAGATTAGGACAATTAATGATATACAATGTAGAAAGACGAGGAAAAGAAGGCAACGACAGATTTTCCGTTGATGAAGAAGAAGAAGCACTGTTATGAGTGTGGGGCCTCCACCATCTCATCAGAACAGGGCAATGTCGTATGTCGAGTTCCTTCAGGGAGGGAAAGAATGAGATCCTCATCATCTCATCACTCATACTATTACTGCTCGCTTTCTCTGATATGTACTCCAACTTCTGCAACCCAACCATTGTAAGAGACTTAAGGGAAGGCAAATGATCCAAGGGTGGAAGATGTTGGCATCTCTTACATCCACAAAATCGGAGATTAACAATATTTATGAGAGAAGAAAACCAACTCGCAAATCTCACACCAATATAGAAACACACTGTCAACTGCTTTAGATTAGACTGCGGTTGCAATACTTCCATTGACTTTATAATATCCTCCTCATCAACTCCCCTTATATCTTCTTGCTGTTTCCACCTCAAATCCAACGAACAAAGATGCTGTTTGTCCTTGAGAGGTGTACCAACATTTGATTCTGACACCACATGCCTCAATTTCCTTATCTCTAAGCGACCCCTTAATTCCTTAAGGGTCCCCAGCTCAACAAGACCAGCACTACCGCCCCTCCCCAAACAATTGCTTTCGCTCAAAACAAATCTATTCAATGTACGAACACCATTCAATTCACCAATTCCACGTGGCATTCCACTCAATCCATAACAGCCTTCCAAGATGAGATGCCTTAAGTTGATCATTTTTTTAATGTCTCTAGGCAATTCCACAAGATCCCTACAGTATGAGAGATCTACTGTTTCCAAATTCGAAAGTTCAACTATCCAATCTGGAAGTCTCTTCATGTAACTATTACAACTAACATCAAGATATCTCAAATGTTTCATTTTTCTAAGACAATTAGGTAATATTGTAATTCCTAATTTATTGAGACTCAACATCCGTAATGACTTAAAATTTGAAACAATTGTAGCACAAAATGAATCACATAATGACCCATCTCTATCACTTAACTCCTTTTGGCAAAGAAAAAGAAAAGTTCGTATCTTTTTTGCTTTTGGCAACGAAGTTAGCACTTCCTTTTCCGACGGATCAATTTGAAAATTGAAAGATACATGACGAAGCTTTTCATGAAAATTCTTTTTGTATGGTTCAAATACAATGCTTCCAACCCCTGACACAAAGATTGCAAGTTCATTCATGAGATCGTGCATTTTACAACTTACTATCATACCAAACTCATTTGTTTTTTCTTCTTGAAAAAATGATCTCTGCAACAACTCCCTATAATATTCATAGGCAACATCCTCCAAACACTCATTTTCGTCGGATGACTCAATGAACCCTTGCGCCACCCAAAATCTAATCAATCTCTGTACAGAGATCTCATAATCAGGTGGGAACAAACTACAATAAGCAAAACAATGCTTCAAATGTGATGGGAGCACATCATAACTCAATTTAAGTATTGGTAAAATATCATTTTGTTCTTGATTTATTTTTGAAAGTGTCTTTTCTTTGAAATTCAACCAATCAATTTCGTCATCTTTGGTGAACAACATCCCACCTATCGTCCTTATAGCGAGTGGCACTCCCTGACATTTTCTTGCAACCTCCTCCCCAACTGCCTTAATTGTTGGATTCTCTGGCTCCTTTCCATCTTTATAAGCCATTTTCTTAAATAAAGACCAACTTTGCTCTTCATTCAAACCCTTTAAGGTGTATGATTTAGCTGAATCTGATATCGTTGCAACGGTTTTACTACGAGTGGTTATTAGTATTCTACTACCTTCTCCACCACCCATTAACAAGTTCTTCAAGCTAAGCCACTTCCTTTGATCCTTATTCCACACGCCATCCAACACAAGTAGGTACTTCTTCCCATCTACTTTATCCCTAAGATCATTTTGCAACTGCTCAATCTCGTCATGATTTTTGGATTGAAGGATTTTCTTAACAACTATATCCAACTCAAATGCAGCAGAGACACATGTCCATATTTTCAACTCAAAATGCTTTTGAATCACCTCCTCGTTGAATATGAGTTGGGCAAGTGCAGTTTTTCCCAATCCTCCAATTCCAACTATGGAAATGGTTGACACATTCTCAGTTGAGATGGAATCCAACAAAAGTTGGATAATTGCCATTTTATCTTTATCTCTCCCTATAATATTTTCCTTACGAACAAATGAGTGAGTGACCCTCTCTCTCTTTACAAATCGTGTATCTTCACGATTTACTTCTAAGTGAAAGATTCTACGATTTGCAACCTCACTCAGCCTTTTGTTAATATCTTTTATCTTATGACCCATCTTCAGCCCAAAAACAAGTTGATTTAAGTTAGAAAAAAAAAGGTCCACCTGTAAGAATTTGAATAGACATAATCATTAATATGAAAGAACTGTATTAATTAAGTTAATAGAATTTTGTAACGTTAAGTTATATGAAACATTCAAAATAATAACATAGAGAACTTACTACAGTTAATTGAGTTATTGAGAGACCTATTGTATTCCTAATAGGCGGATATCTATAGGCTAATGTGACTATGAAAAGGTTCTATGAGATGCAACCTCACCAAACCTCTTGTTAATATCTTTTATCTTATGTCCCATCTTTTAGCTCAAAAACAAGTTGATTTGAGCTAGAGAAAGAAGAGGCGTACCTTTTTTGACAGCTTTGTATTTTCAGGCACCATTTTTCTCTGTTGATTTTTAGTATTAAACTCATCCAACACGTCATCGGCTTCATAAACTGCGTCTTCTACGCTTTGGAGCCACAGTTTGACTTCATTGTTGGCTTGCTTTTGCTCAGCGTCAAGAAGAACAGCTTGGAATCTGGCCACTGTCTCTTTGAGCTTCTGGAACTCGTCTTGGACACCCCAAATCGATCCAATCTCTTGGAAAGCTAGGGAGCCTAGCCTCTCAATGATCCCTCCTGCAACGTTGAAGAGAACTCCTTCCGCCATTTCTTAGATTCAGGACAAGAAAAAACACAAGTGAAATGAAGTAGAAACTTGTAAGTGAGAAAATGGTTTTGCATAGCGAAAGATGGCTCCTCCCGCTTGTCTTTATATGCAGCCACTCACATATAATTCCATGCTTAAAATGAAAACGAGACCGGTCAATATGTTAGTGCTGGTCTTCATAATTGTCTTCTACTTTAGTCTAGTGGCTTAATAAAGTATTGAATGATTACAATCAGACAAATTAGAAAACACAATCAATCAATCTACCTTTTTTTTTTTTGTGGAGAGCATCAATCATTCTACTTTAGTAAAGTATTAGCTAGTGCTCTTCATCAGTAAGAAGAAACAGTATTCTTTCACATCCTCTTCTCATCCTTTTTTAATTTCTTATCTTACTTTCTTTTATTTTATTTTTTTTTTTGCTATAAAAAAATTAATGTAAGATATTGATGTAACTTAACCGTTACCATTCAAATATAAGAAAAAGAAAGGGAAGAAAAAAAAAAGAGAGGAGAAAATCCTATCCCTAATAAAAAACGCCAATTACAACAAATCATGGGACCCACATGCTACTCCTAGGATCCTCTCCTAATCTAAGGATGAGGAACCTCATGACCAAGGAATGTGGGCCGTTAGATGAAAATCCAACGGCTACAAACAGGAGGTCCTTTTAAAGTTATAATAATTATAACCGTTAGATTTTCATCTAACGGCCCACATCCCTTGATCATGAGGATCTTCATCCTTAGATTAGAAGAGAATCCTGATCCCATTCCCACTATTTGCGCATTTGTACACCCAGCGCTGGCCGGTTCTACACCCATCACTTCCAACTAGAAGCAATCATCTCAATTTTATTGGTATCTTCACTGCTAATTTGTTCGCCGATGCTCACATTTATTTTGTTTATGTTTGAGCCGTTGTGAAAATTTGATCTACTCAAATTTCTTGCGCTTTCTTTTAACTTTTTTTTTTTTTTCAGCTGAGAAAATTAGAGGGGATGATGACATATCATAGTGTTCATTTATGTTGATAATATACTCTACACTAGGAGCTGACAAGAATTAATGGATTAATTTAAATTGGTTTCCTGAATTTACTCTAAAAGTAAAAGGAATGTTGAGATATTATTATTATAGATTGGTTTCTAGAATTTCAGTTTATTTATCAGATGCTATGAAATTAGCCTGAGGGCCAATATCCAAATGGAAGCAAGTACTAAAAGACTTTTCATTTTTAAGTGAGAGATTTTAGGTTTGAGTCTCGCCAAATAAGAATTTGAATCACATTATTACTAATTTATTGTGAGGCTAAGCCCACCCATCTCTACTTTAGTGTAAATAATTTCATTTTTTTTTTAAATCTCATGCCCCCTAAGTATTGAAACTCTTGATTTTCATGAGTATAATTACTGATTTTTAGTGGAGTTCGCCTATTTTTTTCATTCCTAAAAACTTATTAAACAATTAAACCATAGAATCAATTTAGAAAGAATCCAATTCCCTTTTTTTTTCACTCCCATTCCACTTTAATAAACATATAAATATACTCTTCCGAAGAAATCTCAAATTTAAATTTTGATTCTCCAATTAATTAAACAAAATTATAACATTTTCACAAGTTTTGAATGGTATTCATATTGTATCTCTTTTCCACAATATAAGGCTAAATCCCTCAATTATGGGGACGAAGTCATAAATTGGGGTCCATTTAGGAATGAGGAAATTTCAAAGCTCAATCCAATATTGATTACAATCAGACAATGAGGATCGGAGGGGATCCTCATCCGTACTTTTTAAACCCATTTGCAATTTTATTGGTATCTTCAGTTTTAAATTTACCCATCAATCCTCACAAATTATATTATTAAATTTAGTACACTATGAAATTTCTTTGATTGAATTCCAATCATTCTGGAGTCTCATAATAAACTAAAATGTAATCATTCTACCTTAATCTACAGGATTTGATTTCCAACAAATGTCCTCTCTCCCCCTTCCTGGGCCCACACGCAACTATATATTGCATTGTGTTTGTGTTTGAGCAACTGAGAAAATTAGATCTACTCCAATTTACAGTTTCAAAACGATGGTTGAGATAAAAAACCATTGTTCATTAACAGTGAAAGGTCTGTATTATAGATTTGTTTTTAATAAAATTGATTTGGTTTTGCATATCAGAATTTTTAAGCAACAAAATCAACCTGCAAATTTAGTTTAGGTATGAATGATTCCGCTTATTTAGATTGTTGAATTGATCTTTACCTTTACTAGATTTTATTTTTCAATGTTGTTTGCTACATTATCGTGTTACTTTATTATTAATAATACTAATTTGGTTTTGTAGATTAAGATTTTTAAGCGAGAATCAAGTTCAAAATTCAATTGAGGTATGAATTTGTTTGGATCCAAAATTACACCATCGGTCCGAGTAATCAAGATCGTTGAATAAGTAGATTTTAGATCGTTTGATGATAAAGTGGTTGAAATGATTTTTAGTTATTATTAAGAAGTAATATTTTGATTTTAATCATAATATTAGCTCTTAATATTAACTAGGATAGTTAAAACCTAATTTTTGATATATCCAAATGGTTGTTTTGGAAAAAATGAACTGATCCGTCTTCAAAGGATTGCGCTGAGACATTCGAATTGGCTCATTATATCAGACTCTAAGTACATGCAGTCTCTTACGTGGCTAATTATGACCAAAACCTAAGTCCTATTTCTGATATAAAAGTAGGTGGTGCGGTACAAATGGACTTGGAATTCATGGATGAGATCGGTGCACCTGGTCTTATCTAGGATTTGGTGAAGGAGTCATGCATGCATGTGGTCTTCGGCAGAAGGTTTTGATTATGGATAAAGGTTATGATAATGATGGATAAGGGTTATTAGTCAAAGCAAGATTGCAACAGGTTGCAAGATGACAGCAAATTTTGATAAGATGTGAGCAATAAAGACTTAGAGTCACAGTACAATTAGGATTGGTTTTCGCGACTTAGGCTTGCATATCTCTATACATACCAAGCGGCAGACAACTAAAAGAAGACCTTCAATTCAACGTACAATTGCTTTACGCAAAACCCGTCAAACATCTTGAGATTTTTATTTTCTTTTTCTCGCCGACACATATTTAGTTTGGATAAACAGCACTGTGAAGGCAACCGGCGAACATCTTCAATTTGGATAAACAAAACTGTTGCCGTAGAATCAGCCGACCGAGGAGCACCTTCAGTTTGGATAAACAACACTGTGTCAAGGTCGACTGGTTATCTATCCAAGTCTCGGTTGAGAAGGGGTTCCGAATCCTTATTGGCAAAGGTCATCTTATTAGCCTTCTTGGCGAAGTAAGATGTTATGAGTTACGACATTTGGCGCATTGAACGCGCGAGTGATTTTATGATTGGATACTCACAAGTCAGTTTCAGAGTTCGGCATTTTGACGGCCGAACCACATTCACTATCAAGACATACATCACCTTTGAATACTTGTGTCCGTACAGTCTGGTGTTGATTCGATGTGCTTATACTCTCACGAATATAATCACTGTGACCGAATCCGACGCCGACGATCTGTGAACTTCGCAGAACTAGCAGCCTTGTCTTCAGGCTCGAGAATCCAAAGGCCGAGATTTGTTCCTTCCTCGGCCACAGTGGCAAAATAAAGAAGTCAGCAGCGCGCTCAACGCAACATCAACAAATTTTACTCCTCGACCAAGCTCGGCCGACGAGTTGGCACGCCCCGCATCCAACCGAAGGACGTAGTTAGCTTATTAGTTACTCGGTCTACGCGCCACGTAGGTTTTGTAATTTTTAGAATCAACAGAATCTTTTTGCTTATTTGGGCTGTTGAATTCATCCTTGCTTTTACTGCATTTTTTTTATACTGTTGTTTGGTGCATTCTAGTATTGATTTCATTGTAATTTTATGGATTTTCAGTGGTTATTTGGATTTTGGATTGTGAGAAGGATTTGGTTGGTTTTCAAGATAATCAAATAAGTTCGGGATTTTTACCGTTTCTCTCTGCATGCTTCTAGCTGTTGTGTGTGTGTGTGTGTGTACTATTCAATTGTTTGCATTCATTTTTTCCTTTCGTTTTTACTCAATTTTTTTACTTTTTCTCCATGTGTTGCTTCAGGTATGTTTCTCAATTGTTTGAATTTTTGCCTTCAGTTTTTACTCAATTTATTGACTTTTTGTGCATGAGATAATCTATTTGTTATATATCATGGTTAAAGGTTTGGTTTCTTTCTTTTTTCTTTTTATCAATCCTCTCTCTATACGATTTAAGTTGAATTACCATGGGATGTACAACAAAGGAGGCTAAAAGGCAGTCTGGCCCCAGGAAAAGGCCATAAACAAAGCAAGGAAAAAGACCAGTGGTTAAAAAGGCTAAGGGCTGGTTTGGTATTGCTGTACTTTGAAAAAAAACTGATTCTGCTGTGCTGTGATAATAAGCGGCTGTGAAATAAAGCAGCAGAGTGTTTGGTAAACTTTTTGTAAAAGCGCTTTTGAAAAAAAAAACAGTATTATAATGTTTGGTAAACTTTTATGTAAAACAGATGTGAAAAAAAACCGATTTTTCAAAGCTGAGTTTTGCAACTTCTTGTTTTTGGCTTTTTTTCACCCAAAAATGTGAAAAAAAAACTGAAGCTGAATATTTACCAAACACAAAAATAGCTCCTAACTTTTTTTGATACCAGCTTTTTTCAGAATCACCTCAGTACCAAATCAGTTTAAGTAGTCCGAAAGAGATTTATAACAAGATATAAAGCGCAACTTTTGTCCAAAATCCTAGACATCCCACTAACCCATAAAAATACAAAATGACAGCTAGCTACTCCAACGTGATCAACAACTTTGCTTCATTTTCCACGTCGGTGGTTACCCTGAACCTCTCAATAATTAACAAATAAACTAGCATGCTTTCACAGTGCATCAGCTCCCACTATATCGTTAACTTTTAGCCCTCAAGTCTTAATTAAGTTTTTTTTTTTTGTTAAGTATTTTCTTCTCTGGGATTACTTTAATTATGCAGGCATCCTTGGCTGCATTGCCTTAAAAATGCATGCAATCTCGGACACACGCACTAGCGGAGCCAATGCGGGGGCATTGGCATCCTTGGCCCCAATAACCTTGTCAAGATGTCCCTTAGAAAATTTTATGAACCCATATAGCTGCAGTGCTACTTTGTTAAGTTATCCCAATAACCTTTTACTTCTAAACTTATCCTTAAGAAAATAAAAAATAATTTTTAATTAATACTTTTTTAATTTAACAAAGCTACTGCGTTGAAAAGAATTAGTAGCCTTGCACAAAAGTTGATGGAGACAAAGAAGGATAGACAGAATCCCTTGGTGTACTTGTTTGTGAAATTAGCATTGATTTTACCTGTTGCAATTGCTTTAGTTGAAAGAGCTTTTCGGTGATAAAAATTGTGGAGAATCCACATCGTAATAGGATGGCTAGATCAATAGTTAAATGATAGTTTGGTTGTGTGCATTAAGAAAGATGTATTTGATTCTATTGATAATGGTGTTGTGAGATGACGTTTCCAAAATATGAGAACACATCAATCAATCTATTTGGCTAGCACCAAAGGAAAGGTAATGACTTGTATCCATCCTCTACGAATGCGACAGTACAATCAACCAAATAGGTCAAATTAGTGTTCGATAGGACATGATACAACGAGACCTGCAATTCGGGTGAGTTACCACACAAGACAATAGGTTCGAAATGCCAAATGCTTACGAGATTTTATATAAAAAAAAAAATTAAGGAAACTTTAATGAAAAACTTTCGATATTGTTCAATTTAACGAAAAATCACATTTTTACACTAAAAAATCAATCTTGGTACTATTCACTTTACCCTTTATTTTGTCTTTATCGTTAAAACTCAAAGTTTTCAAGCCATTTTCATTAGTTTTCCTAAAAATTAATCTTACAAAAGTAAAACTTCAAAACACTCCAACTAAACTACCACCTGGTCCAATCCCCTTGCATTAGAATTTCTCCTTGTCTAGGGTATATATTCTCTTTCTTTTTTTCTTTTTTTTTCTTTAAAAAAGAGGACAACTGGTGGCAAGCCACTATTATTCACCCCTTTTGGGGGCCGGAAAGACTCACAGAAGTATTTCAGTTTTTCCTGACCACAAATCTGACTTCCACACCAACAACGGGTTTCAAACCCCAGTGGGCATGCATCCAATCTTCAATTATAGACATCAAATGGCCTTATTCCATTCGTAACTACTTCTAACGAGCAAGTTAGTAGTATACCCCGGCGGAATGTTGGGACAAAGAGCAATAACTGTGCTTATCCTTCTAGTAAAGAAACTAAACCTTACCTAAGAAAGCGATTCACCCACTACTGCTACTATTAGTATCAAAGAAGATCTATTAATACGCACGGCTACCTATATAACAAGTTGCTTATGACCTCTGTCTCACGACTTCAAATAGAACTTGTAGGTTCATGCCCTGACCTAAACTGAACTACTACTGGCATAGCTGCCTAACTGCTAATAACTTAGCACCCGCCCTGCCAATATAGTAGAAAGATGACCTCCAGTTTTTAATTCTAAAAAAGGAAAACAGCACCTCAACTTTTTGAGATTAATGAAAATGTGGAGGAAGTAACTTTTTTACAGCACCTGGAGAATGCATACCTAAACCATGAGTTGATGATTCAGTAATAAATAACGAATTACGAAGTTTAGGATTGTTGATGTTGAGCGGACCCCGCCTATATTGTCATTCCTAAAAAATTATTAAACTATTAAATCACAAAATCAATTGAGAAAGAATTCAATTCCCCCTTTCCCACTCCCATTCCACTTTAGTAAGCATACTATTAATCTATGAGCATTTTTGTCCGTCTCAAATTTAAATTCTGGTTCTCCAATTAATAAAACAAAATTATGATCGATTTTTTTCACAAGTTCCGAATGGTTTAACGTATTTTATATATTTTCCACAATCTAAGGTTAAAAGCCTAAAACCCTCAATTATGAGAGCTGAGATCATCTTCAGATCTCTGTGCCCAAAGCAGCCGAATTCAAAAATTCAGACCACTCATTTTATATCATGCGGCTCCTATTAGCCCATCCTACTAGCTTAACTCACGGAAAAGAAGTATTTGAACAATCTGAATCTCTCTCTCTTGAACGGCCCAAACTTCCGGGTCTGGTTATTTCGGACACAAAAATCTATAGAGAATTTCTGGGGACAAGAAAAGTCATACATTAGGGTCCATTTGGAATGAGGAAATTTCAAACCTCGATCCAATATTTTTATGATTTCATATAATATGGCATGCTTATTTATACATAATAGGAACAAGAATCATTTCGATTCTTCAATTTCACACATTTACTAAAACAGGACATGCTGTATTTATAGAGAATAAGAATTAAAACATTTCAATGAGCTCACTACTAGTTTTATAGGTTTTCTTAATTAACTCAATAATATAGTAAAAATTCAAATCATTATGTTTTGAGCACTCCATCCACATGGACCCTTAAATTATACCTATAAACTGGGTTTAAAATCATTGTTCACTAACAGTGAAATGACTGTTTTGCACCTATTTTACTGTTCCTGTAATAGGATTATCTCTCTTCATATTACCTTCATCTTCTCTTCACTCATCTTACATTTTTCTTTTTTTTTCATATAAAAAATTAAATAAAAATGTTGACATAATTTAATCGTAATCGTCTAATAATATAAGAAAGAAAAAAAAAAAGATGAGAATGAAAGTGAATTTTACTCTTACAAATTTTCATCCGACACAGTAAAATTACTAGTATATCCCAATTGACACGTATGAGTTACATAGCGTTCGGTTCTTGAGCTGTCGTTATCTCCTTTGGACAGCACTCCCGAATTCTTTATTCCACCTCTCTCGATGAAAACGCTATGACCAGAAAACCGCATCAAGTTGACCGAAAAGAAATAAGGTCTCTCCTCTCAACCTGTTATTCCATCTCCCTCGCAGCGGAAGTGATATTCGTTCAAGGTAATTCCAGTTCTGAAAGACAAATTTTTCAAATTTCTGGGTTTTTTTTTGCTTCTCCTCTGTTAAACTCATCCGGAAGTTATTTGTTCAAAGACCAAGTTTTGTTGTTCAATTAAAGATTTTTGGGTTTCTTTTTGCTCCAGTTCTGTTAAATTACTCATCTTGAAGTTAATTTTGTTCAAAAACTGAAGTATTCTTCTTCAATTAATCTTACAAGAAAGCATATGAGAAGGTGGCACACTAGATGTTTGATGAAAAGTTTCAATTTCTAAGTGCTGTGTATATAATTTGTGGCGAAGCAGAACGAGTAAAGCCAGCAGCTGTGATTTGTAAATTGGAAGATCGGATGTGTTGATGTGTGGCATGCTCTAATTAGGTACATTTTTGTGTTGTAAGAAAGGCGTAGAGAGAGAGAGAGAGAGAGAGAGAGTCGCGTTTTTGTTTTTGTTTTTGTTTTTTTCGGGATTGGGTTAATGTTTCAGTCGTAAACTTGATTAAGCAATGAAAGTTGAGGACATACAAGTGACACATGTACTTGGGAATTTGTAAGTTACATGCAAAGCTCATGGAAAGTAAGCTTTTTGTAATGTGTCTAATGACATGGTCAAAGAGTTCAATTTTATCTTGTCTCACGGTTTAGAACAGTTCAATTTTATCACTGTATCTTTGATCCCGGCAAAAACTATTGGCACGTAAACTGAACCTTCTGGGTCACAAATCACAATTCATAGTCTTGTTTATTAGCAAGTTAAGTACACGAATTTCCTCATTTATCGTACAATTCAAGAGCTTAAGATCTTTGCTACTCAGCTTTATGCCTTTCGTGCCTGAAGAGACGATAAATCAATGACAATATCCAGTGCCAAAAGACGATAAATCAATGACAACAGCCAGTGCCAAAGATCTGCTCTGGCTTTGCCTCGCCTAAATAGCGCTTTGACATTGTTTTCATCCTCTGCCAGTACCTGCGAGCATTCATTCATCCAATTACAGTTAACACAGTTGCATTGACAATTTAAGGGTATTCATGAAGAGGTAAATATCTGCCAACTCCAAGCGAAACAGAAAAATCAAATGATAAACGTTAGTTGCCTTGACAATGTATGGGTGTTCATGAAAAAGGTAAATATCAGCCGACTCCATACGACGCAGAAAAATCAAATATTAGACGTTAGCTGCATAAACAATTTTAAGTTAACAGCCATATAGTTTGAACTGCAGTATGAAGCATGGTTAGTAACATACCAAAGAGATCGTACAAGTACCATAGGACCTGTTGTATTCCTAATAGATGGAATAAACCCACATCTCGCTCCTTAGCATTGCCCTTACGAAGGAACAGGTGCTATTCTGCCAGGGGGTGACTTTCATGCTGGATTAAGAATTACTCTTTTCAGTAGTGTGTATGCATCATGCATACAAGAGTAGCATTTTGGTATTGAAAATGAAGAACCGTAGCTTTTTGAAGTGTGAGATTGTATCTGAAGTTAAATTGTTTGATGATTAGCTATCCCGCCTTCTCTGGCTTTTCAGAACTGGGGAGAATAAGAAGTGTTTTTCAGTTTTTGGAATTTTTCTTTGTCACAGGTTTTCTCTTTCATCCTCCTAATCAGTGTGTTTGGTTAATGCTTGGAGTGTTAAGTTGTTTTGAACATGAGTTTCTCTTCAGAAATGTTTGGCATATAGTGATCGAGGCGCTAATGTATTTGCTATCATTTCTTTTCCTTGTTTCTACTTTATCTTTTGTCATCACAAAATTTGCAATCTAAAAAAGGAGGTTTTTCGAACTGGCCTTCCGAAATGAGCAGCAAATAATAAGTTTTTATTCAATTTCTTGCACCAGTTGGGTTTCTGTAGAATTTTGTGAAATGCTCTTTCTGTCTTGCCATTGACTGGGGATGTGGGTGATACTGCTACCCTGTACGCCGCAGTACAGGGCTGTAACAAGATTATCTATTGTGCTACTGCACTTTCTACTATCAGCGGAGACCTCTACAGGGTTGATCAAAGAGGGGTCTTCAATCTTACTAAAGCATTTCAGGTGTGATCCTTGTTGCCATATCCTTGAAATACTCCTTTTTGACATATAGTAATCTGTTTCAGTTTTGATGTCTTTTGAGTTCATGGGTTGGTTCAATGTTGGATTAGAATTTTACCCTTCGAGAGTTGCTTATGTGAAGCTTTTGACTGTTTGCATTGCAGGACTACAACAACAAAATGGCGCAATTATGAGCTGGAAAGAGTAGCAAGAGCAAACTTACAACTGTAAAGTTCAAGACTTCGGAGTCAGTGGATGGATGGGAAGTTTGTCATGGGACTTCCTTTCAGGATGCGGTTGCTTCTAAGTATGATGGAGGAATGGATGCCAAGTTCGAATGCACTTTCACCGGGGATGCTGTTTCCTCCCGTAAGAGAAAGACTAAAGTGGGGTTTTGAGGTTCTAGATGGAAACCAACTATTATTCCTTTTACTCTATTTCTTGCTGCATTGTAGGATATGTTTTGACCAGATGAGGGTATTTTTCTTTTTATTAGTTACAAGATTTGGATAAATAAAATTCATGGTATCCTTCTTATTATTAATTACTTAGAATTTGAACACAAAATGAATTCATTGGATAGAAAATCATTGGCAACAGAAATTACCTGATGAATTTGCCGCGCAGCTTCAACATTCTAGCAACATTTTGTGAAATTGAGAAGCAGCTGTGCAAGTTCAGTTGCGTTCTGTTTACTTAATTTTCTGTGTTTTTTCTTTTGCTGTTTGGATTTAGGAGCTAAAACATTTTTCTTTAGCAATATTTTTAGGTGGATGATGCGATCTGGGCTGCTGAAAATGCCACATTGAAAGCTGAGATGAGTGGAAAGAAGCTAATGCACCCATGGAACAACTTTAGCTCAACCCTCAGCTTCAGACGTTTCAAGCGTGGCTTTGGGATTCTGCAACTGTGAGTATACACTCTTTCCCGGGTTTAAGGACTATCAAGGTGCTTAGGGTTTGCGTTCGGTGTTTGAATTAAATAACTTTGGGTTAAACCATTCTGTAATATCAGTAGGTTTGTTTTAGGTATCTTATGGTTTTAGAATTGCCTGTGTACAAAGGATTATTATGGCAACGAGATCATGTCGCTCTGGGAAGCTCTTTTGATGGTCGATGTTGTTGGAGTTATATTAAAAAGAAATATTTAAAGAGGGCTGGAACCCAATCAAATCTGGGGGGCTAGGCCCTCACGCCCATATTATATTACTGAAGAAAAAACATTACAACAGGGGAGACATAGTACCTAAACCCCGATGACCAAAAAAAAATAAAAATAAAAAACGTAAACAACCACTCCAAGCAGTCAACATGGCCATCACATATTGAATCCAAAAGGTTGACGCCCCCCCATTCGCTGCATATAAGACTATAATTGAAAAGAAGGAAATTAAAGAGAGATTAAAAAAAAAAATTTGAAGTTAAAAAGTATGGACGACGGAAACTTTGATCCACATGGTAATGTCATTTGAAAAGAAAAAGTAAAATGCTGGTGATGATGAATGAAGAATAAAATTAAGAAATGAGATTGGCATTTGAATATTTCGTAGGTTATATTAAATTAGGCTAGTGTGAATTGAAACAAGTTAGAAAACGCACCTTAATTAATGTCAATGTGTGGGATGTGAGCATCTTTCGCTTAACATGGGGCAATTCTGAATTTTCAATGTATATAAACTGGGGAGTCCACGAATCCCTTCTGGCAGTGATGCCAAATTAGAGCAATGTCTAATTTCAAGTCGCTGGAGGGACGTGAGATTGCTTATTTCTTCTGGCAGTGATGTCAAATTAGAGCATTCTGCAATTACAAGCTCCTGCAGTGACGTGAGATTGCTTATTTCTTCTGGCAGTGATGCCAAATCCTCAATTGCATGGAGTGACAGATGTGTTAATTTGGAGAGATGAGGGGAAGAAGAAGAGGCAGAAACATCAACATCAACACCGACATCATGTGTAATATCAGATGCTCCTCTAACAAACAAGGAATCAAAAACCTTCCAGCTGGTACTCGTAAGTTTTATTCTCTCCACATTTGGATACAGAGGCATGGAAGTTAGATTAGGACACTCATCAATAGACAATGTAGAAAGACGAGGAAAAGAAGGCAACGACAGATTTTCCGTTGATGAAGAAGCACTGTTGTGAGTGTGGGCCCTCCACCATCCCTTCAGAACAGGGCAATTGTATAACTTGAGTGTCTCCAGGGAGGGAAAGAATGAGATCCTCATCATCTCATCACTCATACTATTACTGCTCTCTTTCTCTGATATGTACTCCAACTTCTCCAAATTCCGAAGATGAAGAGACTTAAGGGAAGCGAAATGATCCAAGGGTGGAAGATGTTGGCATCTCTCACACCAATACAATGCGAGATTAACAATATTTATGAGAGAAGAAAACCAACTCGCAAACCTCACACCACCATAATGCTCCACGGACAACTGCTTTAGATTAGAATGGGGTTGCAATACTTCCATTGACTTTATAATATCCTCCTCATCAACTGCGCTTACATCTTCTCCGTATTTCCAGCCTAAATCCAACGAACAAAGATGTTGTTTGTCCTTGAGAGGTGTACCAACATTTGATTCTGACACCACATGCCTCAAATTCAATATGAGTAACTGTCCCCTTAATTCCTTAAGGGTCCCCAGCTCAGCAAGACCAGCACTACCGCCCCTCCCCAAACAATTGCTTTCGCTCAAAACAAATCTATTCAATGTACGAACACCATTCAATTCACCAATTCCACGTGGCATTCCACTCAATCCATAACAGCCTTCCAAGATGAGATGCCTTAAGTTGATCATTTTTTTAATGTCTCTAGGCAATTCCACAAGATCCCTACAGTATGAGAGATCTAGTGTTTCCAAATTCGAAAGTCCAACTATCCAATCTGGAAGTCTTTTGATGCCATAATTACAACTTAGATCAAGATATCTCAAATGTTTCATTTTTCTAAGACAATTAGGTAATGTTGTAATTCCTAATTTATTGAGACTCAACATTCGTAATGACTTAAAATTTGAAACAATTGTAGTATAAAATGAATCACATAATGACCCTTCTCTTTTTCCGTAATGCTTTTGGCAAGGAAAAAGAAAAGTTCGTATCTTGTTCGCTTTTAGCAAGGATGTTGGCACTTCCCATTCCAACAAATCAATATCAAAATTGAAAGATACGTGATGAAGCTTTTCATGAAAATTCTTTTGGTTCATATCAACTACGACGCTTCCAACCCCCGACACTAAGATTGCAAGTTCATTCATGAGATCGTGCATTTTACAACTTACTATCATACCAAACTCATTTGTTTTTTCTTCTTGAAAAAATGATCTCTGCAACAACTCCCTATAATATTCATACGCAACATCCTCTAAGCACTCGTTTTCATCGGATGACTTAATGAACCCTTGCGCCACCCATAATCTAATCAATCTCTGTACAGAGATCTCATAATCAGGTGGGAACAAACTACAATAAGCAAAACAATGCTTCAAATGTGATGGGAGCACATCATAACTCAATTTAAGTGTTGGTAAAATATCATTTTGTTCTTGATTTATTTTTGAAAGTGTCTTTTCTTTGAAATTCAACCAATTTGTTTCGTCATCTTTGGCGAACAACATCCCACCTATCGTCCTTATAGCGAGTGGAACTCCTTTACATTTTCTTGCAACCTCCTCCCCAACTGCCTTAATTGTTGGATTCTCTGGTTCCTTTCCATCTTTATAAGCTATTTTCTTAAATAAAGACCAACTTTGCTCTTCATTCAAACCCTTTAAGGTGTATGGTTTAGCTGTGTCTAATATCGTCGCAACGGTTTTACTACGAGTGGTTATTAGTATTCTACTACCTTCTCCACCACCCACTAACAAGTTCTTCAAGCTAAGCCACTTCTCTCGATCCTCATTCCACACGTCATCCAACACAAGTAGGTACTTCTTCCCATCTACTTTTTTTCTAAGATCATTTTGCAACTGCTCAATCTCATCATGATTTTTGGATTGAAGGATTTTCTTAACAACTATATCCAACTCAAATACATTAGAGACACATGTCCATATTTTCAACTCAAAATGCTTTTGAATCACCTCCTCGTTGAATATGAGTTGGGTAAGTGCAGTTTTTCCCAATCCTCCAATTCCAACTATGGAAATGGTTGACACATTCTCAGTTGAGATGGAATCCAACAAAAGTTGGATAATTGCCATTTTATCTTTATCTCTCCCCATAATATTTTCCTTACGAACAAATGAGTGAGTGACCCTCTCTCTCTTTACAAATCGTGTATCTTCACGATTTACTTCTAAGTGAAAGGTTCTACGATTTGCAACCTCACTCAGCCTCTTGTTAATATCTTTTATCTTATGACTCGTCTTCAGCCCAAAAGCAAGTTGATTTGAGCTAGAAAAAAAAAGGTGCACCTGTAAGAATTTGAATGGACATAATCATCAATGTGAAAGAACTGTATTAATTAAGTTAATAGAGTTTGTAACGTTAAGTTATATGAAACATTCAAAATAATAATGTAGAGAACTTATTGAAGTTAATTGAGTTATTGAGAGACCTATTGTATTCCTAATAGGTGGATATCTATAGACTAATGTGACTATGAAAAGTTTCTATGAGATGCAATCTCACCAAACCTCTTGTTAATATCATCTTACGACCCATCTTTTAGCCCAAAAGCAAATTGATTTGAGCTAGAGAAAGAAGAGACGTACCTTTTTTGATAATAGGTAGATTATGGATATGGGTGTTTGGGGGAAGTGCAAGAAAGAGAGGTTGAGGTTTTACCGACCGGACGTGATAGCGCGAGAGATTGGGTGGATAGCTGGAGTAAAAAGGTCGCTTTTTTTTTTCTTTGAAATTTTCATTTTTCAATATTTTGTGAAGTTGACAATGTTTTTTTTTTTTTTTTTTTTTTCTGGTTGAATATTTATTAGACGTTATTTTAGGAATAAAGTGAGTGGACAAATAATATTTTTATTTTTTTACTTTTTAAGTTGTGAGAGATTATAATATGGGTAGAAAAATAGAACAATAGAGGATCTAGCAGCAATTTAAACAATTGCAACTGTACCTATTACATTAATACGGAAGATGTAATTGTAGTAACTTGCTAAAAGAAAATACCCATACAATTGCCATATACAATGATGGTACAATTCCTACATCCTCCCAAAAGAAAATTGTTTAAATGTGTGTACCCCTAATATTTTTATTAAAAAAAAAATGCACCCGTATAATTAGATGAGTACAAATATACGTATTTATAAATTTCAAAAGAATGTATTCATCTAGATAAAAAATAAAAATAAATAAAAATAAAAATAAAAGTATCCATAAGCGTTATAGCAAATATAATGGACCCATGATTATGACAAAACATGGATTAAATTCAGTCAAACGAAAAATGAGATGAAGCTATTGGAACGTATAAATTTATATTTAAATTTCAAATTAAAAGGATGTTAGGAATGTGTAGCTGCAATACAATCCCTTAAATTATGTAAATAATCAATTATTCTAAACATAAATGACATAAAAGGAAATTAAATAATGATTGAAAATCTGACGTGAAATTTGATTAATTTTAAGAATTTGATATGGACAGATGTGAAAGGTCTTCAAACAAAAATTTAAAACCAATAATGTTTCAATCAAGAAATATTGGTGACTAGAGATCAGACCTAATTATTCCTATTTTTTTGTCTTATGACCCATCTTTAACCCAAAAACAAATTGATTTGAGCTAGAAAGGAAAAGGCGCACATGTAAGAATTTGAGCAGACACAGTTATCACGTTGATAGAATCGTATAAATAACTTAATAGAGTTTTGGAATGTTAAGTTATATGAAACATTGAAAACAATAATGTAGAGGACTTATGGCAGTTAATTATGAGTTACTGAGAGACCTGCTATATTCCTAATAAGTGGACATCAATAAGCTTATGTTATTATAAGAAGGTTCTATGAGATGCAACCTTACGAAATCTTTCATTAATATCTTTTTATCTAATGACCTATCTTTCGCTTAAAAGCAAGTTGATTTGAGCAAGAGAAGAAATGGCGTACCTCCTTTGACAGCTTAGTATTGCCACGCATCACTTGTCGTCGCTGAACTTGAGTATTAAGCTCATCTAGAACGTCATCGGCTTCATAAACAGCATCTTCTACGCTTTGGAGCCACAGTTTGACTTCATTGTTGGCTTGCTTTTCCTCAGCATCAACAAGAACAGCTTGGAATCCTTCAACTGTCTTCTTGAGCTTCTTGAGCTCATCTTGAATACCCCAAATCAATCCAATCTCTTGGAGAGCAAGGGAGCCTAACCTCCCAATGATCCGTTCTGCAATGTTGATGAGAACTCTTTCCGCCATTTCTTGTATTCAGAACAAGAAAAAACCCAAGTGAAGTGAAGTGAAGTGAAGTAAAAACTTGAAAGTGAGAATATGGTTTTGCCTAGTGAAAGATGACTCCTCCTGCTAGTCTTTGATCTCTATATGCCCTTCTCTAATCCAGCCACTCACATCAGTCCATGTATAAAATAAGACCGGTCAATATATTAAACCCATTTGCAATTTATAGCCGTTGGGTTCCGTCTCCTTTTCTTTCCCTCTACTTTTGTGTTCCCACGCCACCACGTGGCCACCCCTCAAATCCGGATCTCCCCACATGTTATCTTTCCCCCTCTTCGGGCCCACACTTTACTATATTAATCTACCGGCCATTTGAGCATTTGTACACCCGGCTATGCACGTTTACACCCAGCACTTCCAAACACTCACACATGATTCCATATAAAAAATAAAAACAAAGACTGGTCAATATGTTACTGCTGATCTTAGTAATTCAAATTTTATTTTTAATGCCAGCTGGGTCCTTCACGTTTCTTAACCTTTCGGCAGGCCGCTGCACCTTCCTTATTTTTGGGTTGACCGCTGGATTTTTTTGTTTTTTTGAGCAGACCGCTGCACGTTTTTACTATTTTGTCAAGTGTTATCGTCTTATAAGGTGTAAGATGAAAGATTGAGATTGCTTTGATGGAAGTTTGAAGATTGCCAGAACTATGTAAACGTTAGAAGACTAGCAATGAAGCAACATTATACACTAAAAGTAAAAGGGATAATGAGCCATCATAATGTCCTTTTATGATGATGCTATAATCTACACAGAGAGCTGCTAAGAATTAATGGATGGAAAATTTTATTTGGTTTCATTTAATCTTTTTTTACACTCAATTTATTATTTAAACCTCTAAATATTTTTTAATTAAGAACTAATATCTTTTTAAAGCTAAATTTATTACCTAAACTATCATCTCCAACCCAATTCAAAATGTAAAATTATCTTTGCACCCATTTAAAAAAAAAAAAAAATCTCAAATTGAATAGTTTTGTTTTCAAAGAGACTTGAATGTCAAAAAGCATTATGGGTCCCTCCGCCCACCGTAAATCGAGTTATTTGGGGAAAGTACATTTTTTGTTGTTTTACTTTATCTTCAGTGTTTATGCTTAAGCATTTGTACTGCAATTGGAAAATGCATTTGAGGATTCGGAACTTTCATAGTTTTCGGCTTAAAGTCAATGTCTGAATACTTACTCTGCTTTGAGTGGTTTACGTTGTAATTTTAAGTTTATTTTTCTGTTCATTTTATTTTTTGTCCAAGTATTTTTCTGTTCATTGGCCTGGCTGTTTTGTTCATAATTTGGTTGAAGAATGCAGTGTTGAATCACAATAATGATTATACATTGATAGAGATTTATGTTTTTGATTTGAGTTTGTTCCGATTGATGACGTGTACCAGATGCTGTTAACATGAGACTGGAATAGAACAGAAAAAATGGTTAAAGTAACAAACCCACACTCCCACAAAGCACTAAACTCATATCTCGCTCTTTAGCCTTGCCCTTATGAGGGAACAGGCGCTATTCTGCCCAAAGGTGACATTCATGCTGGATTAAGAATTACTCTTTTGCATACGTGCATACATACAAAAGTGACCCTAGGGTATTGAAAATGAAGAACAGTAGCTTTTTGTAGTGTGAGATTGTATCTGAAGTTCAATTGTTCGATGATTAGCTATCCGTATTCTCTGGCTTTTCGAAACTGGGGCGGAATATAAAGTGTTTTCTATTTCGGGCAATTGTTCTTTGTTACCAGTTTCTCTCTGTCATCCGCCTAATCATTTTGTTCGGTTAATGCTTGGAGTTTTAAGTTGTTTTAAACATGCGTTTCTCTTGAGAAATGTTTTAAATCGGGGCTGTCTTTATGTTCATTGGTTAATCACCCGAGCATGAACAGGTCCAGTAAAGTATAGATTTAAGAAATGACCATACATAGAACCTAGTTTTGACTAAGAGCGCCGAAGATTTTTTATCTATGCACAGAAGAAAACACTCTGATATGTTGTAATGCAGTGGGCAAAGAGATTGAATAGAAAATAGGATGTTTTCCAACTGACATTCAGAAATGAGCACCCAATTGAAGTTCCTAGTCCGTCACCTGCACCAGGTAGGGTTCCAATGAAGTTTTCGTGGCCGTGACTGTATCAAGTTCGATTTCTGGAAATAGAGAAAGAGTGCAGAAAAACTTATTATGTGCCACTTTTATCTTTTGTCATCACAAAATTTGCAATCTAAAATAGGAGGTTTTTCGAACTGGCCTTCCGAAATGAGCAGCAAATAAAGAAGTTTCTATTCAATTTCTTGCACCAGTTGGGCTTCTGTAGGAGTTTTTGAAAACAAGCTTGAATAAAGGGCCCACAAGCTGAAAGTAAGTTCAACGCGCAAAACATTTTGGGAATCTTAATGAAACACTTTCGGTACTGTTGATTTTTAACGTTAAGGACATTTTTACCTTGAAAAGTTACTCCTGGTACTATTTACTTACAAATTTATTTTATCCTCTTTATTAAAAACTAAAGTTGTTTAGGACTTTTCGTTAGTTTCCTAAACATATTTTTTGTTTTCGATCCATGCAACTGACGGAACGCTACCTTCCATCAGCACAAACCGTTAAAATTTTGAATTTCAAACTATTTGCTTAATTCGTCGAAATGACACATTTGCAAAAGAAACCGAGAATTGATTCGCAGAACAAGCAGAGAATTTCTCAAAGCAAAACCGTAAAATAGTTCAACTATAATTTTTGGTGCACATTACGTCCCCATTCTGCCAACTTAGGTTACCATTGCCTTTTGAATTGGCCGCCCTCTTGCATCTTCCCTCGTGTCAATTGTAGAAGTCATGATTTCTGTATATATTGCATACAACAGCAAGTTAAAACATATAGGAGTAACAATTACCATAAAATGTTTAGTATTTGCTGTGACATGAAATACTTTTTATTCGTTAATTCTTTTTCGATCAGTTCAATTAAATGTTTATAAGAAGGACGGAAATTACTTTCCTCATATCTATACCAAGGAATAACTTGAAGCATATCAAAGTTAATAAGTTTTAAGAGGGGTGAAAAAAACTTAGCAAAGAAAGAAGGTATTGAATGATCAATAATAAGAATTTGGTCACCTTATTTGATCAATGCCAATGATCCTAAAGTAAGCATTAAGTGCATTAAAATTTGTATGAGCTTGAGAAGCACACATCTGTGAATGATAAGAATAATGCTGGAATTTTTTTTTTTCTACTAAATGGAATACCGATAATTTAATTTAGTAATTAAAAATAGTTTAACACATTGTAGTAAAAAAATTTAAGAGCGTAGACAAAGCGTTTAAAATTTATTGAAATACAATGTGAATTTGGAGTACTTACAAAAAAAAATGTAATGACTGACAAAAGTATAAACATAATTAGAATTTCGGAAAGGAAATTATCAAACAGTAAATTTTTTAAAAGCTTTTGGATTAGTTTTTGAGTCACATTTGACAATTGATAAAAATGACAGCCTACAAAACTCAAAAATAGCTATTTTTTAACATACAGGATTAATGAAAACTCAAAAATAAATAACAGAGAATGTTAAGTCATCCAATATTAAGATAACTTCTTTCTGTATTGTATGTACGTTGTAGTATTAGATGACTTAACTTTTGCTATGTGACGTCCTTGAACGACCAAGAAATAAAACTAATACAGATGCAAGTACAATTAGATGCTTTAAATAAATTACTTGTCTAATCAATCTAAACCGTTCACATTTTCATTAAACAACCCGGAGTTGGTACTTCAAAAATATTAATTTAGCTACAAAGAAAACTACCTGAAGATTCCTGACTTGAAAAGGGCATCCAGCAGGGATAAAAACAGCTTGCTCCAAATGTTGTTTAAGGACCCTGGCTCAATTCTTGATAAAACAGGAAGAAAAACAAAAGAATAAAGTTCAGAATTTTCAAAACCTGAATGCTGAAAATCTAAAGAATATCAAATATTCAAGATCACAGTCACATGCACAACAAAAAGTAAAATGATGTACACTATAAGTATAGACCAGTAAACAGTTAGAAATGCAGGTCACGGTATGTTAAAGTAATTTTCAGAAAACGGGATTTACAAATGTCGCTCAAGCCAGAGTCAATTTGACTTCAATTGTAAAAGCCAAATTCAAAGAACAGAGGTTTCCATTTAAGAAACATGCAACTTCATCAATTTGAACAGAATTCAAGATAAGTGGCCAAAGCATTATGATTATTCAGCTAGTATTGAATAATGGATTCACCATATTTATAACCGACGAAATGCAATCAACCACCAAAATTGTATTCATTAAATAGTTAACCC
The DNA here is from genome assembly GCF_019419815.1 of Pyrus x bretschneideri. Classification (NCBI taxonomy): domain Eukaryota; kingdom Viridiplantae; phylum Streptophyta; class Magnoliopsida; order Rosales; family Rosaceae; genus Pyrus; species Pyrus x bretschneideri. The sequence continues at coordinate 4,827,669 of NW_025999546.1, read as the reverse complement.
TATATATTTTGCTAATGAATATTCAAAGTATTTGCCATGAGAGCTAAACAGAGGTTAATGGTCCAGCTCAGCAGATCAGTTTAGAGATTGTTAATGTTTGTTAGTCTGTTAAGTATGTGCCATGAGAGCTAAGCAAGGTGATTAGTTGTTGTATAGATTGTTAACTATCTCTCTGTTGAATAGTTAATTCATTCATACAATTACAGGGCAACTATTATATCACTCTCTCTAAAATTCTTTTTCTCTTTTGTTTACTCTGCATTTCTCAAATATTTCAACATAGTTTGGGAAGCTCAAGTGTACCGGTTGATACTCCACGGCCGAGAAGGGAGGCCAAGTTTGGGAAGTCTAGATTCTTACCTTCTCTGGGTCTGGTACTCCGCATCAATTATCATGAGAGAGAGAGAGAGGGAGAAAGCGGGTATTCGTTGAGAGCGTTTGAGTACTGTATATTGGTACAAAACCAATTAGATACTTGGAATTAGATAAACATCTTACAATCGTGCAAACTGGAACTTGAACAAATCCAAAATAAAATGAAAATAATCATATGAATACCATAGTTTCTCAAATGGCATAGTCCACCTGCATATAAACATTTCCAAGTAAATTCATACCTCAATAAAAAGAGAACAGATGTTGTTGCTGCTTCTAGGGGACTTACTTTCAGGATGTTGTTGCTTCTATGTCTGATGGAGGAACGGATGCCAAGTTCAAATGCATTTTCACCGGAGATGCTATTTCCTCCTGTAAGAGAAAGACTAAAGTGGGGTTTTGAGGTTCTAAATGGAAACTAACTCTATTTCTTGCTGCATTGTAGGATATGTTTTCACCAGGGGAGGGTATGTTGAACTGTCAGAAAAGTTTTCACCAGAGGAAGGTATGTTGCACAGCTTCCCAAAATGAAATTCATGGTATTTTTCTTATTATTAATTACAAGATTTGGGTAAATAAAATTCATGGTATCCTTCTCATTATTAATTACTTAGAATTTGAACACAAAATGAATTCATTTGATAGAAAATCATTGGCAACAGAAGTTACCTGATGAATTTGCCGCGCAGCTGCAACATTCTAGCAAACATTTCGTGAATTTGAGAAGCAGCTGTGCAAGTTCAGTTGCGTTCTGTTTACTTAATTTTCTGTGTTTTTTCTCTTGCTGTTTGGATTTAGGAGCTAAAACATTTTTCTTTCGCAATATTTTTAGGTGGATGATGCGATCTGGGCTGCTGAAAATGCCACATTGAAAGCTGAGATGAGTGGAAAGAAGCTAATGCACTCATGGAACAACTTAAGCTCAACCCTCAGCTTCAGACGTTTCAAGCGTGGCTTTGGGATTCTGCAACTGTGAGTATACACTCTTTCCCGGGTTAAAGGACTATCAAGGTGCTTAGGGTTAGAGTTCGGTGTTTGAATTAAATAACTTTGGGTTAAACCATTCTGTAATATCAGTAGGTTTGTTTTAGGTATCTTATGGTTTTAGAATTGCCTGTGTACAAAGGATTATTATGGCAACGAGATCATGTCGCTCTGGGAAGCTCTTTTGATGGTCGCTGTTGTTGGAGTTATATTAAAAAGAAATATTTAAAGAGGGCTGGAACCCAGTCAAAGCTGGGGGGCTAGGCCCTCACGCCCATATTATATTACTGAAAAAAAAACATTACATGGGGGGGGGGGACATAGTACCTAAACCCCGATGATCAAAAAAAAAAAAAAAACATATAACAACCACTCCAAGCAGTCAATGTGGCCATCACATACTGAATCCAAAAGGTTGACGCCCCATTCGCTGCATATAAGACTATAATTGAAAAGAAGGAAATTAAAGAGAGATTAAAAAAAAAATTGAAGTTAAAAAGTATGGACGACGGAAACTTTGATCCACATGGTAATGTCATTTGAAAAGAAAAAGTAAAATGCTGGTGATGATGAATGAAGAATAAAATTAAGAAATGAGATTGGCATTTGAATATTTCGTAGTTTATATTGGATTAGGCTAGTGTGAATTGAAACAAGTTAGAAAACGCACCTTAATTAATGTCAATGTGTGGGATGTGAGCAATCTTAGGCCAGTCCTCATCTTTTTCTTTCTTGCATCTTTTGCTTAACATGGGGCACCCAGAAATTTTCAGTCTATTTAAACAAGGGAGTCCGCGAATCCCTTCTGGCAGTGATGCCAAATTAGAGCAATGTCTAATTTCAAGTCGCTGGAGTGACGTGAGATTGCTTATTTCTTCTGGCAGTGATGCCAAATCCTCAATTCCACCGAGAGTCAGATGTGTTAATTTGGAGAGATGAGGGGAAGAAGAAGAGGCAGAAACATCAACACCAACATCATGTGGAATATCAGATGCTTCTCTAACAAACAAGGAATCAACAACCTTCCAGCTGCTCCTGTAGAGTTCTATTTCAACCACATTTGGATACAGAGGCATGGAAGTTAGATTAGGACACTCATCAATAGACAATTTAGAAAGACGAGGAAAAGACGGCAACGACAGATTTTCCGTTGATGAAGAAGCACTGTTATGAGTGTGGGGCCTCCACCATCCCTTCAGAACAGGGCAATCTTCTATGGAGAGCTTTTCCAGGGAGGGAAAGAATGAGATCCTCATCATCTCATCACTCATACTGTTACTGCTCTCATTCTCTGATATGTACTCCAACTTCTTCAACTCTCTGAGTTCAAGAAACTTAAGGGAAGGGAAATGATCCAAGGGTGGAAGATGTTGGCATCTCTCACACCAATACAATGCGAGATTAACAATATTTGTGAGAGAAGAAAACCAACTCGCAAACCTCACACCTTTATAGCCATACACGGACAACTGCTTTAGATTAGAATGGGGTTGCAATACTTCCATTGACTTTATAATATCCTCCCCATCAACTGCGCTTACATCTTCCTCTTTCCAGCGTAAACCCAACGAACAAAGATGCTGTTTGTCCTTGAGAGGTGTACCTACATTTGATTCTGACACCACATCTTTCTCGTGCCTCAAATTCTTTATGAGTAATTCTCCCCTTAATTCGTTAAGGGTCCCCAGCTCAGCAAGACCAGCACTACCGCCCCTCCCCAAACAATTGCTTTCGCTCAAAACAAATCTATTCAATGTACGAACACCATTCAATTCACCTATTCCACGTGGCATTCCACTCAATCCATAACAGCCTTCCAAGATGAGATGCCTTAAGTTGATCATTTTTTTAAGGTCTCTAGGCAATTGCACAAGACTTTCACACCAACTGAGATCTAGTGTTTCCAAATTCGAAAGTCCAACTATCCAATCTGGAAGTCTCTTCATGGGATTCCCACTAAGCTCAAGATATCTCAAATGTTTCATTTTTTTAAGACATTTATATACTCTTTTAATTCCCAATTCATTAAGACTCAATATACGCAATGACTTAAAATTTGAAACAATTGTAGCACAAAATGACCCATCTCTATCTCTCAACTCCTTTTGGCAAAGAAAAAGAAAAGTTCGTATCTTTTTTGCTTTTGGCAACGAAGTTGGCACTTCCCTTTCCAGCGGATCAATTTGACAATTGAAAGATACATGACGAAGCTTTTCATGAAAATTTTTTTGGTTTGGTTCAACTACGGCGCTTCCAACCCCCGACACTAAGATTGCAAGTTCATTCATGAGATCGTGCATTTTACAACTTCTTATTATACCAAACTTATCTTTTTCTTCTTCTTGAAAAAACGATCTCCACAACAACTCCTTGTAATATTCATATGCAACATCCTCCAAACCCTTGTTTTCATCAGTTGACTTAATGAACCCTTGCGCCACCCAAAGTCTAATCAATCTCTGTATAGAGATCTCATAATCAGGTGGGAACAAACTACAATAAGCAAAACAATGCTTCAAATGTGATGGGAGCACATCATAACTCAATTTAAGTGTTGGTAAAATATCTTTTTTTGTTCTTGATTTATTTTTGAAAGTGTCTTTTCTTTGAAATTCAACCAATCAGTTTCGTCATCTTTGGTGAACAACATCCCACCTATCGTCCTTATAGCGAGTGGCACTCCCTGGCATTTTCTTGCAACCTCTTCCCCAACTGCCTTAATTGTTGAATTCTCTGGCTCCTTTCCATCTTTATAAGCCATTTTCTTAAATAAAGACCAACTTTGCTCTTCATTCAAACCCTTTAAGGTGTATGATTCAGCTGCGTCTGATATCGTTGCAACGATTTTACTACGAGTGGTTATTAGTATTCTACTACCTTCTCCACCACCCATTAACTAGTTCTTCAAGCTAAGCCACTTCTCTCGATCCTCATTCCACACGTCATCCAACACAAGTAGGTACTTCTTCCCATCTACTTTTTCCCTCAGATCATTTTGCAACTGCTCAATCTCGTCATGATTTTTGGATTGAAGGATTTTCTTAACTACGATATCCAACTCAAATACATTAGAGACACATGTCCATATTTTCAACTCAAAATGCTTTTGAATCACCTCCTCGTTGAATATGAGTTGGGCAAGTGCAGTTTTTCCCAATCCTCCAATTCCAACTATGGAAATGGTTGACACATTCTCAGTTGAGATGGAATCCAACAAAAGTTGGATAATTGCCATTTTATCTTTATCTCTCCCTATAATATTTTCCTTACGGACAAATGAGTGAGTGACCCTCTCTCTCTTTACAAATCGTGTATCTTCACGATTTACTTCTAAGTGAAAGGTTCTACGATTTGCAACCTCACTCAGCCTTTTGTTAATATCTTTTATCTTATGACCCATCTTTAGCCCAAAAACAAGTTGATTTGAGCTAGAAAAAAAAAGGCCTACCTGTAAGAATTTGAATAGACATAATCATTAATATGAAAGAACTATATTAATTAAGTTAATAGAGTTTTGTAACGTTAAGTTATATGAAACATTCAAAATAATAACGCAGAGAACTTATTGCAGTTAATTGAGTTATTGAGAGACTTATTGTATTCCTAATAGGTGGATATCTATAGGCTAATGTGACTATGAAAAGGTTCTATGAGATGCAACCTCACCAAACCTCTTGTTAATATCTTTTATCTTATGTCCTATCTTTTAGCCCAAAAGCAAGTTGATTTGAGCTAAAGAAAAAAGAGGCGTACCTTTTTTAATAGCTTTGTATTTTCAGGCATCATTTTTCTCCGTTGATTTTTAGTATTAAACTCATCCAACACGTCATCGGCTTCATAAACTGCGTCTTCTACACTTTGGAGCCACAGTTTGACTTCATTGTTGGCTTGCTTTTGCTCAGCGTCAAGAAGAACAGCTTGGAATCTGGCCACTGTCTCTTTGAGCTTCTGGAACTCGTCTTGGACACCCCAAATCAATCCAATCTCTTGGAAAACTAGGGAGCCTAGCCTCTCAATGATCCCTCCTGCAACGTTGAAGAGAACTCCTTCCGCCATTTCTTAGATTCAGGACAAGAAAAATGGTTTTGCGTAGCAAAAGATGGCTCCTCCCGCTAGTCTTTATATGCAGCTACTCACATATAATTCCATGCATAAAATGAAAACGAGACCGGTCTATATGTTACTGCTGGTCTTCATAATTGTCTTCTACTTTAGTCTAGTGGCTTAATAAAGTATTGAATGATTACAATCAGACAAATTAGAAAACACAATCAATCAATCTACTTTTTTTTTTGTGGAGAGTATCAATCATTCTACTTTAGTAAAGTATTAACTAGTGCTCTTCATCGGTAAGAAGAAACAGAACTCTCTCACATCCTCTTCTCATCCCTTTTTAATTTCTTATCTTACATTCTTTTATTTTATCTTTTTTTCTTGCTATAAAAAAATTAATGTAAGATGTTGATGTAGCTTAACTGTTACCGTTCAAATATAAGAAAAAGAAAGGGAAGAAAAAAAAAAGAGGGGAGAAAATCCTATCCCTAACAAAAAACGCCAATTACAACAAATCACGGGACCCACATGCTACCCCCAAGATCCTCTCCTAATCTAAGGATGAAGATCCTCATGACCAAGGAATGTGGGCCGTTGGATGAAAATCTAACGGCTACAAACAGGAAGTCCCTTTAAAGTTATAATAATTATAACCGTTGAATTTTCATCCAACGGTCCACATCCCTTGATCATGAGGATCTTCATCCTTAGATTAGGAGAGAATCCTGATCCCATTCCCACTATTTGCGCATTTGTACACCTAGCGCTGACCGGTTCTACACCCATCACTTCCAACTAGAAGCAATCATTCCAATTTTATTGGTATCTTCACTGCTAATTTGTTCGCCGATGCTCACATTTGTTTTGTAATTAATAAAATATAATTATACATCGTATTTTGTTTATGTTTGAGCCGCTGTGAAAATTTGATCTACTCAAATTTCTTACGCTTTCTTTTAATTTTTTTTTTTCAGCTGAGAAAATTGGAGGGGATGATGACATATCATAGTGTTCATTTATGTTGATAATATACTCTACACTAGGAGCTGACAAGAATTAATGGATTAATTTAAATTGGTTTCCTGAATTTACTCTAAAAGTAAAAGGAATGTTGAGATATTATTATTATAGATTGGTTTCTAGAATTTCAGTTTATTTATTAGATGCTATGAAATTAGCCTGAGGGTCAATATATAAATGGAAGCAAGTACTAAAAAGCTCTTCATTTTTAAGAAAGAGATTTTAGGTTTGAGTCTCGCCAAATAAGAATTTGAATCACATTATTACTAATTTATTGTGAGGCTAAGCCCACCCATCTCTACTTTAGTGTAGATAATTTCATTTTTTTTTTTTAAATCTCATGCCCCCTAAGTATTGAAACTCTTGATTTTCATGAGTATAATTACTGATATTTAGTGGACTTCGCCTATTTTTTTCATTCCTAAAAACTTATTAAACAATTAAACCATAGAATCAATTTAGAAAGAATCCAATTCCCTTTTTTTCACTCCCATTCCACCTTAATAAACATATAAATATACCCTTCCGAAGAAATCTCAAATTTAAATTTTGATTCTCCAATTAATTAAACAAAATTATAACATTTTCACAAGTTTTGAATGGTATTCATATTGTATCCCTTTTCCACAATATAAGGCTAAACCCCTCAATTATGGGGACAAGGGAAGTCATAAATTGGGGTCCATTTGGGAATGAGGAAATTTCAAAGCTCAATCCAATATTGATTACAATCAGACAATGAGGATCGGAGGGGATCCTCATCCGTACTTTTTAAACCCATTTGCAATTTTATTGGTATCTTCAGTTTTAAATTTACCCATCAATCCTCACAAATTATATTATTAAATTTAGTACACTATGAAATTTCTTTGATTGAATTCCAATCATTCTGGAGTCTCATAATAAACTAAAATGTAATCATTCTACCTTAATCTACAGGATTTGATTTCCAACAAATGTCCTCTCTCCCCCTTCCTGGGCCCACACGCAACTATATATTGCATTGTGTTTGTGTTTGAGCAACTGAGAAAATTAGATCTACTCCAATTTCTAGTTTCAAAACGATGGTTGAGATAAAAAAATAATGATAATACTACCCTTTTGCCAAGTGTCTTCATCTTATAAGACGTAAGATGAGAGGCAAAGATTACTTTGATGTAAGCTTAAATATTGTCAAAACTATGTAATTGTTAAAAGAGTTCTAGTGAAGCAACATTATACATATACTAAAACCCAACACAAAAACCATTGTTCATTAACAGTGAAAGGTCTGTATTATAGATTTGTTTTTAATAAAATTGATTTGGTTTTGCATATCAGAATTTTTAAGCGACAAAATCAACCTACAAATCTAGTTCAGGTATGAATGCTTCCGTTTATTTAGATTGTTGAATTGATCTTTACCTTTACTAGATTTTATTTTTCAATGTTGTTTGCTACATTATTGTGTTATTTTATTATTAATAATACTAATTTGGTTTTGTAGATTAAGATTTTTAAGCGAGAATCAAGTTCAAAATTCAATTGAGGTATGAATCTGTTTGGGCCCAAAATTACACCATCGGTCCGAGCAATCGAGACCGTTGAATAAGCATATTTTAGACCGTTGAATGATAAAGTGGTTGAAATGATTTTTAGTTATTATTGAGAAGTAATATTTTGATTTTAATCATAATATTATCTCTTAATATTAACTAGGATAGTTAAAACCTAATTTTTGATATATCCAGATGGTTGTTTTGGAAAAAATGAACTGATCCGTCTTCAAAGGATTGCGCTGAGACATTCGATTGGCTCATTATATCAGACTCTAAGTGCATGCAGTCTATTACATGGCTAATTATGACCAAAACCTAAGTCCTATTTCTGATATACAAGTAGGTGGTGCGGTACAAATGAACTTGGAATTCATGGATGAGATTGGTGCACGTGGTCTTATCTAGGATTTGGTGAAGGAGTCATGCATGCATGTGGTCTTCGGCAGAAGGTTTTGATTATAGATAAAGGTTATGATAATGATGAATAAAGGTTATTAGTCAAAGCAAGATTGCATCAGGTTGCAAGATGACAACAAATTTTGATAAGACGTGAGTAATAAAGACTTAGAGTCACAATACAATTAGGATTGGTTTTCGCGACTTAGGCTTGCATATCTCTATAAATACCAAGCTGCAGACAACTAAAAGGAGACCTCCAATTCAACATACAATTATCCTACGCAAAACCCGTCAAACATCTTGAGATTTTTATTTTCTTTTTCTCGCCGACACATCTTCAGTTTGGATAAACAGCACTATGAAGGCAACCAGCGAACATCATCAACCGATCGAGGAGCACCTTCAGTTTGGATAAACAGCACTACATCAAGGCCGACTGGTTACCTATCCAAGTCTCAGTCGAGAAGGGTTTCCGAATCTTTATTGGCAAAAGTCATCTCATTAGCCTTCTCGGCGAAGTAAGATGTTACGAGTTATGACATTTGGCGCATTGAACGCCGAGTGATTTTATGATTGGATACTCACAAGTGAGTTTCAGAGTTCGGCATTTTGACGGTCGAATCACATTCACCATCAAGACATACATCACCTTTGAATACTTATGTCCGTACAATCTGGTGTCGATTCGACGTGCTTATACTCTCACGAATATAATCATTGTAACCAAATCTGGCGCCGCCGACGATTTGTGAACTTCACAGAACTAGCAGCCTTGTCTTCAGGCTCGAGAATCCAAAGGCCGAGATTTGTTCCTTCCTCGGCCGCAGTCGCAAGATAAAGAAGTCAGCAGCGTGCTCAATGCAACATCAACAAATTTTACTCCTCGGCCGACGAGTTGGCACGCCCTGCATCCAACCGAAGGATGTAGTTAGCTTATTAGTTACTCGGCCTGCGCGCCACGTAGATTTTGTAATTTTTAGAATCAACAGAATCTTTTGGCTTATTTGGGCTGTTGAATTCATCCTTGCTTTTACTGCATTTTTTTTATACTGTTGTTTGGTGCATTCTAGTATTGATTTCATTGTAATTTTATGGATTTTAAGTGGTTATTTGGATTTTGGATTGTGAGAAGGATCTGGTGGGTTTTCAAGATAATCAAATAAGTTCGGGATTTTTACCATTTCTCTCTGCATGCTTCTAGCTGTTGTGTGTGTGTGTGTGTACTATTCAATTGTTTGCATTTATTTTTTTCCTTTCGTTTTTACTCAATTTTTTTACTTTTTCTCCATGTGTTGCTTCATGTATGTTTCTCAATTGTTTGAATTTACTCTTTGCCTTCAGTTTTTACTGAATTTATTGACTTTTTGTGCATGAGATAATTTATTTGTTATATGTCATGGTTAAAGGTTTGGGTTCTTTCTTTTTTCTTTTTATCAATCCTCTCTCTATACGATTTAAGTTGAATTACCATGGGATGTACAACAAAGGAGGCTAAAAGGCAGTCTGGCCCCAGGAAAAGGCCATAAACAAAGCAAGGAAGAAGACCACTGGTTAAAAAGGCTAAGTAGTCCGAAAGAGATTTATAACAACACATAAAGCGTAACTTTTGTCCAAATCCTAGACATCCCACTAACCCAGAAAAATACAAAATGACAGCTAGCTACTCCAACGTGATCAACACCTTTGCTTCATTTGCCACGTTGGTGGGTTACCCTGAACCCCTCAAATAGTTAACAAATCATCCAAACGTGTTTCACGTTGATGAATTATCCTGAACCTCTCAATAATTAACAAATAAACTAGCATGCTTTCACAGTGCATCAGCTCCCACTATATCGTTAACTTTTAGCCCTCAAGTCTTAATTAAGGTTTTTTTTTTTTGTTAAGTATTTTCTTCTCTGGGATTACTTTAATTATGCAGGCATCCTTGGCTGCATTGCCTTAAAAATGCATGCAATCTCGGACACACGCACTAGCGGAGCCAATGCGGGGGCATTGGCATCCCTTGGCCCCAATAACCTTGTCAAGTTATCCCTTAGAAAATTTTATGAACCCATATAGCTGCAATGCTACTTTGTTAAGTTATCCCAATAACCTTTTACTTCTAAACTTATCCTTAAGAAAATAAAAAATAATTTTTAATTAATACTTTTTTAATTTAACAAAATTACTGCATTGAAAAGAATTAGTAGTCTTGCACAAAAGTTGACGGAGACAAAGAAGGATAGACAGAATCCCTTGGTGTGCTTGTTTGTGAAATTAGCATTGATTTTACCTGTTGCAATTGCTTTAGTTGAAAGAGTTTTTCGGTGATGAAAATTGTGGAGAATCCACATCGTAATAGGATGGGTAGATCAATAGTTGAATGATAGTTTAGTTGTGTACATTAAGAAAGATGTATTTGATTCTATTGATAATGATGTTGTGAGATGACGTTTCCAAAATATGAGAACACATCGTGGACAATTATAAATAAAAGTATTATCGATTTTTTAAAACTACTTTTTGACTCTATCGCTTTAAATTCCTGACTCCGTCAATACTGACATGTAACAAAGTTGCTCACTTTGATGAGCAATTTTCCCTAGAAAAAATTGAGTGCATCACAGTTACAGATCATGGCCCATAAATTATAAAAATAGTTACGAAAAACTACAAAAGCAAGTGCCCCTTAGTTTACGTCCAAGATGTGTATAGAAGTTTAAAAGTGTGAACAAAAATATAAAATTATGTGGCAAAGTTTAAAGATGTGTAAAAAAAGAGTATAAAGGTGTATGTAAAAGTCTAAATATGTGTGTACAAGTTTAAAGTTGTGTGAAAGTAAAGACTTTTGGACATCTATGTTTTATTAAATGATCAAACTGTATAATCAATTTAGAAAGAATCCAATTCCTTTTTTTCCACTCCCATTCCACTTTAGTAAACACATAAATATACTATTCCGAATAAATCTCAAATTAAAATTTTCGTTCTCCAATCAATTAAACAAAATTATAACTAACATTTTCACAAGTTCTGAACGGTTGCAATCAGACAATGAGGAATGAGGAAATTTAAGGCTAAAACCCTTTATTATGGAGACAAAAAAAATCATAAATTGGGGTCGATTTGGAATGAGGAAATTTCAAACCTCAATCCAATATTCATTTCAATCAGACAATGAGGATCCAAGGGGATCCTCATCCGTACTTTATAAACCCATTTGCAATTTTTACTTTATTGATCGATCCTCACAAATTATATTATTAAATTTATTGCATTGTATCCCAATCATTCCACTTTAGTCTAGTGGCATTATCTATTCTAAAACTAGGGAGCAATTGACTGTTCATTGGGCTACAGTCAATTGTTTGCCCCTCGATTTCACGCTATTTACAACAAAAACCATCAGATCTGGGCTGGGTTGGGAAGGTAATTCCCAAAAGTTAGAGGGTAATTGTGTCCGTAGGATTGAGCCGAATTTCACTTTATTTACAAAATTGCCACCGCCTTTTCTTTCCCTCTTTATCTCTCCCTACTCTCTCGATAACCATCCATCAAATCCCCCGTTCTTCCCTTTTCTCACTCTGTAACCCTAGGCACCGTTTCTCTCTCATTTCTCTCAAATTCGAGAGACTTCTCTCTCCATTTCTCTCAACCTAGCCCTAGCGCTGCTCACCCCATTCCTCTTCATCATCTCAGTTAAATCCGTCGAACAATCATCGATGCACCTCCACACGAACCCATATCGAATTTTCCTCCTGCCCACGATGTGTGGGAGCGGCCTGTCTTCAAATCGTGGTGAAACAAATTTTATCGAACTCAGGTAGATTTTATAATAGTTGTATTTGAGTTTTTATTTTCGATTTTTGTTACTTTGGACCAAACCCTAACCGTTCGGGGAGAGAGACGGAAAATGGACGGGTTAAAATTTACAGTGACGGAAAAAATTTATGAGTTTTAACAAAATTTTAAATATTCTTATACATTTTATTGAGGGATATGAGGATCTGATCGATTTCTCTCCGCAGTGGGATTGAAAATCGGGACTTTGTGGTTCTCTCTCTCTCTCTCTCTCTCTCCTATGTGTATGAATTAAGTTCTGCAGTGCGTGTGCAGGTGGGTGCGTTCACTAACTAAGCTTTCAAGGGGAGCCCATCAAGGTTTGCCTGCTGGGGGAATATGGAGACTACGAGTGTATGATTTGGTTATCTTTTATTTTTTATTTAAATTTATCCATATATAATGTGTGTAAATTTATACTAAACAATTGTGATAAGCCAGCATGCCATACGACTTTGAAAGCATTGATTTTTTGTTTAGTTTGGATTTTTGCATTGTGAACAACTATTTCTTAATTTCAAATTTTTTAATTTGTTCAGGCACGAGTACCGCGCGTATTTCGACAAGGTCTTCAAGCTTTACACAAAGCCATGGATCGCAAGACACTCCTCCCTCTGTTCTCTCACGCATCTTCAGCTCTCTCTCTTTCACTCTTGAGGTACCTGCCGCTGTTGCCGATCTGCAGGTAAAGCTTCAATTTCCATATAAAGGTTCCATTTTTCTTTATTTCTGGAATTTGGGTTTTAATTTCAGTAATTTATTTTTATTAAATTTGGTTGTGTGGTTAATAATTTTTTTTCTTAATTTTACTAATATTTTGAGTTTTTTTTTCTTTACAAATTTCGATTAATTTGCATGCAGTTGAATTATTTTAAAATTCCTTGTATATTTATTATTTGTTTCCAATAGCAGGTAATCAGGTAGTATATTTTATGAAAACTCTGATTAATTTTTACATATTCTTCTTTTCTGGTGTGAAGGTTAGGGATAAGCTCGCACCCAAACTCGAGAGTGACCCAACCTGTTTGCTCTGTTTTTGGATTTCGTTTTTAAATTTGATATTTATTTATTTTTAAATTTCTCTTCTAGGAGTTATGGAGGAGTTGGGGAGGAAGAACAGAGTCTTCAGCAACTGAGCTTCAAAGCTACGTCGCTTTTGCCCTCTTAATTTTCATTGAGGAAGACGATGGTCAGTTGGTACTATGTTTTCGAAAAATGATTTTTGAAGAAGTTTTTGGAAAGTTTTGAGATTTTTTAGCTTATGAATTCATATATTTTTAGGAATCAAATGGACCTAAGATTGGTATTTGAAATCCTCAAAATCTTCAGGGCTGTAGAAAAAGATGAGGACATTGAGATTGAGATAGCTGACGTTCTTTATGGTCTTAGACTCTTAGGAAGCAAACCCAAATTGAAAAACTTCGAAGTTTGAAACTAAAGAAAGAAATGGTATTGGTGATGGTTTTATGTTTTTTTTTTTTTTTTTTTTTTTTTTTTTTTTTTTTTTTAATTTTTGATACAAGGGATGTTCTGCTTTAAACTAATCTAATCTGCGGTTGCAAGTAGGGTGTTTGAACTCGGGTGCATAGGGATGCGTATCCGCTGTAGCCAATATGACTACGCCTACGTTTGAGTCTAATGATTTTTATCTTTGTCTGTTTGCGTTTGCAGAGTCGAGAAGAAGGTGGAGGCTGAAAGTCAATGGACTCCCACAAGGAGAAAGTTGAAAATCCATTCGTAGGTTTTTTGGCGTGATTTTATCTGAAAGTTCTGGTTGCCTTGAAGGATGGTAAGCCTCTTCACTCTCCTCTTTTTTTCTCTCTAAACTCTTTTTGTGGAATATATTTTGTTTGATTGCAGAGTTTTTGGTTCTTAAAAATCTCCAATTTTTTTTATTTGGTTTCCTCTTGATTATTGTTGCCTAAAACTCTATCAAGGGTTTGCTTTTTTGATTGTGACCTTAAACAGTCGAAGAAGGTTTATTTAATGGCTGAAGAAATTGACGATTGTTTGGTCATCAAATATTTCTCCTCTTTTGTTTGTTTGATTTCTTTCTAATATTCAAATAATTATTGTTGTGTAATCCTGATAGCACTGTTGCTGCAGCTCGAATAGATATGTACCAAAGCATGGGAGATGCTCTTGCGCAGCAGTAAGGTGGCTTTGCAGCTCACAACACCGTATGTTCATATTTTATTCTTGCGTTAGAGCATGCATATATTATCAGTTGGTAGATGTCATAGATCAACCCCTATATTCTAATGTGAAGTAAAAAAAGAAGAAAAAACTCTACTCTAATCAGATGTCTACTGAAAAGAAAACAAATCACATTACAGACCAATACCTTTTTGCAGTCTTCTTGACAACAACAACTTATCCGGGTATCTTCCGCCATAGTTCTCAGAGTTGCCAAGCTTATTAATACTGTATGTTTTCTTACTTCGGAACATAAATTTGTGCCTTAATTATGTTTTCATCCTTTCCTTTCTTGAATTTTCGTACTGTTGGAAACAATTCTCTAGACTTTCCCTTTTCTACAACATAATTTGAGGGATGCAATCCCGTATCAAGTTTCTTAGCCCTATAATCTTATTTGTTTTGCAGTCAAGTTGACAACAACTTTGGTGGGACTACAATTCCAGATTTGTATAGCAACATGTCTAAACTGTTCAAGTTGTAAGTGCTGCTTCTGATTCTGTCTTTTAGTAAGTCTAAAGGTAAAATTGTGTGATCTAAGGACTACAATTTCTATTTATTCATACATCAGATTTAAAGCTCCAACTACGGAGGTGTAAATCCAAAAGATTTGTGATTAATCATAGCAACAACAGAGGGAATCATAGTTTTTGTTGGGAAACTCATTTTTCCAACCACTGTGCAGGGAACATCTCCCGTTTCTATCTGATGTTATATCACATTAGGTGATGGTGCTGGTTGTTTGGAACGACAATTGAGAAGTAGCTCTTAATATTTAACACAATGAATCATGTCAAGACTGAATATCTTTGTGTTTTTGTTGTTTCTTTCAGGAGTTTGACGAACTTACAATGGCCTATTCCTGATTTCAGTAGGATTCCAAACCTCAGTTATCCACAGGTTCGAATTTAATTGTGTAAAAAATGGAGAGATTGATCACCGTCACTCATAGCTGCGTTTCAGGAAACAAGCTCATCTCTTGCCAATTTTGTGTACCCACTTTTTATTCATGATGGTTACTTCTCGCTTGCAACCCAATTTGCTGCTATAAAGTTTTGCGTTTTACATTCTGTTCATGCTTAAACCTCTTCCAACTTTGCAATTCTGTGTAAATCTTGCAGGTCAAGATGGGACACCTATCTGGGCAATGTTGGGATGTCTAGGCTTGGGTGGAGACGTGGACTTATGGAAGTGTTGAAGTAGCTTAGCTCTATCTCAATAGCTCTCATCTGTTCTGTTTAAGCTCATTGGTGCCAACTCTGAGGTTTTTCAAAACTCTCCGTTTTCGAAATCTGAAGCTTAGAATCCCATTCAACCACAAGGAACTAGAATAATTGAAAAAAAAAAAAAATGTTTTGGCGTCCAAAAAGAAGCATGTGCAATCCTCTAATTTTATTAATATAAACCAAGTGATGCAAATCCAGTAAAGATGTAAATAAGAGCTATTAGTGGAAAAAATAGTTGTATAATTCCAGGCCTTGAAGAAGGCTACAAAGTATATGAGAATAACGTATCTATATAGTGTTTATGTTTGTTCATTTCTCCCTTATGGTTTTTTATGCCTGTTAACGCTTGAACAATGTTGCAGGTCAATCAAGCAGATAAGATTCAGAAAGAAAACTCCACATCTGTTGCCAGCAATGCTCATGGGGAACCAAAGCCTACAAATCTGAAGCCTTTTAGGTTTAGAACTGATGTATGTGAAACCTGTTGTGACCAATTTCTTTAATAAATATTAATAGCGTTGATGCTTAATATGATATGTTTTGGGTCTTTTTTTTTAGGAAAGAGGGATGTTTAAGGAAGCAACTTAGGAGAAAAAAGTGCATGCACCACTGAAGGAGATCGCATTAGTCAGGACTCCAGGGGCAAAGTCAACAAGCAAACATCAGAATGTGATACACGTATACTTGGGAGCTGCAAGTGCTTTGTGTGTGGTTTGAATCTGAACAATTACATCGTGTATCACCATCAAATAGGCAAATTTGTTGTGTGATGGTATATTTACGCATGACTGAAATGGATTATCTAATTTTATGCAATTTATAATTTTGGGTTTCTCTAATTTTCTGCTTTTTTGTGATTTATTTGATGAAAGTTTCAATCTTCAGGTACATTTTTCATATATGTACTCATCAAATGTCACGATTACTGTTCCTCTGGTTTTTTGGGCTACAAATTAAATTTTGGGGTTGTTTAAATTTCTTTAATGTGGTTCAAGATTAATTGATTTGATGTTCTAAGTTCTTTGTAGGCAAAACATTGGACCAGTTGGTCATATTTAGAAGAGCAAACGGGGATGGAGTTCTTGGTGTTGCATGAAGTTGATGTGCATGAGATGGACGTCCATCCTGTCTCCAATGGAAGAAAATCGATGTCACCATCTTCAGCTTTCCTCATGCAGGCCATTACTCTAGGCTAAGTGAAAAGTACTCGGTCCTTACTGAGTAAGTCACTAATTATTCATTTCAATTAAATGCTGATTAGGATATTATGTGTAAATAGGATTGTAAATATGTTGTACATATAATTTTCAATCCCGCAGCAACGCGCGGGCATCATTGCTAGTAATAAACTAAAACATAAACTTTCGACTTTGGAGGATTGATTTCCAACAAATGTTCTCTCCCACTCCCTGGGCCCACACACTACTGTATATTGTATTGTTGTTTATGTTTGAGCAACTGTGAAAATTAGGAATAAGAATTGTCTGCCCTTCCACTTTCGGTGTCTTTCTGTGCCTTTTTGTTTGTGTGATCATAGTTAAACCACGTCAATATTTTATATTAATATTTATTTTTGTCTTATTATATCTATAAAAAAATATAAAATACTGACGTGACTTAATCGTGATCACACAAAACAGGAGGCACAGAAGGTCATCGGAGACAATCCTTGTCTGAAAATTAGATCTACTCCAATTTCTAGTTTTGGGTTGAGAAAAAAAACAAATAATGATAATACTACTATTTTGCCAAGTGTCTTCATCTCATAAGATGTAAGATGAATTGCTAATATTACTTTGATGTAAGTTTGAATAATGCCAAAACTATATAATCGTTAAAAGAGTACTAGTGAAACAACATTTTACACTAAAAGGAAAGGAGATGATGAGATATCATAGTGTCTATTTATGCTGATAATATAATCTACACTAAAAGATGCCAAGAATTAATAAATGAATTTAAATTGATTTTTAGAATCTACACTACAAGTAAAAGGGATGCATGATATTATTATTATTATTATTTTAGATTGGTTTCTAGAATTTCAATTTATTTATAAGATGTTATGAGATTAGCGTGAGGACCAGCATCCAAATGGCAAGCAAGCACTCTGAAGAACTCTCCAATTTAATGTCCTTTTTAGAGGACATAGGCAAAAATAAAAGTTTTTGGGTAAATTTCAGAACTCTCTAGTAATCTCATACAATTCGAATACTTTATCTCTCTCCATCTTGCAACTTTTTCATGGAGTCAAAATCTCATGCCCCCTCGGTATTGGAATTCATGATTTTTCATGAGTGTGATTGTTGATTTTGAGCGGACCCCGCCTATATTTTCATTCCTAAAAAATTATTAAACTATTAAATCACAAAATCAATGGAGAAAGAATTCAATTCCCCCTTTTCCACTCCCATTCCACTTTATTAAGCATACCATTAATCAATGAACATTTTTGTCTGTCTCAAATTTAAATTCTGGTTCTCCAATTAATAAAACAAAATTATGATCGATATTTTTCACAAGTTATGAATGGTTTAACATATTCTATATATTTTCCACAATCTAAGGTTAAAAGCCTAAAACCCTCAATTATGAGAGCTTAGATCATCTTCAGATCTCTGTGCTCAAAGCAGTCGAATTCAAAAATTTAGACCACTCATTTTATATCACGCGGCCCTATTAGCCCATCCCACTAGCTTAACTCACGGAAAAGAAGTCTTTGAACAGTCTGAATCTCTCTCTCTTGAACGGCCCAAATTCCCGGGTCTGATTATTTCGGACACAAAAATCTTAAGAGGATTTATGGAGACAAGAACAGTCATACATTGGGGTCCATTTAGAATGAGGAAATTTCAAACCTCGATCCAATATTTTTATGATTTCATATAATATGGCATGCTTATTTATATAATAGGAACAAGAATCATTTCGATTCTTCAGTTTCATGAATTTACTAAAATAGGACATGCTGTATTTATAGAGAATAAGAATTAAAACATTTCGATGAGCTCACTACTAGTTTTATAGGTTTTCTTAATTAACTCAATAATATAGTAAAAATTCAAATCATTATGTTTTGAGCACTCCATCCACATGGACCCTTATTATATTACCATCATCTTCTCTTCACTCCTCTTACATTTTTCTTTTTGTCTTTTTGTCTATATAAAAAATTAAATAAAAATGTTGACGATATGAGGCTGGGTGGGCATCGGATTAGCAGGTATATAATTGTCGGGATGCCCCAAAATATTAGGAGCATAAAAAATCCAAATGGAAGACGAGAGAAAGAAAGAGAGATTAGAATGGAAGATAATTTTACTCTTTCAAATTTTCATCCAACACGGTAAAATTACTAGTATATCCCAATTGACACGTATGAGTTACATAGCGTTCGGTTCTTGAGCTGTCGTTATCTCCTTTGGACAGCACTCCCGAATTCTTAATTCCACCTCTCTCGATGAAAACACTACGACCAGAAAACCTCATCAAGTTGACCGAAAAGAAAAAAGGCCTCTCCTCTCAACCTGTTATTCCATCTCTCTCGCAGCGGGAGTGATATTCGTTCAAGGTAATTCCAGTTCTGAAAGACAAATTTTTCAAATTTCTGGGTTTTTTTTTGCTTCTACTCTGTTAAACTCATCCGGAAGTTATTTGTTCAAAGACCAAGTTTTGTTGTTTAGTTAAAGATTTTTGGGTTTCTTTTTTATAGGAGCATTTTTATGCGACTTAATTGGCTTGTTCTCATGCATTTATGTTGTTTTTCCTTAGTTAGTTTAGTGTTTAAAGTCATTTTCGTGCAATTTCAGGTTTTAGTGTCAAAGTATGCAAAAAGAAGCAATTTGGAGCATTCTAGAGCATTTTTGGGCCAAGATTGGATAGTGCAAGCATGGAGGCATGAGGATGGACGAATTTGAAGGCTTGAATTCAGTTAGGGAGCTGCAAGGGGGCCTAAAAACCTTATTTCTAGAAGGCTTTATCTATTCACACATGGTGCCTAATTTCTGTATTGGAAGAACAAGCCGTCCTAGCTTGTCACTAGCCGTCCTAGCTTGTCTCCTAGCCGTCCTACCTTGTCTCCTAGCCATCCTAGCTTGTCACAAGCCGTCCTAGCTTGTCTCCTAGCCGTCCTACCTTGTCTCCTAGCCATCCTAGCTTGTCACAAGCCGTCCTACCTTGTCTCCTAGCCGTCCTACCTTGTCTCCTAGCCATCCTACCTTGTCACAAGTCGTCCTAGCTTGTCACAAGCCGTCCTAGCTTGTCTCCTAGCAGTCCTAGCTTGTCTCCTAGCCGTCCTACCTTGTCTCCTAGCCGTCCTACCTTGTCACAAGCTCATATCTGATTACCCTAGGGTTTTAAGTGCTTATATATACTCATATGAACCCCTAGATCAGATCATTCCCATTCATACACAATTCACACACCAATTCCAGCCTTCCCCCATCTTCACGCAGCCACCAAGACCATTCCACACCATCCTACACCTTCCACACCTTCCTACACCACCCCACAACCAATCTGCCGCAGAAGGAGAAGGGGATCGAGGAGCTTCGTCGCGCACCAATTCACGTGGATTCGTTGGGCGTTCTAGGTGTAATCAATCCTTTGTGCTTTATGTTTACATTCATTTGTAATTCTCTTTTTGTGAACATGAGAGGCTAAATCCCCCTAGTTAGCTAGGGGGTGATTCGAAACCATGGTTATACTTGCAATATGAATTGATTACTTTTGGTTGGAATTTCATGAATGTTGGATTCAATTCATTTAACTGTTTGATTGATAACTTGTTTGTGTATGTTTATTGAGAGTGCACGCTTAATGTTCATGCATGAATTTGACGCTAGAGTATAAGTGAGTTTCACCTAATAGTTATGAACTTATATTCACAAGTAGTGGAGGTTGCTTATAAACAATCGCGTTAATTGAATTCCTGGCAAGAGTATCATGCTTTTCATAGTTACAAATGCCTTGTCGATGCTTATAATTTCCAAAGAACGTAATGATTCTAACTTGTATCTTTATCATGCTGTTCATATAGAGAACTTGTTAGGAATAATTTGTTTGCGATGCATATTCATCCAATTCAATGATTCTAGGGAATTTTGAAGGTTAATTTAAGCGGACCTAATTAACTTGGAGTGTCGAATTCCATAATTTATCGAAAGACCAACTGAAAATCATTTTGTATGCAAGTGTAACATGTGTGGAGAAGAACCTTCTAGCTAGCATTCATTCCATATTTCATCACATTCATATTTAAATTCTGCCTTTAAATTACAATTTGTGCATTTATTTTATTTTCGTCAAAATCTCAATCCCCCTTTACTTTAGTGTCCAATTTAGTTAGAAAGTGTCTTAGTTTGTGTTTATAAGTGTTTTGTATTATTTGAGTCTTTTGATTTGTTTTTGTGTTTTATTGTTTAGTTTTGCATTCTTTGAGTCTAGTTTAGTGTTTCAAACTTTATTTTACGTTTTTGAGTTAGTTTCCAAGTGATTTTGCAATCCCTCCTAATCTCCGGTTAAGAACGATCCCTACTTATTCATATACTACAATTGTCACAAGAGGGTTTTAATTTGTGTGCTTACTTAGTTCGCATCACTTTTTGCTTCATTTCTGTTAAATTACTCATCTTGAAGTTAATTTTGTTCAAAAACTGAAGTATTCTTCTTCAATTAATCTTACAAGAAAGCATATGAGAAGGTGGCACACTAGATGTTCGATGAAAAGTGTCAATATTTCAATTTCTAATTTCTGCGTATATAATTTGTGGCGAAGCAGAACGAGTAAAGCCAGTAGCTGTGATTTATGAAGTGGAGGATTGGATGTGTTGATGTGTGGCATGCTCTAATTAGGTACATTTTTGTGTAGTAAGAAAGCCAGAGAGAGAGAGAGAGAGAGAGAGAGAGAGAGAGAGAGAGAGAGAGAGAGAGAGAGAGAGAGAGAGAGAGAGAGAGAGAGAGAGAGAGTCGCGTTTTTGTTTTTGTTTTTTTCGGGATTGGTTTAATGTTTCAGTCGTAAACTTGATTAAGCAATGAAAGTTGAGGACATACAAGTGACACATGTACTTGGGAATTTGTAAGTTACATGCAAAGCTCATGGAAAGTAAGCTTTTTGTAATGTGTCTAATGACATGGTCAAAGAGTTGTCCACCTAATGTCTACTCAACAACGATTGTCTTCGAACACTGTTGTCACATTTTGGGGGAGAAATTTCAAAGTAAGGTGTTAATGTCTGACCTAAGATTATATTGAAATTTCGAAGTAAAACGTTTATTTCATTGTTTCTTTTTTTATATGGGAAAACATTTACTATTGAAATTTTTCATGGTGCTTTGTTTTGTAAAAGATTCAGGTTGGCATCGTTTTTCAAGTTTTGTCTATGCGTTTGTTTGTAGGATCAAGTTACAAACATTGTCAATTTGTTTGTTGAAGTATTGCAGGTATCTGCACGACTCCAGCCAAAGATAAACTAAAGAACCAAGAAGCACTTCAAAGAAACAAAGTCACTTGTTTTGGCACACCATCTAAAAAATTATGGTGGTGACGGAAAATTCACAATCGGAACTCGGTAAACAAAGCAAAATGAGGATCTTGTCTCACGGTTTAGAACAGTTCAATTTTATCACTGTATCTTTGATCCCGGCAAAAACTGTGGCATGTAAACTGAACCTTCTGGGTCACAAATCACAATTCGTAGTCTTGTTTATTAGGAAGTTCAGTACACGAATTTCCTCATTTATCGTACAATTCAAAAGCTTCAGATCTTTGACTACTCAGCTTTATGCCTTTCGTGCCTGAAGAGACGATACATCAATGACAATATCCAGTGCCAAAAGACGATAAATCAATGACAACAGCCAGTGCCAAAGATCTACTCTGGCTTTGCCTCGCCTAAATAGCGCCTTGACATTGTTTTCATCCTCTGCCAGCACCCGCGAGCATTCATTCATCCAATTACAGTTAACACAGTTGCATTGACAATTTAAGGGTATTGGGGGTTCGGAAAAACCGAATCCCTTTACACTTTATAAATGTATGCCCACGATGTTTCTTTTGTAAAACTTTGTTGTCAAGTTTGAAATTAGGCCTAGGGCTTTTTCAAGGAGCATATGCTTGGTTCAATTAGAGATGATATTTCATTGGTTATGGAGGAAAGTTTTGAAAGAGCTTATCTATTTGTTTGTCTTTTAAATGGGTACGGTGATCATTTTTGTTTGCAATTGAGGTTGTTAATAGAATATGATTGGTTTATATGATATTGTATATGTAAACTACCTTCTCACTTTACCACTTTTCCTATTTTATTATTATTATTATTATTTGAACAATCGATATTATCATTTTTTAATAATCGATATTATATACACTAAGGAAAATTAGTGGACTAGTCTCGCAATGGACTAGCAATAATGTTGTTCAACTTCGCATTTAACGAAAATCAAACCTAACATTTATCATTTATAAGTGAAAAAAAATATCAAACCTAACATTTATCATTTATAAGTGAAAAAAAATATTACATCGTATGACATTTCCAAGTTTGGATGTGTTCTTGCTCATAAAAACCCCTTAATCTTAATTAGTATATCTGAGCACGGTGAGATTTTTGTATAATATTTTTTTTTTAGGGTTTGTGGGTTTTAGACATTTTTCTGTGAAAGCATTAATTTTTGTATGATTTTTTATTGTGGGTTTCGATTATTTGGTTATTAATTTGGGTATTTGAGCTGCTGGATGCTCGGAGCGGGAATCTTTTCTGCCCATTCCTCTAAGGCAGTCCGCCCTAGCCATATTCCATTCGGGATCTTTTTCTGATGGAGTTTGTGATGTTTTGCGAATAGGGTTGAAATCCATTGGCTTGAACACAATGGCATCATCAACAGTATCCAGTAATTCCCGGGGATCAAAGTCTAATAGCAATAGGTGCACTAATTATCAAACCCTAATTTTAACTGTTAGGATCATTACGGATTTGGGTATTTTTATAAAATAAAAAAATTTAAAAAATTGCGTTGCTTCTACGTGCTGTATATTGGCTGATGTTCGGAGTATTTTTTGTATTGTTGACCACGTCGGCTTGGTTTTGTTTGCTACGATTGGTGAGGCTTATGTTACTGTTGATGGGTTTGGTTAACAGGGTTTTCATTCCTTTTCAGATTTGTTTCAACACACACTACTTGAAATTTGCAGGATGCTATGGTGATAGTTTTTATGATCTAATCAAATGAACTATTTAATGTCAGTAGTTTGAGGGCTCCGACTGCAACACACAGCAGCAGCGATGGGGAGGAGAAGCGGCACCAGGTGATGTAGAACCTATTCGGTGATCAATCTGAAGAGGAAGAGGAAGAGGTCGATTCCGAACACGAGTCCAATCCGCAGCCCAGTTTTGTACGATCCTCTAATTTCAAGTTTCCTTTCTATTCTGATTCCAAAAGCATGTTTGGGAATGAGTAGGGTTTCAATTTGTTCTGTAATCTTAGCCGAAAGAAGCTATAGGTTGTGCTTTTGTTAATGGCGGTGGATGATTTGGATGAAAGTATGTATCTTGGGGATTTTTTTTTTGCTTGCAGTTGTTTAGGCCTGGACTGAAGAAGTATTGTGGAATGAGATTCTTATGAGTAGTCAATTTTAGTGGGATTGTTGTTTCAATCTGGATAAAGAATGATGTCGTTTTCCTATTCGGTCTGTCCTTTGATGGTGTAGCAGATCTGGAATTTTGTGAAATGCTCTTTCTGATTAGAAATATAGAATTGGTTTTAAATCATTTTCTTAACTGTTTGGTTCTGATGTGCTTTACCGATAAATCAAGGGTTTGCAAGATATTTTTTTGTTGTTCTCTTTAAATGGTGGGTGTTATCATTTTCTCTCTTTTTTCATATCTGTCTTGCCATTGACTGGGGATGTGGGTGATACTGCTACCCTGTACGCCGCAGTACAGGGCTGTAACAAGATTATCTATTGTGCTACTGCACTTTCTACTATCAGCGGAGACCTCTACAGGGTTGATCAAAGAGGGGTCTTCAATCTTACTAAAGCATTTCAGGTGTGATCCTTATTGCCATAGCCTTGAAATACTCTTTTTTGACATTTAGTAATCTGTTTTGGTTTTGATGTCGTTTAAGTTCATGGGTTGGTTCAATGTTGGATTTAAATTTTACCGTTCGAGAGTTGCTTATGTGAAGCTTTTGACTGTTTGCATTGCAGGACTACAACAACAAAATGGCGCAATTACGAGCTGGAAAGAGTAGCAAGAGCAAACTTACAATTGTAAAGTTCAAGACTTCGGAGTCAGTGGATGGATGGGAAGTTTGTCATGGGACTTCCTTTCAGGATGCGGTTGCTTCTAAGTATGATGGAGGAATGGATGCCAAGTTCGAATGCACTTTCACCGGAGATGCTGTTTCCTCCTGCAAGAGAAAGACTAAAGTGGGGTTTTGAGGTTCTAGATGGAAACCAACTATTATTCCTTTTACTCTATTTCTTGCTGCATTGTAGGATATGTTTTCACCAGAGGAGGGTATGTTGCACAGCTTCCCAAAATGAAATTCATGGTATTTTTCTTATTATTAATTACAAGATTTGGATAAAGAAAATTCATGGTATCCTTCTTATTATTAATTAGAATTTGAACACAAAATGAATTCATTTGATAGAAAATCATTGGCAACAGAAATTACCTGATGAATTTGCCGCGCAGCTGCAACATTCTAGCAACATTTCGTGAATTTGAGAAGCAGCTGTGCAAGTTCAGTTGCGTTCTGTTTACTTAATTTTCTGTGTTTTTTCTTTTGCTGTTTGGATTTAGGAGCTAAAACATTTTTCTTTTGCAATATTTTTAGGTGGATGATGCGATCTGGGCTGCTGAAAATGCCACATTGAAAGCGGAGATGAGTGGAAAGAAGCTAATGCACTCATGGAACAACTTAAGCTCAACCCTCAGCTTCAGACGTTTCAAGCGTGGCTTTGGGATTCTGCAACTGTGAGTATACACTCTTTCCCGGGTTTAAGGACTATCAAGGTGCTTAGGGTTTGCGTTCGGTGTTTGAATTAAATAACTTTGGGTTAAACCATTCTGTAATATCAGTAGGTTTGTTTTAGGTATCTTATGGTTTTAGAATTGCTTGTACAAAGGATTATTATGGCGACGAGATCATGTCGCTCTGGGAAGCTCTTTTGATGGTCGCTGTTGTTGGAGTTATATTAAAAAGAAATATTTAAAGAGGGCTGGAACCCAGTCAAAGCTAGGGGGCTAGGCCCTCACGCCCATATTATATTACTGAAGAAAAAACATTACAACAGGGGGGACATAGTACCTGAACCCCGATGATTAAAAAAAAAAAAAAAAAAAAAAAACATAAACAACCACTCCAAGCAGTCAACATGGCCATCACATATTGAATCCAAAAGGTTGAGGCCCCATTCGCTGCATATAAGACTATAATTGAAAAGAAGGAAATTAAAGAGAGATTAAAAAAAAAAATTGAAGTTAAAAAGCATGGACGACGGAAACTTTGATCCACATGGTAACGTCATTTGAAAAGATATAGTAAAATGCTGGTGATGATGAATGAAGAATAAAATTAAGAAATGAGATTGGCATTTGAATATTTCGTAGTTTATATTGAATTAGGCTAGTGTGAATTGAAACAAGTTAGAAAACGCACCTTAATCAATGTCAATGTGTGGGATGTGAGCAATCTTAGGCCAGTCCTCACCTGTTTTTTTCTTGTATCTTTCGCTTAACATGGGGCATTGCCGAATATCCAGTGTATTTAAACAGGGGAGTCCACGAATCCCTTCTGGCAGTGAAGTTAGATTAAGACAATTCCTGATCTCCAATGTAGAAAGACGAGGAAAAGAAGGCAACGACAGATTTTCCGTTGATGAAGAAGAAGAAGCACTGTTATGAGTGTGGGCCCTCCACCATCCCTTCAGAACAGGGCAATTGTATAACTTGAGTGTCTCCAGGGAGGGAAAGAATGGGATCCTCATCATCTCATCACTCATACTATTACTGCTCTCATTCTCTGATATGTACTCCAACTTCTCCAAATTCCAAAGATGAAGAGACTTAAGGGAAGGCAAATGATCCAAGGGTGGAAGATGTTGGCATCTCTTACATCCACCCAATCGGAGATTAACAATATTTATGAGAGAAGAAAACCAACTCGCAAACCTCACACCATTATAGTCATACACGGACAACTGCTTTAGATTAGAATGGGGTTGCAATACTTCCATTGACTTTATAATATCCTCCTCATCAACTCCCCTTACATCTTCTCCATATTTCCACCTTAATTGCAACTCATCAAGGTGTTTGTCCTTGAGAGGTGTACCAACATTTGATTCTGACACCACATGCCTCAACTTATCAATTTCTAAATGTCCCCTTAATTCCTTAAGGGTCCCCAGCTCAGCAAGACCAGCACTACCGCCCCTCCCCAAACAATTGCTTTCGCTCAAAACAAATCTATTCAATGTACGAACACCATTCAATTCACCAATTCCACGTGGCATTCCAGTCACTTTCCAATAGCCTTCCAAGATGAGATGCCTTAAGTTGATCATTTTTTTAATGTCTCTAGGCAATTCCACAAGCCTATCACACCCACTGAGATCTAGTGTTTCCAAATTCGAAAGTCCAACTATCCAATCTGGAAGTCTCTCCATGGGATTCCCACTAAGATCAAGATATCTCAAATATTTCATTTTTTTAAGACATTTAGGTACTCTTTTAATTTGCAATTTATTGAGACTCAACATACGCAATGACTTAAAATTTGAAACAATTTTAGCACAAAATGAATCACATAATGACCCACCTCTTTTTCCATAAGGCTTTTGCCAAGTAAAAAGAAAAGTTCGTATCTTGTTTGCTTTTAGCAAGGATGTTGGCACTTCCCATTGCGACAAATCAATATCAAAATTGAAAGATACGTGATGAAGCTTTTCATGAAAATTCTCTTGGTTCATATTAACTACGACGCTTCTGACCCTCGACACTAAGATTGCAAGTTCATTCATGAGATCGTGCATTTTACATCTTACTATCATACCAAACTCATTTGTTTTTTCTTCTTGAAAAAACGATCTCTGCAACAACTCCTTGTAATATTCATATGCAACATCCTCCAAACCCTTGTTTTCATCAGTTGACTTAATGAACCCTTGCGCCACCCAAAGTCTAATCAATCTCTGTATAGAGATCTTATAATCAGGTGGGAACAAGCTACAATAAGCAAAACAATGCTTCAAATGTGATGGGAGCACATCATAACTCAATTTAAGTGTTGGAAAAATATCATTTTCTTCTTGACTTATTTTTGAAAGTTCCTTTTCTTTGAAATTCAACCAATCAGTTTCGTCATCTTTGGTGAACAACATCCCACCTATCGTCCTTATAGCGAGTGGCACTCCTTGACATTTTCTTGCAACCTCCTCCCCAACTGCCTTAATTGTTGAATTCTCTGGCTGCTTTCCATCTTTATAAGCCATTTTCTTAAATAAAGACCAACTTTGCTCTTCATTCAAACCCCTTAAGGTGTATGATTTAGCTGCGTCTGATATTGTCGCAACGGTTTTACTACGAGTGGTTATTAGTATTCTACTACCTTCTCCACCACCCATTAACAAGTTCTTCAAGCTAAGCCACTTCTCTCGATCCTCATTCCACACGTCATCCAACACAAGTAGGTACTTCTTCCCATCTACTTTTTTTCTAAGATCATTTTGCAACTGCTCAATCTCATCATGATTTTTGGATTGAAGGATTTTCTTAACAAGTATATCCAACTCGAATACGTTAGAGACACATGTCCATATTTTCAACTCAAAATGATTTTGAATCACCTCATCGTTGAATATGAGTTGGACAAGTGCAGTTTTCCCCAATCCTCCAAATCCAAATATGGAAATGGTTGACACATTCTCAGTTGAGATGGGATCCAACAAAAGTTGGATAATTGCCTTTTTATCTTCATCTCTCCCTATAATATTTTCCTTGGGGACAAATGAGTGAGTGGCCCTCTCTCTCATTACAAATCGTGTATCTTCACGATTTACTTCTAAGTGAAGGGGTCTACGATTTGCAACCTCACTCAGCCTTTTGTTAATATCTTTTATCTTATGACCCATCTTCAGCCCAAAAACAAGTTGATTTGAGTTAGAAAAAAAAAGGCCCACCTGTAAGAATTTGAATAAACATAATCATTAATATGATAGAACTGTATTAATTAAGTTCTTCTTGGCACATTTATATATTATTTTGGTACGTTTATATTTATTTAAAAAAACGTATTTGGTATGTTACTTTATATATCTTCTTGGCACGTATTTGGTACGTTTAAATATATTATTTGAACGTACCAGCCTCAAGCCTCAGAAAATAGAGAATACGTCTAATTATCTCACATGATATCAATATAAAATAGTGAAAACAACCACTAATTGAAATGGATAAGTCCATTCAAAATTCAAAAATGAGGA
This sequence comes from Pyrus x bretschneideri, assembly GCF_019419815.1. Lineage (NCBI taxonomy): Eukaryota > Viridiplantae > Streptophyta > Magnoliopsida > Rosales > Rosaceae > Pyrus > Pyrus x bretschneideri. The sequence goes on along the minus strand of NW_025999546.1, from coordinate 4,798,565 downwards.
TCATAGAATTCTAACGTGGGAGAAGAAATCATACGACTCAAACATGGGAGAAGAAACTGGCTTCCTAAAAAAAAAGGCCACGTACATAAATATATCAACCTAAAGGGATATATATGGAATTTAATAATTAACATTCTAAAGTAAAAAAATACAATAATTACATGTAATCTAAATAAATATAAAAATACGGACATGACTATTGTTTAGGCGTCATAATCAAATTTCAAAATAGAACCAATGTTTAATCTAAAGAGTATTATAAAAGTACAAGAGTTTCTAATTTTCCCAAAAAAATATGACAATAAAGAGAGTCTAGCAGCATTCAAAACAATTGCAATTGTACCTATTACATATATACGGAAGGTATAATTGTAGTTTTTTTTTTTTTTTTTGGACTAAGGAAGGTATAATTGTAGTTACTTGTTAAAAGAAAGTACCCATACAATTGCCATATATAATTATTAATTATGGTCCAATTCCTACATCCTCCCAAAAGTAAATTGTTTTCATATGTGTACACCCCAAAGTTTTTTTTTTTATAAAAAAAAATGTACCCTTATAGTTAGATACAAATTTCAAAACAATGTACCCATTTAGATTTAAAAAAAAAAAAAAAAAAAAAAGGAGGGCATCCATAAGCGTTCTAGCAAATATAATGGACCCATGATTATTAATAAAAGATTGTTAATTCAGTCAAACGAAAAATGAGATGAAACTATTGGGACGTATAAAAATTCATATTTTAATTTCAAATTAAAGGCATGTTAGGGATATCTAGCTGCAATAAAATCCCTTAAATGATGTAAATGATCAATTATCCTAAACGGAAATGACATAAAAGGAAATGAATAAATGAGTTTTTTAAATAAAAAGAAAAGGAAAATCTGACATGGAATTTGATTAATTTTAAGAATTTGACATGGACATAAGTCAAAGGCCTTCAAACAAAAATTTAAAACTAAAAATGTTTCATCAATAAACATTAGTGACTTGGGATCAGACTTAATTATCCCCATTTTTTATTTTATAACCCATTTTTAACCCAGTAACAAGTTCATTTGAGCTAGAAAAAAAAGGCGTAAATATAAGAATTTAGGTAGACATATCATTAGGTCGATAGAATTGTATTAATTAAGTTAATAGAATTTTGTAATGCTAAGTTATATTAAACATTCAAAACAATAATGTTGGGGATTTATGACAATTCATTATGAGTTATTGAGAGACCTATTGTATTCCTGATAAGTAGATATCAATAGGCTTATGTGATTATAGAAAGGTTCTACGAAATGCATCCTCACCAAGCTTCTTGTTAGTATCTTTTATCTTATGATTCATCTTTAGCCCAAAAGCAAGTTGATTTGAGTAAGTTAGAGAAGAAGATGCGTACCTTTTTTGACACCTTTGTATTTATTTGTCTTTGTTGAGCTTTAGTATTAAACTCATCCAGCACGTCATCGGCTTCATAGACTACATCTTCTACGCTTTGGAGCCACAATTTGACTTCATTGTTGGCTTGCTTTTGCTCAGCGTCAAGAAGAACAGCTTGGAATGCTACAACTGTCTCCTTAAGCTTCTGGAACTCATCTTGGACACCCCAGATCAATCCAATCTGTTGGAAAGCAAGGGAGCCTAGCCTTCCGATGATCCCTTCTGCAATGTTGAAGAGAACTCCTTCCGCCATTTCTTGTATTCAGTACAAGCAAAGACACAAGTGAAGCGAATTAAGGTAGAAACTTGTAACTGGGAAAATGGTTTTGCATAGTACAAGATGGCTCGTCCTTGCTCATCTTTGTATGCCCACTCATCCAGCCACTCATACGTCATTCCATGAATAAATTAAAAACAAAGACTTGTGACCAATTCACTAATGCCGGCCTGGTCCCTAACGTTTAGTTGTATTTTTTAAACCCATCTGCAATTTCATCAGTTCGTGAAACACTATTATAAATGGACCAAAACCAAATACACGCCACCTCCAATATACATTGAATTAATTGCACTTTCATCCAAGTACCCATACACCACTCCATACATAAAATAAAAACAAAGACTTGTCACAATATCACTAATGCCGGCTTGGTTCTTAACGTTATGTTATATTTTCAAAATCCATTTGTAATTTTATCGGTCCATGAAACATTAATATAAATTGATCAAATTAAAATACACACCACCACCAATATATCATGAATTAATTGAGCTTTCATCCATCAACTCACGCATCATTTCATAAATAAAATAAACATATTAATAAAGATGAGATGCTGGAATAACAATAAACAACACAACGAACACGTATGATTGAAAGTTTACTTTTTAAACACACTTGCAATTTCATCAGTCTCCAACATGACCAATACTAGTTTATTCATCCACCCTAATGTAAATATAGATTTTATATAGCTAGACGAGAAATGCTAAAAGGATTCTCTTAAAAATGACACACTCATAACTTTATATCATCTCATATTTTTTGCATAATACTATATAATGTTGACGCAATTTTATCGGGCTCCAATACCAAATTTATTCATCCATCCTTTTTATATAAAGGCATAAAGCAAATGCACTACTGCAATACTATACTTTTTTTTTAACAAACGATATTATATATATTAGGGGAAAAAGAGTGGGTTTAGCCTAACAATAGACTAGTAATAATGTGATTCATATTCGCCTACGGTAAAAATCAAACTTAAAACTTTTCATTTACAAGTAAAATAAATATCAGTAAAAGTAGTACAAGTGACAATATACCACTTTATATATAAGCTGAAAGTAACTGCATTCAAAATTGAATGAGAAAAAGCCAATTGCATGGTGGTGGGTCAAACCAACGACATTAGAAATTGAAAATATGAAGATAAAAACGTCAAAATTCTCATCTCATCAAACCAAATCGCAGCCGTTGGTTCCCTTTCCAATTTCTTTCTCACTACTTTTGTATTCCCACGCAGCGTGGCCACCCCATAAATCTAGGAGTGTTATAAAAAAAAGTCAAAGTTTGAGAGATAACCTTTTAATGGTAGGTGCAAGGTATATGTAAAATGTCACACTAAAAATATAGTACAGGCAGATAACAAATAAAAGGCAGAGGAATATATGATGTTACAGATATTTTTCTCTAGTTTTCTTTCTTCTTATATTTTCTGTTACATGCGGAGTGCTCTATTTATAGAGCAACTCCAAACTGATGCAGTTAATGCATCTTGAAATTTATAACGCGTCTTCTGACAATACAATTCATTTTCCACTTTCACTTTGCATAGGCATTGAAAACTTCTGCCCATGCTGAAGAATTCTACTAATGAAACTGTGGGCATTCATTGCCCATGAGACTTTTCAACACTCCCCCTTGGATGCTCACATATCAACATAAGTTGCCTCGTTAAAACCTTGCTTGAAAAAACCCAGTGGGAAAAAACCATAGCGAAGGAAAAAGAGTACAACTTTTCCTGGATCGTTGATATAGTGTCAAGTATGCTTATGTTGCCTCGTTAAAACTTTGATAGGAAAAACCCAGTGGGAAAAATCCTAATCGAAGGAAAAAGAGTACAACAAGCATGTATCAGGGATGCTCCCCCTGATATGTATCTCCCCCTGATTCCGCATTCTCCAAATTTAGCTGTTTGGTAAGTCGACGTAATCCGATGCCTTGCACTAACTTCTGAAATGTGCACTTTGGTAAAGATTTGGTGAACAAGTCTGCCAGATTTTCATTTGAACGGATTTGTCTGACTTCAATAACTTTAGCCTTCTGAAGCTCATGTGCACTAAAAAACTTTGGAGATATGTGTTTAGTCTTATCGCCCTTGATGAATCCTTCCTTCATTTGGGCAACACAGGCTGCATTATCTTCATGGATGACAGTTGGGTTGTCTGTCTTCGAAGCTAGACCGCATGAATTCCGAATATGATGGATCATTGATCTTAACTAAGAACATTCACGACTTGCTTCATGTAAAGCAAGTATTTCTGAATGATTTGAAGATGTAGCAACTAATGTTTGCTTGGTTGAGCGCCATGAGATTGCTGTATCTCCATTTTTAAATACATATCCAGTTTATGAGCAGGCTTTATGCGGATCAGAGAGGAAACCAGCATCTGCATATCCAACAAGGACCTGGTCATCAGTTGAGTTCTTTTAGTAGAAGAAACCCATGTCTGTTATCCCACGAAGGTATCGCAATACATCTTTGATACCCTTCCAATGGCGAATTGTTGGAGCAGAGCTATACCTTGCTAACAAATTAACTGAAAATGCTATATCTGGTCTAGTACATTGTGCTAAATACAACAAAGCACCTACTGCACTTAGATATGGTACTTCTGGACCAAGGACCAGCTCATCATCTTCTTTTGGACGAAATGGATTTTTCTTAATGTCCAAAGAACGAACGACCATTGGCGTGCTTAGTGGATAAGTTTTGTCCATACCAAATCGCTTCAGAATTTTTTCAATGTAAGCTAATTAGTGGACCAAAATTCCACTGGCACAATGCTCGATCTGCAGACCGAGACAATATTTTGTTTTTCCAAGGTCTTTCATTTCAAATTCTCTTTTCAGATATTCAGCAGTTTTATTGAGCTCTTCAGGAGTCCCAACTAGATTCATATCATCAACATATACTGCTATTATAGCGAATCCAGAATTGGATTTCTTAATGAACACACAAGGGCAAATAACATTGTTGATATACCCTTCTTTAACCAAATACTCACTGAGACGATTATACCACATTCGTCAAGATTGCTTCAGACCATACAATGATCGCTTTAATTTGATCGAGAGCATACCTCGTGGTTTATTACTTGTTTCAGGCAACTTAAGTCCTTCTGGGACTTTCATATAGATGTTAGTATCTAATTCTCCATATAGATACGCAGTGATGACATCCATAAGTCGCATGTCAAGTCTTTCTGAAACCATTAAACTTATTAAGTAACGGAACGTAATTGCGTCCATTACAGGAGAGTATGTCTCCCCATAATCAATTCCAGGTCTTTGAGAAAAACCTTGTGCAACGAGTCGTGCTTTGTATCTTGCAATCTCGTTTTTCTCATTGCGTTTCCTTGTGAATACTCATTTGTAACCCACGAGGTTTGGACTACTGGTCCAAAAACATTCTGCTTTTCCAAAGAATTTAATTCTGCCTAGATTGCATCTTTCTACTTAGGCAAATCCTGTCTCTGTTTGCATTCATCAACAGAGCGGGGCTCAATATCATCACTTAAGATGATTTCAGTGGCTACTGCAAATGCAAACATATCATCGATGATTATTTCATTCCGATCCCACAATTCATTTGTACATGCATAATTTATGGGGATTTCTTTACTTTCATGTACTTCTGTCTCTTCAGGGACAGATGTCTCATCAAGGACATTTTCTTTTTTTGGAAGTCCAGAATTATGAATTGTGGATGTATCATTCATTTTCTCTTTCTGAATGACTTCATTTGGATTCAGTTGTGCCCTCGACTTTCTCTTTCGAGGGGCTGAATCTTTTGAACCTGGGGGTCTACCACGCTTCAGGCGTGCACCAGATGAATCATTCGCTGCCACTTTATTTTGTCCAACAGGGACATCAATTCTTGCAGGTGCATTTGCAGCTGGTATATGTGATTTTGTCACTTTCATAGCATCATTAAATGCATCTGGCATCTGATTGGCAATGCTTTGAAGATGAACGATCCTTCTCACTTCATTTTCACATTGAATGCTGCGAGGATCAAAATGAGACAAGGTGGGAACAACCCATGTCAGCTCTTTCCGTTCTTCTGGAACGATCTTTTCTCCCCCTAACGACGGGAAAATTGTCTCATCAAAGTGACAATCAGCAAAACGAGCTGTAAACATATCACCTGTCAAGGGTTCCAAATATCTAATGATAGATGGTGAATCAAAACCCACGTAAATTCCCAGTCTACGCTGAGGTCCCATTTTAGTGCGTTGCGGCGGTGCAATAGGCACATAAACAGCACAACCAAAAACTCGTAAATGGGAAATGTTTGGCTGATGTCCAAACACGAGTTGTACTGAAGAGTATTGATGGTTGCCTATAGGTCTCAATCGAACCAATGATGCAGCCTGTAAGATGGCATGTCCCCATGCAGAGACTGGCAATTTGGTTTTCATAAGCAGAGTGCGAGCTATTAACTGAAGCCGCTTGATCAATGCTTCTGCTAAACCATTTTGAGTATGGACATGAGGAACATGGTGTTCAACATCAATGCCCAATGTCATGCAATAATCATCAAAGGTTTGAGACGTAAATTCACCAGCAATATCAAGTCGGATTGACTTAATGAGATAATTTGGGAACTGTGCTTGTAACTTAAGCAAGAAGTCTCGCAAATGCTACGTTCCGAGTAGACAAGAGACAAACATGTGATCATCGGGTAGATGCATCAACCAAAACCATACAATATCGAAATGGTCCACATGATGGTTGAATAGGCCCACAAATATCCCCTTGAATTCTTTGCAGAAATGATGGGGATTCAGCATCAACCTTTAGTTGAGATGGTCTAATTACTAACTTCCCTTGAGAACAAGCTTTGCAAGGGTTATCATTTGAGGCAGCAATGTGTCTGCTCACTAATGGATGTCCATTAGAGTTGGTAATGATCCTACGCATCATGGTAAATCTTGGATGACCCAGACGGTCATGCCAAAACATGTAAACCTTTGAATCAATGAACTTCTGGTTCATGACAGTATGTGATTCAATTGTCCTTATGTATGTATAATACAATCCACTCGACATACCACGTAACTTCTCCAATATACGCTTCTGGGTATCATTGGAGGTAATGCATAGATACTCCACATTTTCTGCACTTTTTGTTTCAATGTGGTATCCATTTAAACGTATGTCTTTGAAACTCAACAAATTTCGAGTAGATCGAGTAGCATACAATGCATTCTGTATGGACAATATTGTTCCATTTGGTAACATAATCTGGGCTTGCCCTGAACCTTGAATTACATCTGAAGGTCCTGATATTATTGTTACCCCTACTCTTGTAAGTCTTAAGCTTGAGAAATACTTTCGATCACGAAGTATTGTATGTGTGGTTGCACTGTCTGCAAGACAAATATCTCCACCATTTCTCATGTTCTGAGAATAACCACAATTTTTATCCATGCTCTCTGAGTAAGAGAATCAGAGTCAAAAGCAAGTTATAACAAGAAATTTACATGCCACTTTTATTGAATCTGAAATACTACAAGTTCAGCATAATAAAAGTACATTAATGATTCAATCGGACCGGTATACTTCATTTCCTCTTTCCACAATAAAGTCTGGAACATCTAGATGAGTTGTGTTCAACTGCCTTGATAAGTCAAACACTGGATCAGGTATATCCATTGGTCTAGCCTGGTCAAGAAAGTTGGTCTCGACACCCTTCTCCTTGAGGGAGGCTTGATACAGATCCACTAGATGTTTTGGGGTACGACAAGTACGCGCCCAATGTCCATTGCCACCACACCTATGGCAGGCTCCTTCAGAGTTTCTAGGAGCATTGTTCATATGAGCTTTGCCTTTGTGGCAATTCGCATTTTTGAAGCTCGGGCCTGAATTATGCCTCGGAACCTGATTGTGAAACTGAACTCCACGGTTCTTGCCTTTCTTATTCCATCGACCTCGCTTGTGGCCACGTCCTCGTTTATGATTATCACCACCAGAGGATGTGGCGTTCACTTCGAGGGAAGCAGCATTCACTTCTGGGAATGGTGCAGATCCAGTAGGTCGGGAATGATGGTTTTTCATCAGGAGCTCATCATTCTGTTCAGCTACTAAGAGCACAGATATCAGCTGGTTGTACTCAGTGTAGCCTCGCGCTCTATACTGCTGCTGCAGGAGCACGTTGGAGGCATGAAATGTGCTGAGAATCTTTGCCAGCATATGTTCCTCAGTAATAATATCCCCACAGAGCTTCATCTGAAAGGTAATTCTGAACAATGCAGAATTGTATTCTGCCACTGACTTGAAGTCTTGGATCCTTAGATGAGTCCACTCATAGTGGGCCATTGGAAGAATCACCGTTGTCTGGTGATTGTATCTGTTTCTCAAGGCATTCCAGAGAGCTAACAGATCTTCAACCGTTAAGTACTCGTTCTTTAGTGCCTCATCAAGATGGTGGCGAATGAAAATCATGGCCTTTGCCCGATCTTGAGAGGATGAGTTGCTCTCTTCCCTGATGGTATCTCCAAGATTCCCTGCTTCCAGATGGATTTTGGTATCCAGTACCCAGGTCAGGTAATTCTTCCCGGTAATATCCAGGGCAGCAAATTCAAACTTCGCCAAGTTCGCCATTTTCTTTTCTGAAAGAAAATGAAATGTGTAAGAACTTGCAATAATATGTATTCCTGGAGGAATATGATGTTAGAACTTCTGGTTCTTACAAATTTTTCTTTTTGATCTTCAGGCCAAAATGATAAACACTCGAAACTTCTGGCTCGAGATTTTCAGGGTGAATGAGAAGGGCGATCGTACCGCACCATTCTCATTGAAATAATGTAATATAGAATGGGCGATTATTCCGCACCACTCAAGTAACAGGAAAATTAAATATGCAGAGCAGTGTGGACGATTATACCGTACCATCTAAAATTGCAATGAAATTAAACAGCAGGTAAATTTATATATGCAGGGTAGGGTGGACGATTATACTGCTCCACCTAAAATTTGCAGTAAAATTAAATTTGCAGTCCAAGATAGGCGATGATACCGCACTGTCTTGGATCACAGTAAGAATAAATTTGCAGTTCAAGATGGGCGATTGTACCGCACCATCTTGGATTGCAGTGAAATTAACATAAATAAATATTGGGTTAGTAATCAATCTCTACACCAATCAAGTAATCAAATATGTATGTAACCGTTAGTTGGAGAACTAAGAGCAGGCATGGAGCAAATAGTTCGTCGCAAGGGTATAATGCGCAGTTGAGGCAGAGGAAGAAGATGAACAGTAAAAACCTTAAAGGAAACATTTTTCTTTCTTTCGGTCGTTCGTTCGGCGAAGAGAGATGAGAGAATAATTATATTTAGAGACTCGTGCTGATAACGTGTTATAAAAAAAGGTCAAAGTTTGAGAGATAACCTTTTAATGGTAGGTGCAAGGTAGATGTAAAATGCCACACTAAAAATATAGCACAGGCAGATAACAAATAAAAGGCAGAGGAATAGATGATGTTACTGATATTTTTCTCTAGTTTTTTTTCTTCTTATATTTTCTGTTACATGCGGAGTGCTCTATTTATAGAGCAACTCCAAACTGATGCAGTTAATGCATCTTGAAATTTATAACGCGTCCTTTGACAATACAATTCATTTTCCACTTTCACTTTGCATGGGCATTGAAAACTTCTGCCCATGCTAAAGAATTCTACTAATGAAACTGTGGGCATTCATTGCCCATGAGACTTTTCAACAAGGAGGATTTTTTTTGTCGTACATTTGTGCGTTTAATTTTTTTTAGATATTATTTGCGTTCTTTTATGTTTATGGATTTGGAGAGCTGCCAAGAATTAATTGATGAATTTAAATTGGTTCCAAAATCAACACTAAAAGTAAAAAAGGATGCTGAGATATTATTATTATTATTATTATTACTACAATAGAATAGTTTCTACAATTTCAGTTTTTTATTTTAAAATGAGATGTTATGAAATTAGCCTGAGGGCCAGCATCCAAATGGAATCCGGTACTCTGAAGGGCTCTCCATTTTTAATGTCCTTTTAAGAAGACATTAACATAGGTGTTCACACGTTATTGCGGGTTTCAAAAGCGCATAAAACATGCATAAAGTATTATGTATAACCATATTAGGCATGTATGAATAAAGGTTGAATTTGTAAATTTTGAAGAATATCTTTATATACAAAAAAAGAAAATGTACCCTCTTATAAATTCTGAAAATATACTAAAAGAAGAAGAAAAAAATATGAAGGCAAAATTGCATTTAGTGCCTAGTAATTTTCATAAAATGTCTATTCACATTTGCTCACAACTTGAGTGATGTCTAAAACAAATGATAGATGAGGTTATAGGTTATCACATTCACATTTCCTCACAACTTTAGTGTTATAATTCAGCATAAAACAAATTGACTGCGCAAGTAAAAATAAAAAATAAAATAAAAAACTGTTCTAACGAATCACAAATGTTAATCAGATTCTTCACAGCAAAAACATTTAGTTTACTCTAACAATCAGTAACCAATTCTCCTAAACCCTAAATCAATACTAAGCACGATTGGGACCATGGTCTTATGTCATATAATTAATTTCCTTTCAGTTGATAATTCATAGGTAATTTAGGAGACACGTACATATTTTACACAGTGGAAATCATTGTAAATGCATAATAAAAGCATCTTCAATGAAGATGTCAAAAATGGATGTCAAATGTTAATTTGATAGCTGACGTGGGAATGTTGGATTTTTTTTTTCCTCCAACCATATATATTTTTCTTAGAAATGATATCTCATAGCTTTATTTAAGACAGAATAGGGAGTAAGGCTGAAATGGCTATAGGCTTCTATTTGTAGGACCCATTTTTTAAAATAAATTTTCAAGATCTATAATTGGTACATTGATGAGACTCACATAATAAAATAATTAACAAATTTGACATATGAAAATTCATATGTCAATCCACATAGGATTGACATATCAGTTGGAGTTTGCTTCTACCTTCAAATTTGATTACATGACATTTCACTTAGGATTTGTCATCTCCTTGCTAAGATGTTTTAAGTGTAAAAGATTAAAAAAAGTCAAATGCGTTTAGGTATTTTTTTTCCTTTGAGATACAAATAATTAAGATTAGCAGAAGAATGAAAATGTCCTTAATGGACTGCAATTCAGATACAATTTGATTTGAAGCACCCAAACAATTCAAAAAACGCTTGAAAGATGAAATTCAGATATAATCTGCAACTCATTCACATGAGTCACAGTATTTCGGGACTGGATTTTGGGTTTTGGGCTGAAATTTGAGAGTTTTGGGCTTTGTTCTAAAATTTGGGCTTTTGAACTAAATTTTTGTCACCCAATTTCATATCGATTGAAATTTAGGCTTTTTACCTCATACCAATTGAAATACCAATTCATTCATACCATCTAAAGTTCCAAAGTTCCAAACTAGGGGTGGGCAAACAGGTCCTGGACTCTCGGGTCAGGGCGGGTACATGCGGTTCGGGGCAGGTACGGGGTGGATCCAAAAATTCGAAACACAAAATGGGGTGGGGCGGGACGGGACGGGTCCAAAAATAAGAAGGAACGGGCCCCCGGCCCGACCCGTTTGTAGTATGCAATAATGGATTGGAATTGGATTAGAGCGATGCTATAGCCCACTAGCCCTTGACTTACAAGGTCACCCACCATATTGGACCAGATTTGGGAGGCCCTCAAGAAGGTCTCTATAACCAATACGTGTCAAAGCATGCGTCGAGTTCTCGCCAACAGTCACCCAGACCTCAAAGACTTTCAGCTCTCCAGCTTTTTTATCCCATCATCTGATTTCAAAGACTTAATTATATGGTTTAATTAAATCCAACTCTCCAACTTTTTTATCCCCTCATCTGATCTCAAAGACTTTCATCAATCTCCCATTTTCCATTCATTCACACTTAAGCATGCGTCGAGTTCTCGACAACAGTCACCCAGACCATCACCGCCTCACGACCACCACAATTGCGTCGCCCTCGAGCTCTTGCTGAAGTCGCTGGACCGTCAGATCTCTGCCGTTGACCACCCAATATCGTCCGACTCCGCTGATTTTGCGGCATTGTTGACTCAATCTACTACATCATTGCCACGATCCAGAACTAGGATAGACTCTCATGGCCGCCGACTAGTCCGTCGGCGTTGCGCATGTGGGATAGACTCCCTAACTCGTCTTCTCCTCTCTCTTTGACTTTTCTTTTCTGGGTTTTTTATGGTTATGATTTTGTGTTGGTTGGGTTTTTTTTATGGTTCTGATTTTTCTCCTTCTCCTCTCTCCCAGATGACTAAGGAAGACGACTTGAACGGTCTAAGCTGCATCTGGGTTGTCGCAGAGGAAACGGGTTCGACGACTGAGGAAGACGACTTGAACGACGTCGTCCCCTTCTATGTTGATGAAAAAAAATGTAATAGGAACCGTGGACCGCCCCAAATCGGCCCGTTTCAAACGGGCTGGGTTAAGTCCAGTTCTAAAACTCTAAAGCTCTCTACCCGGCCCGTGCCTAGCCCTATTCCAAACTACTTAATTTCATACTTCTATTTCTAATATAGTCTACTATAAATTCAACACTTATGCAACTAAAATAAATAAATATATATATATGTCGGTTCGTTTTGGGATTCCTAAACCATTGAATATGTAATCCCGATTCCAGTACCTAAAGGTTCGAGATCAATTCAGTATAAAGTCCCGAAAATTTTGGTATTATTGATTTGAGAATTTTTCGGTATTGGATTGGGATTTTTTTTTTTTTTTTTTTTTTTGTTTGGTTTCGAATTTTAGGTAAAAATTCCAGTGAAAAAATAAAATAAAATAAAAAATGCGACTTTTCAGCATACGGTATATGCCAAAAGGACAGATTATACAAATAGGACAGCCCCACGAGATATTTTTCTTTTAGCCCTTTGTTCAATGGAGTCTCAACGCGTTGGCTCCCCATGTTCCTTCCAATAATGGTTCAACTCTTTCATTCAACCTTGATCATCACCACCACCATATCACTCTTGCAGAGTTGTAGTAGTTGCAGGAAATTTTAGCTTGAGCTCATTTGGCCGATTCTTCAAGTCCGAGTCTCCGAGGAGAGTATCCGGAAAATGTATGAGCCAGTTATACATAGTGTTCCCCTATTCATATGTACGGGAGGCCTCATTCGTACATGATAGACCTCGCGTACATGTTTCGAGAGGAAGGTTATACACATGTAAAACCTCGTCCGAACAATATCCGATGCCCTTGTAACATCGTACCGTTGGAGAAAAAAGGGCTCCAATCATGGTTTTGGGGGTGGCCGGAGTTCACTTCTACAATGAGTGAGGGGACTCGAGGAGTTAATGGCAGTGTGATTATGCTTTACCTTGCAAACCGGCTGGGGACTCGAGGTGTGGGAACGACTACATCTCGACCAGATTTCATCAAAGCGAGGCGATCCTTGATTGTGTTGTCAAACAATCTGTTGTCTGGATTCTCTGCATAGCAAACAAAGTAACTACCTACACAAGCATGTGGTAGTGCCATGGCTATCCTCGTCTGGAAAAAGCATATTAATAGAAATTGGTTAGGTTAAGGTGTTAATTAGGTATTTAAATAACTAATAAGCAACAAAGATTAAAGAATTAACAAGTTGATCACATCGTTCATATGCATAAAATGAATAATAGAGAAAGAAAAGTGACCAACCATAAGGTATCCAATGAAGAATGTAAGGAGGGAAATGGTGGCTGTGAAACTTTGGTGCACTCTAGCGGTCCAAGCCGCCACAACTATGACACAGATAGAGCCGCTGCAGACGCCGGTTAGGAAGCAGATTGAGCTGGTAATGTCAGAATCAACAATTGGTTCCATTTCTTGCCGTTCAAAGAGCTCCCAGGTGTCTTGTGATGCCCTCACAAAACCTTTCCCATATACTGCTATCTGCAGCAATTGGCCATATTGTGTTACTGAAATATTGATCAGCTGGCAAAACTAGTGTACTTTGCTAGGCAAAATAAGGACTCGTTTGGAAGTATTTTCAAAATGGCTGAAAACGTTTTTGGTAATGGTTTTTGGTACCAATCCTTAGCAAAAATGGAAGTGAATTTTGGAAAAGCAATTGAAGTGCTTTCTGCAAGAAGCACTTGGCTGGTATGCAAACGGAATCACAAAGTCACTTGACAATGGCTTATAAACGTACCTGTATGAAGGCCCAGCCGTTGCCATATCTGAAGATGCACTCCATGACTTTGAGACAGCAATGTGCACAAGAAAACATGAACTCATCTTCTCCCTTGAGTAAATTTAAAGCCCGAGCAACAATTCTCAGTGCTTCAATTGCAGGTACAAAGAGTGAACCCAAACAAGCACTTCCAAGATTTTTACTCAAGGCTCTCTGGAAGCAAAATTGAGTATTAGATTGCATTCCTCTGAGATAATAAAGAGAAATTACCCTACTGACGGTCATATTTGCAACGTTCCTCATTACTTCAGCTGTCCAAGCTAAGCTCAAGACCAATAAAATTATGATCAGTGGAGGAAAGTAGAAATTCAAGGCTCCAATCACAGCTAGAATCCACAGGGACATCCACAGAAATCCGACCCCAAGCATCCAATAAGTGGGTTGATTCAAATCGGGGAACTTTGATACGGGTTCGAGCGATTTGATCATTATCTTGCTACAAAATCCTATCCGCTGTGTGATCCAACAAGCGTATAAGCCATTGCCTATCGCAAATGCAATAAAGCAGAATGCAACGCCATCAGTGGGAGCCTTTTGGAAGCAAATTAGCAAAATTCCAGCAGACAGAGACATGACAAAAGTGGTCCATAGTATGAAATGAATAAAAAACTTAGGCCATAGCCTGACTGCCTTTTGCCATGCAAATGCAAGAACAATGCTTAAAAGAGATGCAGCTTCGACTTGTGGTAGAAAAAACTTCAACACTCGTTTCTCGGCTCTTTTAACCTTGTTGTCTGATGCTTCTATCAGCCCTTGAACTCCCCTGAACAGAAGGAAACCGACTAGCCCAATGGCTGCAACCATGTGCAGAAGAAACAGAAACAGAGATATCTTGTTGGTGTATTTTCTTGAATTCAGTGTTGTAAAAGATGGCTGTCAAAAAATTGAGACAAAACCCATTAAAATATCAGATTGATAACTCAAAATTCTCCCCAAAAAAATCATGCTCTACCAGATAAATGGCTGCCAAACTGATTAAAAATATTTGGGACCACAAGTTCTGCAATTAATCTTTTTATGTCACTAAATGGGATCGGCTGCATGAACCCTAAAACGCCACAATGCTCGGTTTTGTGCCAAGTCTCAATCTCATTAAACAAGTCCCAGAAAAATGGCTTTTATCATTTCCTTACCAAACTCATCAAAGATATTTAGGATAAAAATAACACATATCGCAAAATTTCAAGATTAAAAATGAGATATCTTTGTTTAATCTTTCTTAAACATCACTTAATTGACAAAGTCTTATACCACGAAATGGGTCAGCTATATGAACCTAGAACATTACTGCACTCGGTTTTGCTTCAAGTCTCAATCTCAATAAACAAGTCCCAGAAAAATGATATGTATCATTTCCTTTCCACACTAACCAAGGATATTTAGGGAACATATATATAAATCTCAAATTTTCAAGAATAAAAATGAGATATCTTTGTTTAATCTTTCTTAAGCATCACTTAATTAACTTGAAAATCACTCAAATTGCTTTAAAATTACAACTGAAGAAAGTTGGTATCCTAAGTTGTTTAAGAACTTTAATTTTGTTTTAATGAGGAAGATTAATTAAAAAAAAAAAAAAGGAAAACTTACTTGTGGGTTTGGTGTCGAACGAGGCTGAGAATGCTGGGGAGTGTTGGTGTGAGAGGATAACTGAGGAGGGGAAGGAGTAGCAGTAGCACCACCATGACCACCACCACCGCTTCTGATATTAGAGAACCGAGACGGCGGCGGCGGCGGAGTTGCAGCTCTGGTTTTGCTATTTATTACAATTCTCAAAGGGTTTGTTGGATTCAGCCTCTGCAGCATTGACACATGAACATCTCCTTCTCTCTCGTCCTGATTAATATTATTATTTCCACGATTAATATTAATATTAATATTTCTCTCAGCTGCCACCGCCTGTTCTTCAAAACCCACCTCCCCTTTCTCAACATCTCTCACATCCTCCTCCTCCTTCCTCCCATAGTCCTCTCTCTCCTCAAGCTCCTTTCTTTCTCTCTCCTCCACCTACATGCCACAGCAAAGTTCGGACCTTTTGGCATTAATTGAAATGTACACAGAGCTAATAATAAACAAAAAAAATAAATAAATAAACAGCAGAAAAGAAATGAGAAAGATAGGTTGCTTTACAGGCTCTGCGGCACCCATGCCGGCGGTATGACGTGACACCGGTGTCAGCGGCGGTGTTGTTGTCTGGAATGTTTCGTGGTTTGTAAGTAGTTGTGTATTTATCTCTCCGAAATCTATCTATCTATCCATGGTTGTGGTGGTGCTGTTACTGGTGCCGGTGGATGCTGACTCTTCGCTCCTAGTTTTCACAAACGTAAATACTTACCTCAGAGGATCTGACTGTGTGGGACCCGTCCAGTCGTAGCATAGATATGGCTAACGTGCTCCAGTGGCGCGTGTGTGACTTTGACCAATGAGAGAGGGCCTGGTGGGTTCATGTCAGATTGAGGTTGAAGCACGTTTAAAATAGAGTTTTTTCTGCGGTTGGTGTCTGGGAGTGATTGTGAAATAAAAGCAGCCTCTACTGGTAAACGATCAATGTTTTCATTAACGTTTGAAATATGTGCTTTTTTTAAAAGTGCTTATGGAAAACTGGTAACTTCTATGTGAAAGATGGTGACAAACACGGAAATTTCTTCAATACTATTTATCAATCAATGAATCATATGGGAAGAAATTACAAACATTAATAACGAAATATTTCTAACAAAAAATATGAAAATTTTAAATAGTTATAAAAAATTAAATTTAATAATAAAACACTTGTAACATTAAATGTTATGCAGCATTAACCTTATAAACTTTTTTAGTTGCAAAAACAATTTTGAGCCGTACAGACACAATTGTTTCAAATTGCATATATACTTATAAATGAAATCAACATTAACTTATTCTGAAATATAAAACTATTTATTGACCTAAATTAAATTTAGGGGTGTGATATTCACACACCTCATTTTACTTTTCACACACCCTTCTAATTTTCTGTCGTTGGATCAGATGAATCGAAGAAAATCAACGGATAACAATTAACAAGGGGTGTGTAAGAAGTAAAAGCACACCCCCTAAATTTAATGATAAACTCACATTTTTGTTCCCCTTACATGGCCATGATAGGATTAAAAGCACACCACAAAGTAGCACACAAATGTCCCATTAATTTTCCTTATTAACAATAAGATTTGTCAATTGTAGCATATGAAAATAAGGGTCTTTCCTGCAGAAGATTGTTTTATCTAACTACTTAAAATGTCACAAAAACTGGGTTGTTGTCCCTACTGACCAGCCACCGAAAAATAATTATTAGACCGACTTACACTTATCTAAAGTCTACGAAATTTTATATGCAAATACTAGACACACAGAGCTACACTCACACAAATTTTTGGGATTTTTCGAGTTGATTTGCTATTTAAATTAAATCGAACAAAAACAGGACAAAAACAGATTTTTAAGTAGTTCACAAATTAAGAAAAAACGAGTTAGGAGAATTGCTATCCACCACCAAATAATCATGCAAACATGTTATGTTTCATTCAAATTCCTTTCATTTTTGGATGAAGATGCTCAAGTTGGCTCAATGTGTAGAACTCAACCTATTACTCTTTCTTATGTAGTATGTTAAGAGAATGACGTTTTCAACTTAACTTAGTCTCTAACATGCAATCTCGAATGGTGTGTTCATAGATTTAATAAGTAGAAATCATTAAGAACGAAAAGAGTTTGAGTCATCACAAGGCATCGTAAGTACTAGCGTTGTCTTACTAATCCTAGAAATTGGTTCACATGTTAATCACAATTAACCAGTACTACTCTAGAACATATGTAGGTCCTCATTTGACAAGGCCAGACACACACATATTCATAGCATTAGAATCCTAGATATTCTTACTAAGTATGCATCCGTAGAAAACACATAAAGAATTCATCAATGAGACAAGTAGTGAACCAATTTTCATCCATTCATAAAAGTAATTCAAACGAAATGTCATAACAAACTTGCAATCATATTTGGGGCTTCAAAACAGCCCCTAACTACTAAAAATTAGTTACACATAATTCTCAAATTAAACCAAAAGAAAGACATGAGTTTGAAAAGATAAAACCGAAAGAAGAGAATGACAAGATTTCCTCCTTCCTTTCCTTCCTTCCCCAACGCAGCAGCCTTGCCTTTTTTCCTTGCTTTCCTTCCTTTTTTCTATCTTTTTTTCCACTTTTTTTTCCCTCTTTGCTGCTGCAACCTGTAGCCCTTTTCTTCTTTTCTGCTGCCACAGTTTTTTCTCCATAACTCACCCCACTAACAGCCATTTAGTGATGACAATAAGTGAGAGGAAATGCTAAAACAATTGTAACTCTTTGGGCAGCCTTTATGCCCTTTACTCTCACTTAATTTTCCATTTCCTCTGATATTTGAATAGGTGTTAGCTGACTTGTTCTTGGCTGCATCAGTTTTGGCTGTTAGTTTTATGAGATTTATTGCTTTCAATGTTTTCTTGTCAGTTACAAACTGCTCAGCCTCTTGGGAACCTTTCAAAGTTAAAATGGTCATAACTTTTTCTAGAAAAATGATATTAACAATCCGCGAAATGCTCCAACAAATAGACATCTGTAGTTTTCCAAGCATATAAGGCTAATTGTCTAATTCATTCTAAGTTGTCCGCAACTTGCTTTCAAAGTCAGCTGACGTGCACATGCAATTTTGACGAATTTGTTACTTAAAATTCCACTTGTGCTATTTTTCTTTTCTTTACTTGACAAATCCTACAAAACACAAAAAACAAAGTAAATAGCTAAAAAATATAAGGAACTAACTAAGAAAAGACAAGTGAATTTGATATAAAATATATATAGATATGAGCTTATCAGGCCACTACAAGCCCAAGTTTAATATTGTTCTTTATTTTCGTTTAATTTATTCAATTTGTTGGCTAAAAATAAAAATTAGTATTTGAGACAGTAGAGAGGGTGTGTGAAGATATGCTGTTTATTTTCAAACAACCCTCAATGCATAGAGAAACTTTCTTGAAACACCACCAATAATATAGATAAGTGTCATCAGTTGTATGAGAAAATTCATTCTCATCTTCAAATGAGTTGTCAAATTTTAAACATAAAATTCAAATTCTGCAGATTATGTGGTACTTTGACATTTTTAAAGTTGTATTCTTCACTCGATATATCAAATTAAATTATTATTTTATTATATTATTTTATTTTCAAAATTTCTGATTTATGTTTTAGAAGTTACATTTATATATAGCTCATAATAAAAATTCTTAAGAAGATATGTGTGCTGAAGCTACAAATACGAAGAAGCTACAGGATGCGTGTTGCCCTCTTGTCAATCAAATACGAAGAAGCTGCAATGTGTGTTGAAGCTGCAATTCGATACATCTGCAAACTCATTGGCCATTTAAATTAATATAAATTCAGTCTAAATAAAAGCAGACATGAAACTTCATAAACACATTAATTAATCAATAAAATACATTAAATAATTAATTAAAAAAATTTGAAGCTGCTGTCAATTTTGTCAACAAGGGTGACATATGTCAATCCATGTTATGCTACATCAGATTTAGATTTTCGGTTAGAAAATATTGTTGCTATCTTGTTTGACGGTTAGTGCTAAGTTGAACATTTTGACATCTTTTTTGAAAATAGTTGAAGGATTTAGACTAACGGAAGTTTGAATTTTGTGGTTGCGGAATTATTGGATGGATGAGATGAAATTATAAAAATGAGTAATGGTGGCATGAGAAGCAAAGCATTGACTTTTGTGTTAGAAAAGGAGAAAGAGACGTATGCAAAAAGGGAACAAAAACCTACCTTATCGTATGCTTGTGTTTTTGTTACATGAAATTTCATGAATTGCTTACGTTTACCAATTGGGAACAAACAAGCAAACAAAGTATACATTTAGTCCTCAAATTAAATTAGGTCATCATGATTTATGACCATTACCAATAAAGTTGTGTTCAACATTTAGGAAAAAAATGAAACCGCTGAAGTGGTGTTCGCTCATTGGTGGCTCAAGTGTGTTAACACGAGGTTTATTTATATTTCGGTCAAATTGGATTAATTATGATTAAACTCTTATAGTGAAAGACGGTTAGGAATTTTAACTCAAAAATGTAATTTCTATTAAAAGTCTGTTAGAAATAAGGGTAGTATTGTATTTTTTGGCCCCAACTAGCATAAAAAACAAATAAAAATAAAAAATATTTAATTTTACAAAAATAGAAAGAAAAAAATTACCAATTCAAAGCTCACAACCGCCATAACCTCCTCATTCACGCCCAAATTCCCCATATCCCAAAATTCTCAATCTTCTTATCGCTTTGATTAGTGATTTCTTAATAGCAATATGAGTAGTTCAAGGAGTGAGGATCCTCGCCGGATCCTCTTTGTGAGAATCCCAAGGATTCTCCAATCACATCTGTTTATCGTACATCATGCGGTTAGTGTTCATTAAGTACTATTTATATTCAATTTTAAATAAAAGAATTTACAATAATTTTTTACCACACGATGTACGATGAACGGATGTGATTTGAGGATTTCCGGAATCCTCACTCTAGTTCAAGCGATGGTTTATTGGTCCTTAATCTTAAAAAAAATGTGGTTAGCTCGCCGATTCATATCTAAAAGCAACGAGACACACAAGAACAAAGAGAGGAGAGGAAAATGTTGAGAAAAGCGACAACAACGATGAATGGTCGGACCCATCACCAAAGTTCATGTTGTTGATCAATGAAGATGTTGGGGTGTAGATTGTATAGTTTTTCAGCAATAGCCATACTATTATAACGGTAATATTTGGGAGATTAAATTTAAAGACAAAATTTTGAAAATTAAATAACTAAAAATTGATAATTGATTTATTACCTGATAAATATATTCATTTATATTGATGACACATTTTTTAATTTAGAACTTTTGTCTTTATATTTAATCATTTTAAGAGTATTCCCCGTATAATAATTTAAGACGAAATACTTAAAAGGTGAACTCTTTAATATATTTCATCTTATTAGTCAAGACTCAAAAATATTATTGTTCTTTACTGCGCGCATCACTTATTTTTCGATGCAAGTCGAGTAAAATCTCCAAAGTTCTACATACCACCCTGTTGGCCTGCAGCAAAAGTTGAAGTTGAAAAGTAAAACTTGAAAACAGTCAAGGCGAAACTAGAGATCTATTTGGACAAGAAACTCCACATGGATGTGACAGACCATCTGGCGGGCCCCCTCTTCGGTGAGAAGGTGTAAACGTGTTGAGGTTAGTGGGCCTGGGCCTTCAGATGGATGACTCAGATACACCTCAACGTCTGTATTGAAGGACAGAAAATGACAAGTATTACACAGTAGAGATAGACAGCACCACTTTTTTTTTTAATTATTATTTAATATACGATATTGTCTACACTGAATGAAAGGAATATGCCTAATTTCATAATGTGCTAGCAATAATATGATTCAAATTCGCCTTTAGCGAGAATCGAACCTAAAATTTCTCACTTGCTAGTGAAGAAGAATACCACTAGATCGTAGTACTAACTTTTAAGTAGCAGGGAGCACCAATATTAGAATAAACATTTTTTTACTTATAAGTAAAAGATTTCAGATTCAATTTACATGAATAACAATGACATATTATATTTTTGTGATGTTTAATATCTAGTTTGTGACTAGCCCGTTGTGTGGTCTAGGCCAAATATCCCTCCATTAGAGTAGAACATCGTTGTATTGAAAGAAAAAAAAATCAAAAAGTGAAAGATTCATGGTTTGACTCAAATTAATGACGATTTCAATAAATTATAATCTTTTTGTTAAATTTGATAGACAAATATGACCAACTCTTTTTGTGGCTAGGGTATAAGACCCCGTTTGATTTCACAATAATATAGCTTTAGCCCAATCCTCCTCTTCCTAAAATCCTAGGGTATAAGACCCCGTTTGATTTCACAATAATATAGCTTTAGCCCAATCCTCCTCCTCCTAGAGTCCTAGGGTATAAGACCCGTTTGATTTCACCATAATATAGTAGCGACATTAGTAGTGCTATGATGAAATCATACTAAACGGACCTTAATAGTATGCAAAAGAAAAAACAGAAAAAGCCAATCCAATTTATCCCAATTTATCGTAGTCGATAAGTTAACATGTTGACTACCAATTATCAACCCAATGGGTTGATTTGTCACATTCTCAAATGTTTCACGGCATTATATTAGATGAATCAATATGTTGTACTGGAAATGACACAAACAAGTCACAATTACCATCCCAAAACTTTGAAGCCTAATCAAATGATACAAACTACATAACGGGTTGGAGCGGGACACGAAATCTAACACGACCACAACATAAACACCACAAAATTTTCAACCACAGTTTGTTTCAAGTGTTTCCTGACAACCTATCACTCTCCGCATCCAAAGTTCCGCAAGCTTTGGAAACTAATATCGCTTTGTAGTGTTACCGGATTCTTGAGGTGTTTTGACAATACTTAATTGACCGCCTTCCTTGTTTGCAGCGGTGGCCGCCTTCATCTCATTGCAGTGGTTTATGAACTTTGTCATCTCCTAAATCCATCAGATAAGAAAGCAAGAAGTAAGAACTTAGAAGCAAGAAGAGATGTAAAGAAAAGTGCTAGTTTTCATAAAGGAGATACCAATCGACATCCGTATAAAGAAATAATGGACCCACGGCATAATATGAAATGAATCGGGAGTGAAAGTTGCACACAAAATGATAGGGTTCCGCATCCTATATATTCAAAAACAGATAAAT
Source organism: Pyrus x bretschneideri (assembly GCF_019419815.1). Lineage (NCBI taxonomy): Eukaryota > Viridiplantae > Streptophyta > Magnoliopsida > Rosales > Rosaceae > Pyrus > Pyrus x bretschneideri. The sequence continues at coordinate 4,775,808 of NW_025999546.1, read as the reverse complement.
GCCGAAGGAATCCAGGAGCACATCAAACACGTTACAACGAGATAAATATTCAGATTAGTGAATTTGAATGTATTTTTAGGGAGGGATTGACTCAACAATATATCTGGTTACTAGCACCTACTTCAAAGGGTTTCTGTACTAATAGGGATATAGCACGGTGACTAGAACCCCCAACTTCCCACACTACAGTCCTCTCGTCTCTACAAACCTCATATGACATCAACAAATTTCCGGTACTCGGTAATTATGACAATAGATGGACGACAGAAAATATAATCCACAATTTACTAACTTAAGAAAATATGTTATGCATTGGCACAAATGCCAAAATAGCACCACGGTTCCTAGGAAATAAATAGACTAGCTACACTCAATATCATTTAAGATTTGGGGGAACAATGTCAGCTTATTAACATTTGACGTAGCAAGCAACATACTACTGTAGTTGAAAAAATGGAAACAAACAGAACGCCTGTTGCTATTTACTTCCGACGCACGGCTGGAAATCCATAGTAGAAGTTGTAGCATACAGTTGTTTTTTCAAGTTATTCCATACACTGGTGAAACATAAACTTCACCCCTCCCCTCCCCTCCCCTCCCCTCACACTTTTTCTTTTGTCTTTCGCTCTATAAATAAGTCAACACAAGATGTTGATATTGCTTAATCATGACCGTTCAAATAGAAGGGGAGGGGAGGGAAGGGGAGGGAAATTTAGAGGGGATATAATCCTACTCCCAATAAAAGAGGTAAGAAAGGAAATGAATCACAACAGAGTTTGGGCCTGTTTACGATTCCTTATATGGAAAGCACTTCTGCTAGAAGCGCTTTCTACAAGCCCAAAGCACTAATATTTTTTCCGCCAAACGCAATCAAAAGTGTTTTTGGCTGTCCTAAAGCACTTTCGGGCCTCTAGAAGCAATCCCAAACAAAATCCTACGGAAACATCAGTGCAAGAGGATTTGATTTTTCCTGATAAATGAACCCAAAGAAAGACATAACCTGCTATCCTCAGAGAAAAAACTGCACTTTAGAGCAATGCCTTAATCAAATGTGCCCCAAACAAATACTCTCAAATCAATCTATTTAACTCCATTATTACTAATTCTAACTAATAATGAAGAATCACTAAATGAGACTGAAATTAATCAAACAACAAATGAAATAAAACGTGTAGCGGAAAGCAATAATGCAGATTCGATCCCTACCGGTCTCCCTCCCGCTTACCATTTAAGAATTTAACCCACTAACGCTAACGTTTGTAAAAAATAAAATGAAATAAAACAAAACTGTCAATTTTCAATTTTCCATGGTTACATACAATTAGGGTTCACCGGAAGCAGCACAAAAATTGATAATTCTGGGCTAAAATTAATCACCAATCAAATCAAATAAAACAAAATCATGAGAGAGAAGGGAAAAAACATACCCGATCGGAATCCATCTCACCGGTGACCTTCGACGGCTTGATTACTCGCTTGCCTTTGCGAATTTGAGTCATTTTTCCATGGCGGTTGGGAGGAATCGTTTTCCTCTTCTGCTGCCCTTTGAACAGCTTCCCTTTCTGCGTCATCTCTCTCTTCCTATTTCTCACTTCTCTCTCTTCAGCGCCTCTGCTGCTTTTTTCCTTTTCTAGTCGGACTCTACTAGGGTTTTGTTCGGGAATAAGATCCTTTCCAAAATCCTTGGGATCCGAAAGATTAATTAATAATCTCCGTTTATTATACATTATATCGTTATAAATTATTTTAAATTTTTTATTAAAAATTAATATAAATAAAATTTAACGAAAATTGATCGTACGATGTATAATATACGAACACGATTAATTGATTTTCTAATTTCCATAAAGAAGATTCGGACAGTTTCCTCATCCTTTGTTCAGGGCTTTTGGTTTGCGTAATTCTCCGTGCACCCAATGACATGCTTCAAAAACCTAACATTCCAAATAAATCTCAGATTCCCAGATTTACCCCTGTGATTGAATAATCTAAATTACATTTTCCATCGTCTATATTAATGCTATTTTCAATTTTATCCTCTCAATTTTTGTTTTATGATATAACGAAATATTTTTATCTACGGGTGGGAAAATCTATTGGTATAGAACTCGTTGCCACATTATTCATACTTAAAACGTCTTAAGGTGAAGAGAAATAATAAATCGTAATACTAAATGATCATTTTATCCTCCTAATGAGTGGTTACCTTATAGTCAAACAATTATTAATCTAATTTTTGGATTGCAAATTTTCATTCCTATTGATAAGTGTATCTTAATATTACCGTTCAATGATATTCTTCTTCCTTTGTAAAATGGAAGTTTTAGGTTCAATTCCATCCCAAACCACCCATATAAATCCTACACGTACACCTCCCTCCTCCCTCCCCTTCCCCATCACCCAATCACTATAAATAGTTAAGAACACTTGGGAGTCGAAAAAAAGTATCACGGTTCCTTTCGACTTGGTCGTCGCACTGTGTATAAATGAATGGGAACAGTGTGTGTTTATTATTATTTTTAACTGCACCTCGACTGATATTACAAACCTTCAATTTGCGCTGCATCAGATGTTAGAATTAAGTCAATGTGAACCTGGAAGAACTGCTCATTCTTCTAGTGTTTCTATAGTTTGATTGCATTGTGTATGTGTATGGATAGGGATATGACAGGAACATATTTTAATCTTACTCATTCAGGTGATAATTACTATATTTTTAGCTTAACTTGTACCTCCGATGCTTATATTGCCAGATTATGAATCTAGACCATCTATCTGGTTTATTTTTAGGATCTAGCAACGTTTGTCTGGTATTACAAGTCTAGCAAGAGCATTACTCTTTATATATATTCAGCAGAAAATAAAGAAGCAATCAAATGATCTCCCTATTTCTAGCAATGTCTTCGACTTTCTTTTATGTCCTTTTTCCTTATGTTGGTTCAGATTATTTCCAAATACACCAACTTGAGCCGAATGCAGACAACATATAGTCTATGAGGGAGACGCATCACCTTCCTTTGGAGCAATTCAACTAATTAAGATAAATGATTATGCTTGCCGTGTTGGCTCCGCTATATATGTACGCCGAGAAAGTGCCCCTTTTGGATTATGTGACTAGGAAGCTCACTGACTTCACAACTCACTACTCATTCATATTTGTTTACACAAGGTAACTTTAGAGTTTCGGTGATCAATTATCGTATTGGATAATATATCTAGATTTTGAGACTTTTGAGTACTTTGAGTGCACGCAAGTTTTCGAGCGTGGTTGTATCTATAGAGACTTCCATCCTTTACAATATATAGGTGTGCACTTGGAACTGAAAACTGAAATCAAAACATGGATCAAGCCAAGTCGCACCAGACGGTTCGATTTTTACTATTTTGAAACAGTTTTGGTTTGAAACCTAACTGCAAGATACAAAAAGTGTTTGGTTGAAACCTAAATGCCTTATCCAGCATGTTCACAAGCACTACTATGTTTTACTATTTACGCGATGAACAAAAGTTGGTCGTGCAAAGTGTATTTGCGTCACACGAACTTCTGCGCGCAGAATCCATCTCACAAAGAACGTGAAGAAAGACTTTGCGCGACGAAAAACATCATTGGTCGCAAGAACACAGAGCAACGGTTTAACCTTCATCGCACAAAATTTTTAGGAACAAATGCGTTCGTCACACAAAATACCATGATACAAACGTGGGACGACTAATATTCATCATGCAAGTACATCTTGTTTGCGCAACAAAACAATTTTTTTCGTCGTGCTAGTACGTCTTGTGCGATGAAATTTTGTTCGTTGTGCAAAATATCATCGTGCAAGCTGTTTTTTCTACTAGTGAAGCTCAAAACCTCCTAAATCTTCAAAGAATAAGTATCCAAGATGAAAGGGGTCAAAAAATGGTTGAACAATTCAAAGTTTCAAAGTAGAGACTTGAAACACCAAATTTTTTCTGTTGAATTGCATAAAACCATAAACAAAGTAGTTCTCAGTCGTTAAATAACTGGTCATTTTGGATTTACCCGTTATCGCCCATTAATTGAGGGTATTTCTATGATTTCAATAAAGACAAAACCTAATGTGTCACTCCTCACTAAGTTCCCCTTCAACTATGAGACAAAGTCACAAAGCTATCCCTCGGCTGCCTCGTCTACACCCATTTTTCTTCCTTAAGGGACTAGAGTTTTGTTTGCAATTCTCTCTTTCTGTATCCCTCTTCCCTCAATCTTTATGGTCATATGTTGTTTTCAGAAATTGGGAAGTAATTTCTTTCTGGAGTTATATGGTTTTGCTTCCGATTGAATCTGCTTTGTAATCATCCTCGAAAACAAGATATGGGTTGTCCGTATTTTTTTCTCCTCCCTTTGGTAGGTTGGTGCTTATTTTTCATATTCTTATACGTTCAATTTTTAAATTATGTAGTTATAGATGTTGTTTCTCTTTTTTGAAGTGTTAACTTGAAGTTAATTTCAAAGATTAAGACGACATATAGCTTGAAGATGATTATGCTTCTACTTATTTAGATTATTGGGTTTTGTCCATTTTTGCATAGCTTGCGGTGGTATAGAAATTAATGTGATGGTAAAATCGTTTATTGGAATATGATTGTTGCTGGTTATGCGCAAAACGAGTAGTTGTTTTGTTTCTGTATAGTGATTGTTGTTGATTATGAGTGAATCAAGGAAGCATAGAGATTGTTGTTGTGCAGAATCACAGAACTATAAAGAAAGTTGAAGTTCCACTATAAAACTAAGTGGCAATATAAAGAGTAACACAAATTACTTATAAGCTTATACAATGTCCATTTTTTCATCAACGTAAGATTCATTTTCAACAGAATCATCGATTATACAAAACATGTAATCTTGTACAAAGTTTCTTACCTTTATTTAAACTCTCTCTTTTAGGGATACTTATATTTTCAAAGGCGGCCTTGAATACAACAACCCCAGCCGCTCTCTCCATTTTCTCTCTCGCATAGAGTAAGTCACAAACTAGTTCTCAACATCGTTGACTCCTTCCTTGGGTTGGGGCCGGCTGGCAACCTCTTCCCCCTATTATCTTTTTCTTTTCTTTTATTCATGCTTGTGTATTTGTAGTTTTCCCCGCATTCATCCCCATTTTATAGCATTCTTTGCTATATTTCAGTGTTTATTACAGTCTTTCATGTCTTGACAAACCCAACCCCCATCCTACAACCCTTACTCCGTAACCCAAAACATTCATCATCTTCCATCTTGTTCATTTCCTCCTTCTTCCCACTTGACATCCCTCTCACAACCACTTCCCATATCTCAGCCTTCAGTTCACATCTTTGTACCTGACCAGGATGTCGAAAATCGGGGGCCAAGCATGTTGCGACTTTGCCCAAAGTGAGGATGTTTTACATGCCGCCTTAGCCCCATCCCCTTCCCTTTTGTTTTGGTTTTGGTTCTACCTGCAGGGGCTTGTTTTGGTGGCTCAGATTTGTTGGCTCTTCTCCGATATGGCAGTTTTGGGTTGGGGGATTTTCCTTACTACTAGTTATTTTGTGGTGCGACTACTTCATCGAATTCCACGCGGAGTGGATTTTCTTCGTGCAATTACCTTTGTGGTCGTTGGCGAGGTAATGGCATCGACAGCGGTCGGTCTTTGCTGCCTGCGGCTCTGGGTTTTTGTCATGTCTATTTTTTTGTTGAATGGGCTTTGGCTCTCCCCACTTTATTGGGCTAGTTTGTTGTATTTGTATCGAGCCATTCTCATTCAATGAATTTGCTTGTCCGTTGTCCAAAAAGAGATTTTCAGAGGCGCATCACACTTTCGATCAATTTACCATAAAAAACCCTGCCGCGAGCTCGGTAAGATTTCTTCCTAGTTGATAAGCTTATTTCACCGTTCGTACTTCGTACTCCATATTGTGGCAGCAATACTTCCAAATTCTTATCAGAAATAAACAACACTTACGAAAATGAGAGAAAGAAAATCTGCAAATACAGACTTGTCTGAAAAAAAATACGTGAAATGCTGGCATTTCAGAAGCTTATCCAGGGAAGTTTATGGATTCAATATAGGGTTAGGATCAGCCACCCATTTTTCAACACACATTTTATAACACAACTCACTTTATAAATTATTTTTAATGATCCATACAGTTTAAAATGAGGATCCTCTTCGGATCCACTTTGTAAGAATCCTGTGAACTTTCAAATTATGTCCGTTTATTGTATATTATGCGTTACAAATTATTTTAAATATTTTACTTAAAATTAAACCTGAATAGTACCTGATGAAAACTGACAGTATGATATATGATGAATGAACACGATTCAAAGATTTGTAAGATTCTCACAAAAAGGAAGGGAGGATCCTCATTCAATATTTTAATATATAGCCACCCCCTCAATGCACGGATATCCACAAGAGTCGACAGGGCTTTGTGCGACATACTCAAAAGCCAGCCGTCTCCTACAGACAAGGCACACGTAATTCCCTTCCCATGCAGCTTACGCTACGTGTCAATATTGGTCCATCCTCTATACAAATACACGGATTTCTCTCGTGGAAGCTTACGTTACATGTCATATATTGGTCCATCCTCTATACAAATACACAGATTTCTCTCCTCCAATTCAGAAAATAGATAACACCGCTAAACCTAAACCCTAAACACCGGCCGGTAGCTAGCTATAAAGCCAAAAAAAAAAAAAAAAAAAAGAGAGAGAGAGAGGAAAAATTAAGATAAATGCCACAGATGGAGAGGAAGCTGGAAACACCCAGTGAGATAAAGAATGATCAGGAAAGCAAAACCGACCATGAGGAACAACAGAAACACAGCAAGGAAAAAGATGAGCAGAAGGAGGAAGACGACTCACTTCCTCTAATGGCGTTGAACCACGTATCGAGGCTGTGCAGAAATGTGGAGCAGTCCGTGGATTTCTACACCAAAGTGTTGGGGTTTGTCAAGATTGAGAGGCCACCAGCTTTTGATTTTGATGGGGCTTGGTTGTTTAATTATGGAATTGGGATTCATTTGGTGCAGTCTGAGGATGAGGAGAGGCTTCCACCTAATCAAGATCACTTGGATCCCATGGACAACCATATCTCTTTCCAGGTTCCAAAATAAACTAATTCAAGTTATTCAGTTTTTCTTATTGGAAAAATTAATTTCTACATGTACAGGTCGATTTTTTAATTTTTTTTAAACACAACCTTAAATTTACTATTAAGCGTAGGGAGTATGGTCAAACCACACAATCAGCCAGTCATAGTAATTTGGTTTGAATTTTTTGTTGACACAAGTCGAATCTAAGATATTTTACTTGTGAATGGAAATGCCACCATATTGTTGTACTAACTGATGTACTTGACGATTTGTTGAGCTTTTTATTTGAGAAGACAAATTTAGATGAATTTAGTTTGGAGTACTTTCGTCAATTAGTTTGAATTACTTGCAGTGTGATGACATGGAAGCCATAGAGCGGAAGTTGAAGGACCTGGATATATACTACATAAAAAGAGCAGTAGAGGATGGCGAAAACGGAACCACAATCGACCAACTCTTCTTCAACGATCCAGATGGATTCATGGTTGAGATGTGCAACTGTGAGAATCTCAAGCTTGTTCCTGCAGGTTCCTTGGGCAGAATAAAGCTCCCAGTTGATAGGCATACTCCGCCTGTTGAACTGAACCAAAACGACAGTGGCAGAGGCAATGACAACGATACTAAATAATTAAGTTGTTGATGCTTCTTTTAAATTATCAACATATGCATGCTAATGTTAACTGTTAAGGGTAGCTTGGTTAGTTGGCAATTTTCATGGAGATTTTTTTTCTTCTTTTGGGCTGGTTTGTTTGAATGTGTTTCTAAAAGCAGTTATGAACAAGCCATATATTTCTTTTATGCGTGTATTTTTATTCATTTGTTTTGACAATTCTCTTTTTTTAGTAGAATACAATAGCTTTCAAATATAATGTATTATACAAATTTCGAAAAATTCAACGGTATAAACTTTGAAAGATGATATATTGTAAGATATGTTTCTTGTCATCAAATTTCATTCATGAGATGATGCTCAACCTAAAAGTCGGTTCTTCTTCTTATCTTGTAAAAAGAGGTATGGCAATATAATGTAGAGTTAAAAATACACCATTGAATTTGAGTTTGATATTGATATTTCTTAAGCTGTGAATCTGTTTGATCATGATCATCTTAACTAGCTTTTTTTGAACCCAAAAGAAGTGGATAATCATGATGCACCACTAGTTATCCTTCTTTTTAGAGAAAAAAAAACACCATTAAGCAAAATAGTGTATACATACACTTCACATTTGTTAAAAGTGATATACGTGACAGGCACGATGCTCAGCACATTTGTTAAAAGTGATATACGTGACAGGCACGATGCATTAAGCAAAATAGTCAATTTCATTTTATTTTTGTCTAATCATCCGTTGGTAAAAAGATTAGCAAAGATTTCTAAATTTTTTATTCTTCTTAACTTATAAGATGTTTTATGTTCGAATCTTTGTATATATCCTTACAATCTAAAGACATCGGAGTACAAATGACCTGAAATTGTTGAGGTCAATCCACTCAAATAAAAAGCGCCAATAGTTTTGGGCCGGCTATTGTTCATCACCCGCAAAATATAGGCCCAAAATCACCCTTGGTCCTGAAAAAGAGCACAAAATAGGAGAATGCCCAGCATTACACTTGTCATCATCTAGGTGGACGTGCTTACAAAATCCAGAGTCATTCCTCCAAAATCATCCTCTACATCCACACGTTCCTCCCAAATCATTCCCCTACAAAACGCAGCAGATCACAACGTACAACCATCCACAGCGCAAACACCGAAACACCCACAGTGCACCCGACCGCAGAGGATCAAGTATCCCGAACCCGCAACAACACTCGCTGGCCATCGCGTAACGCCAACGATTGCCAAATATCAAAGACGGAGAGAGGAGAGAGAGAGAGAGGCCTCAACTCAGAAGCCAAGTGCACACACAGAGATCACATTCAAAACCAAACCCTAAAAATTCGAAAAATTCGCAGACGGAGATACAAAATTGCCCCAATTCTTCTCTCAGATCCGTTCCCCCAATTCTTCCGATTCCAATAAAGATTGAGTTGGGGTTCGCTCAGTTTTCGAGCCATGGCGTGCGTAAAGGGGGTGAATCGATCGGCCTGCGTGGCGCTTGCTCCGGACGCGCCGTACATGGCGGCAGGGACGATGGCCGGAGCAGTGGATCTGTCGTTCAGCTCCTCCGCCAACATTGAGATCTTCAAGCTTGATTTACAGTCAGAAGATCGTGACCTACCGGTAGTGGGCGAGTCGACGAGCTCTGAGAGATTCAACAGGTTGTCGTGGGCCAAGCCCACTGGATCGGGGTCTCAAGAATTCGGCCTTGGGCTCATCGCTGGTGGACTCGTTGATGGCACTATTGATATCTGGAACCCACAGACTCTGATCCGGTAATTGGATTTGAAGTTGCCGTTTGCTTTTCGTTTCGATTGGGATTGAATTGAATCGAAATGAATTGAGTTTTGCTTGTAAAGTTCGGATTATCTGTGTGGATTTGGAATTTGGGTTTTCGTTTGGGTGTTGGAACAATGTGGGAAAGTGGAAAGTTTTGCTAATTCTGTAGTTTCTTGGTGCTTGACTTTGATCTGAGTGAGTGGTTTTTTTGGGGTGAAGGGAAATGGGGTTAAAGGTAGCTGATATTGCGGTTTATTTTTGTAGTGTGAGTGATTAGATCTTATCTTAAGCTGTGATTAAATGCCCAGTTCCTTTTTTTTTATTTTCATTTTTTGGGAGTGAAATGATATGTTGGAATTTTCTTGGTTGCTGGAAGTCTGAATATGTCGCTAATGTGAATTGGGATTTTCATGAATTCTATTGTGAAGATGAAATCTTGGGCGTATTCTCTGACAGAACGCGTTTGAACATTTGCAGTTCATTATGTTATTTTATGGTTTAGGTTCCTTGGTAATGTGTATGTTTACTTGAAAATTTTGCATTTGGCTTATATTTTCAGTGTATTTGTTAGTAGTGCCATAATCTGAGCCTCCTGCTGGATTTAGTTAGATTTGATCTTTCCCTTACAAAATTATGCGTGGAACTACATGCCCTCTGGTTTTGTGGAATTATTTTTGTATTTCAGAAAGCATTTTTTGGTGTGCTTTGGAAGGGCCTTATTTTTTATTCTTTCATATCCTTAGTCCCGAGGCAGGTGTAAGTGCTTCAGTTGGACATCTCACAAGACATAAAGGCCCTGTAAGTATTCTTCATTTTCAGATGCATGTCTTTTTGGTGATTCTTACAATGCTAGGACATCTGATCACTACGTAGGGTATTTTTTTTCAAACTCTAAACCTTTATTCTTGTTATTTTATTCCAGGTTCGTGGTCTTGAATTTAATGCAATTGCACCCAATTTGCTTGCATCGGGGGCTGATGATGGTGAAATTTGTATATGGGACTTGACCAATCCTGCAGAACCATCTCACTTTCCACCTCTCAAGGTTTGTGCTAATTAGTTGTCAGTTTTCTGAAGTATTGCAAACTCTTTCTCTGTAGTCGGTATTATATTCTTTATCCTCAATTTTTGGTGTGGTTCTATTTGGCCACACAGATTTTTAGTTTATTCTGGCCTTAGAGCCTTTGATTTGGTTGTCATACTTCACCTTACAGTCTACCTGAAATGCACTTGTAGAGTACAATAGTTAGACATCATTAAAGATGTTTACAGTTTTGTTACCCAAGGGTAGCAAAAGAAATAGGACTACTAGTTTTTACAGTATGCATCACAATGAATGAGAAGCAAGTTGGATTTAGTAATCAATTGTAGATGTAGTAATCAATATACAATCATGATAAACATAAGGAGGTGGACAATTGGAAAGGATGAGAGGTCCCTTTCTTCAAATTATTCTCATTACCTGTGGACGCCTATGTTGATTTTGACCGTATTCCTTATTTTACAAGAGAAAGTCTATAATTAGATCGCTTTCTGTCTCTGTCTTTGCATGAAATGATTTTTCTCTCTTGATTTGTTATAGTCATGAATATATTAAAAGCAATCTGGACATCATCTGATCCAAAGTGTGATGTCTTTATGCAGGGTAGTGGTTCTGCTGCCCAGGGTGAGGTTTCATTTTTATCTTGGAATAGCAAGGTCCAACATATATTAGCATCCACTTCATTAAATGGGACAACTGGTGAGAAATATACCTTTTCTCTTTCGGTACTTGTTGTATAGTAGTTTTATTTATTGTTAGAATTTAATATTTTGAATTTTTCAGTGATATGGGACCTGAAAAAGCAAAAGCCAGTGATAAGGTGATTTGATTATATTCAACTGTGAATCTATTATATTAAAATCTCAACGATTATTGGGATTGGTCATTTCCATTACCTAACTTGACATTGCTTGACCGGCAGTTTTACAGATTCAGTTAGAAGACGGTGCTCTGTTTTGCAGTGGAATCCTGATATTGCCACTCAGCTAGTTGTTGCTTCAGATGAAGATGGTTCACCATCTCTGAGGGTAATGATATTGAAGTAATATTCTATTTGTTTAGTGGTCAAACATTTTAACATTTATGTTCATGCAGCTGTGGGATATGCGTAATATAATGTCACCAGTTAAAGAGTTTGTCGGGCACACAAAAGGTAACAACAACAACAACAACAACAAAGCCTTTTCCCACTAAGTGGGGTCGGCTGTATGAATCCTAGAACGCCTGTTAATGATTCTTTGCTTCCTTTCTTTTTGTTTGGGAGCAGTTTTTGCTTTGGGTTTCATAAAGCTGTTTTTATTCTAGTGCTAATTTCCATTATAATGGAGTGGGGTAGCAGAACTATGGGGTAGAGTAAGATACTGGGCATCAGTTTCGAATGAGTTCATGGATTATTCTCTTTCTCATATAGTGTGGGATATGTTAGCAGCCGTGAAATGATTTTGGTTGAGGTTCTGTTACTCATAAATAGATCTACTTGAGAGGTCTTAGCTAGTTTTGCTAGATGGTGGATTTCTTATCCACTATTTTGTAATTCATGTTATTGTTTTAATAAATTGTTATCATTTCTTCTCCAAAAAAAAAAAAAAAATTACTGGGCATGGGAACAGGTCAGAGGAGCTGTTAAAATATCCTTCTCTACAACATGATATGCTATGAGATTTTTGTATAGCCCTTCCCAATGTGGTTTGAAATCAAATTGCATTCAAATATGAAGTGGATAATAAGTCTTATGAACCTGGAAGGATTTATGAAATTAAGGGCATGCCACATATTGTTCATTAGAGCCTCAAACTGCTAGTCTACTTGGGTTTTCTTTTACTTTAGTAAACAAGATCCATTCACGGTCACTAATTGTGAAAGAGGGGGTGCGAGAGAGCGCCAAGATTTTCAATGGCCACTCGGATATCATGCCTTATGTGCATGATTGTACTTGATTAGTGGCTTTTTTAGGTTAAGGCTTTGAGGCTTTCTTAAATAGTACACAAGTTTCCCCATTATGTTTCTATTTCTGCTTTTAGGAATTGTTGTGTCAACTCGTGATCCATGTGTTTGAACTTGCATTCAATTATTTTTGGAACTTGAAAGTGCTGTTACTGATATTATTTTGATCAGAAGTTATTCGGATATGCTTACAACTCTGTTACATACCCATCTTATCCCAGGTGTAATTGCAATGTCTTGGTGCCCGAATGACAGCTCTTATCTGCTTACATGTGCCAAGGATAATCGAACTATTTGCTGGGACACAGTTTCTGCAGAGGTATGGTTTTTACCCGCTCTTCAAGGAGGCCAATATTTTTGTTCTGCACCTTTCCTACACTTTAATCTCTTCTGTACTTTTGGTTTCAGTGAGGTGCACTATCCTCTTCTGTATTTTTGGTTTCAGTTGAAGTGCACTATCATTTGTCTGACTGTAGGGTTGTTTTTTCTTATATATTGGTTTAGATTGTATGTGAATTGCCGGCAGGCACCAATTGGAATTTTGATGTGCATTGGTATCCAAAAGTACCTGGAGTGATTTCGGCATCTTCATTTGATGGAAAAATTGGAATTTACAATATTGAGGTATAGTGAGGTTCTTATCATATTGGAATTTACTGTTATTTTATGAACTGCATAAATATATGTGCGCGCGCTTGTGTCTATGTTACTTCATGAACTTACCATGTTCTAAATCTCTTCTATTCTTCTATTTTTATTTTTCTCACAGGGTTGCAGCAGATATGGAGTTGGGGAAAGTGCTTTTGGTGCAGGTAATGCACAATTAATTAGCCATTGCATGGTAACTTATTTAAAAAAAAAAATTAAGGGCCCTTTTGGTGTCTTATTTAAAAAACTTGAAAAAACTATGATCCTTCTTTAAAAACAAAAGTTTTCAAATACTAGATTTTGTTAATTAAAAAAAGGTCGTTTGGTATGGAACTTGAAACCTTTTGTTTGTAAATCTTTAGCTTAAAAACCTATTTTAAATCTTAAATATTGAGAGAAAAAAAGCAACCGGGTCTGACAGGCAAATAGAGTGAAACTGACCACAGTTCACAGAAAAGAAGGAAAAAAGGAGAAAGAAGGGGAAAATAATAAAAAGATTATTTCGATGAAAGAGGTGGAACAAGAAAATGGAAAAAGCAATAGAAACCCTGACTGCAAGAGTATGAAACTTTGTTTGCAGATCCAATGATAATCAAAGAGCAGAAAGAGATGGAGAAGGGACTGAGAGGAGAGAGGATTCGAGAGGGAGAGTGGCTGGATTGAAAACTCTAGAGCCTAACTTTTTGAGTTTTTAAAAAGTGGGCATTTTTTAGTTAGTTTGTTGTCAAGATTTAACAGTTTTTGAAAATGGGTAACAAGATTTATGAGCTTGGGACTCAAAAAGTGTTTTTGAGTGTAAAATTTTGGATACCAAACTTTCCTAATCATTGCATTTACAATTTTAAATTTTCTCTTTGGGTTGGCTGAACTCTGTTAACAACAGCACTTCATTGGCTATTTTTTTTTCTTGTTTCTTTTTCTACAAAGATTATCTCTTACAGCAAGCAATAAAGTTTGGCAGGATTTAGGTTGGAATAGGTTTAATTTGTACAGAACAGTAGATCTGGGGTGTTACAAATTTTCATTTGTTATTCTTTCTTTTCAGGACCTCTGAGAGCTCCGAAATGGTATAAGCGCCCAGTTGGAGCATCTTTTGGCTTTGGAGGCAAGATTGTGTCCTTTCAGCATGGTTCTGCTGGTTCAGAGGTACGCTTTATTGGCATGCTCCCTGTATCTTCTGCTCTGATGCATTTTAGAGTTCATTTTCCTCCCTTGTGTGCAGGTTTATATACACAGCTTGGTGACTGAACACAGTTTGGTGAATCGCTCCTCTGAATTTGAAGCTGCTATACAAAATGGGGAAAGGCCTTTACTTCGAGCCTTATGTGAGAAGAAATCGCAGGAGGCTGAGTATGCCACTTACTAGAAATAACTTTTTTTATGAGCTTCGAGAGAGTTAATATCTCTTGAAAATTAATTCTCTTCTGCTTCTGTTTGCATGATTCTGTTCGGCAGATCTGAGGATGACCAGGAAACATGGGGCTTATTAAGGGTTATGTTTGAAGATGATGGGACTGCAAGGACGAAGTTGATCACTCATCTTGGTTTCAGTATGCCCGAGGAAACAAAAGAAGATGTTCCAGAAGATCCATCACAGGAAGTCAATGCACTTGGGCTTGAGGATACAATAACTGATGAAGTGGGTCTTGGGAATGATAAGGAAGCCACCATCTTTCCATCTGATAATGGAGAGGATTTCTTTAATAATCTTCCTAGTCCAAAAGCTGAAACTCCTGTGTCAACCTCTGGTGGCAAATTGTCTGAGGGGGATGCAGTTCCTGTTACAGAAAAAATGGAACAAGAGCCTGATGGACAGGAGGAGAGTGCTGATCCATCGTTTGATGAATCTGTTCAACATGCTTTAGTTGTAGGAGATTATAAGGGTGCTGTTGCAAAATGCATTTCAGTAAATAAAATGGCTGATGCTTTAGTTATTGCTCATGCTGGTGGTGCTTCGTTGTGGGAGAGCACGCGGGATCAGTATCTTAAGATGAGCCATTCGCCTTACCTTAAGGTATTTACAATCCACTTTCTTAAGAGGCTTCGAAACACTTTCTGTTTCATATTTTGATAATATATGAATGTAGATGTAAAGATGTGAAAGATTGATTATACTGTGTCTTTAAGTTGTGTCATAATTGTGTTTAACATGGCTAATTCCTACAATCAGATTGTTTCTGCAATGGTGAGCAATGATCTCTTGAGTCTTGTCAACAACAGACCCCTAAAATTCTGGAAAGAAACACTTGCTCTTCTGTGTAGTGTAAGTTTCCCAGCTCCTCAAAATGTTAATGCCATGATACATTGTGTCATTGTTTACATTTTTTGACAAGTAATGCGTTGTAAATGAAGTGTTTTTGGTTACTTGACTCATTAGTGTTTCTGCCTTACCCTAAACTGCGCTCTTAATAGCTGTATCATAAGAGCAAATCATGAGCAAGTCAACTTTGAAATTTGTATAATTACTAATTGATTTATGTTTTTCAATGTGTCATGAATGGACAGTTTGCATCCAGAGATGAGTGGACCGTGCTTTGTGATACACTTGCTTCCAAACTTGTAGCTGCTGGTAATACTCTGGCGGCAACTATTTGTTATATATGTGCGGGGAATATTGATAAAACCGTAGAGATTTGGTCAAGAAGTCTGACAACTGAGCATGAGGGGAGATCCTATGTTGACCTTCTCCAGGTAAATTTTCATTTAGACCAGGCCAGTCATGTTCTTCTTGGCCATGAGGTTAAATATGCTTTTTTTTTTTCAGAGAGAACGAGGTTAAATATGTTATGTTATTTGGTTTAGGAATTAATGGAAAAGACAATTGTCCTTGCCTTGGCATCTGGGCAGAAGCGGTTTAGTGCATCCTTGTGCAAACTTGTTGAGAAATATGCTGAAATTTTAGCTAGTCAAGGCCTTCTAACAACAGCATTGGAGTACCTAAAACTCTTAGGTTCGGATGAGTTGTCACCTGAGCTTGTTATCTTAAGAGATCGTATTTCTCTTTCAACTGAACCTGGTATGTGCTTCTTGAAAAGTTACTGAAGTAACGTTTTAATATATGCATTTTTGTATGCTGGAGATTTCGATCAATGGCAATTAATCTGATCAAAGTGATTACTGAGTGGTCAATATTTTAATTAGTTCAATACACAAAATTCGATGGTTACAGCTCTTAAAATTACAAAAGCTTCTTTCTTGTTACCTACATTATTTATTTTCTTCCCATGTTATTTGTTGTGGTATTGCACCAGAGAAAGTTACCAAGAATGAAACATTTGGAAACCAACCTGCAACAAGTGGGCCTGTATACACGGCTGACCAATCTAGTTTTGTCGGGTCCTCTTCTCCATATTATCAGGTGTTCATGAAGTTTGTCGTTGCCATTTGTTTTTTTTTTTTTCCTGTTGTTTGTTGCCAAATCTGTTCTCTTGATGTGGATTGACTTTTATTTTCTCTCTTTAAATGGTTAGGAAACAGTGCCATCACATTTACAATCAGGTGTTCCTGTAAGTCCTTATGGTGAGAGCTACCAAGAACCTGTGAATCCTTCGTATGGAAGAGGAGGATATGTCCCTCCTGCCTCGTATCAGCCTGCATCCCAGCCCCATATGTTTCTTCCTAACCAACCACCTCAGGTTCCACAGGTAATTTGTTGTTTATTAGGCTCCTTAGTAAAGAGTAATTAGTTTGTTTACTTTCTGAACATGCTATAGCATACTAATACTATGGAAAAATATTCTTGGAATCAGTGCACTGAAATTCCTTTCTTTGAAGTAGAGCCAATGTGTATACTTGCTGGTTAAGGGTTACAACAACAACAACAAAGCCTTTTCCCACCAAGTGGGGGGCTATGGTTAAGGGTTATTAGGATTTTTTCTTTTGGTAAATTGCAGGATGCTACAAAATTATAAAATTGTTCGTTAGTCTTTGAAAATGTGCGTGTTATTTAATGATTATCTGAAATTTAGCTGTTAATGGCACTTGGCTGTGAAATCCTAGTTGTAATGAACTTTTTGTTATTAAGAAGTTACTGGTCACTTCTCACATTTTTCAATGTTCAAGCGTCTGGTTCATTGGACTTTTCATGGTGTACTTGTAGGAGAAATTTTCTGCACCTCCTGTTTCCTCTCAGCCTGCAGTAAGGCCTTTCATTCCTTCAACTCCTCCTGTGCTGAAAAATGTGGATCAATATCAGCAGCCAACATTGGGTTCTCAGTTGTATCCTGTCCGTATATCTTCGTTTGATGTCAAATTAAATATCAGAAACCATGACCATGATTGTTTTTCTAACGTTTTTTTTTTTTTTTGGTTGGTATTTCAGACTTTCCAACCTATGCAACCAGGGCCTGGTTCAACTGCTCCTCTTCAATCACATGTCCCACCAGTTCCTGTAAATCAACCACATGTTGTAGCTGCTTCTGTTCCTCCAAGAGGATTTATGCCCGTTACTAATCCAGGAGTTGTTCAGGGGCCTCATGTGGGTTCACTGCAGCCACCTAGTCCTACTCACCAAGCTCCAGCCCGAACCCCTGTGGCAGCAGCAGCTCCACCACCCACCATACAGACAGTTGATACATCCAATGTTCCTGGTAATTTGAGATTTCCTTCTATCTTGTGGAAATTTGCTAACTTCTCTCCTGAATTGCCTTGCTCTTTATATCTGTTTAACTTTTCCGATTTTGAAATATGAAGCTAGCTTCATGTCGTAATTGTCTCCTTGTCATAGCTCCCTCAATTTCAAACTTAAAATCAGAGGAATTTAGATAGAATTGGTGGACTATCAAAGATATAAATGCAATTAAACAGTAATACGCTGGTAGGATTGTCAATATTTTGATTTGCAGTATTTGTTAAATAATAAGATGCAGATTCAAACTTTAAGTTATTGAGGTCTCGAAGATATCATCAGTTCTCATGATTGGAAATTTGAAAAACTGAAAAAAAGGACATGAGAATTTTGGACCACTGTGATCACTGCAAGAAAGAGTGGTTATGGACAAATTGCATTGATATTCATTTGGACGATGAAGACAACAAGTATTATGATTGGAGGTAATTAGGAGATACTTGACAAAAGTATGACTAGGAACGAAAATATTGTCCAACTTCAGATTGGTAAAGGAAGAGGTTTTGTACAGTTGACTCCAATTATAGATGAGAGAAGCCTCCGTTTTTGTTATAGTTCCTGAACACCATGTAATAGAGGGTCCAAAATTGAGTTCTACCTAGGTTCTATGTTTGTTAGGTATTATAGTGTAGGCTGTTTCCCTACTTTAACATTAAAATCGACCTGACCTGAATGATGGACTCTCTACATTATTTGAGCTGTCCTCTTGTCTGGCATGCAATTGTTGGCCCAAAGAAGTAGAGGGAATGAAATATTTGTGGAGACCGCAGTTAGTTGAGTTTTTGTATTGCAGTTAGTATCATGGAATGGCCGAATCTTGAACTGGGATATATGGTCTACGAGACATTTTGACATCTAGACGTTAGTGTTACTTGTGTATTTAAACAAGTACAACAGTTGGGAGACTGCTAATTCTATTTCCTTGTGTGCGTGTGGTCTGTAAAATATTCTCCTTCATCTGTGGTTCCCTATTTATCACATAGAATTTCCAACCTGTGGTTGTGTGACAATCTTTGCTTTTTTGTGTATAATGTGGTACAGCCCATCAAAAATTGGTAATCGCAACATTAACAAGACTTTTCAACGAGACATCAGAGGCGTTGGGAGGTGCACGTGCAAATCCCGGTAAGAAGCGTGAAATAGAAGACAATTCAAGGAAGATAGGTGCGTTGTTTGCCAAACTCAACAGTGGGGACATATCTAGAAATGCTGCTGATAAGCTTGTTCAGCTTTGCCAGGCATTGGATAATGGTGATTTTGGTACTGCCCTGCAAATCCAGGTACATTTTCTCAAAACTTCAAACTTACGGTTTTTTATTTTTTAATTTTTATTTTTGCACTGCATTGCATAAATGGATGAGCTTTAATAGGGGCTCCTTTGGTTTCTGCTTTATATCAGGTGCTTCTTACCACTAGTGAATGGGATGAGTGCAACTTTTGGCTTGCAACTCTAAAGAGGATGATCAAGACAAGGCAAAATGTGAGACTATAAGCCTGTTATCACGCAAGTTTCGGATTGTTTGGTTCCCAGAAATCTTTCATGGCCTAATCTGCAAGAGTGCGGGACGGTTTGTTTTCATGCATTCAAGAAGTGCATATCTAGATTTTGGCTTCGGGATTTGATTAGCTTTCGATTAATTCTACCTTGGAAGGCAAATAGTGGGTTTGAACGCAAATAGTGAAGATAGTCTCTCTGCACATTAAAAGACTTCTTGGTGACTCTTTCGGTTTTACTTTTGTAGTGCTTAGAAATAGCATTGATTTTTTTTGTTTTTTTTCACTTTCGACATTTTACATAAATTCATAGAACGTTTACTCAGCTGCTTTGAGCTTTTCCTAGTGATCTGGGTACCATTTTGTCATAGGCATGAAATTGTACCACCTTTGTGTTTTTCTTATATGAACACAATTAGAATTCCGGCTTCAATTTTGGTGAAAATGACTGGTTGTGTATCATTTATGTGTTACTGTTTTAGCAATCTGAGATTTCGGTATGGTTTGGGCACATGAATTTGAAGGGGCCTCTTATTATTCATGTCAGTGTAAGTGCACTTGGTCTCTTAAGAGATTTCCGCTGTGTAACGGTCGTATATGAAATTCTCTTTTTGGTTGCATATCGGATTGTTAGATGTTGAATGTATTAAGTAAATGCTATTTTCGAGTTTACTACGAGGAGGAAGATAAGTTGTAATTGTGCATTCTGCAAATTTGTATGGATATGTATGGTACATTGGTATTAGACATTGTCGATGTGATATTCACATTTCCATACCAAACTGGCAGGACCAGATGTGATATTCACCTCCAAGAACAAAAAACTAAGTTGGAGGACTAAATTGTAAATGGCTTAAGTTCAGGTGCACCTACAAGTTAGTCCTCGAACTTATCCACCACTTACAATTTAGTCCCCAAATCATCCACCACATCGAATTAATCAAGTTTTGTTTTCATTTGTCCCCTTTTGGTGATGATTCTTGGTTGAAATTGAGAATAAAATCTATATTTTCAACGTGATATTTACTTTGACATTACTTGGGTGTTAATAAACGCATATGATATGTCAAGAATTATATTTACATTTGCTGTCATTATTGGCAGATTATATTTCTTGGTATCTTGTGGACTCCACTTGTGTTTTCTTTTTCAAATAATTAAACACATTAGCAATTTGTAATCGAAACCCACCTCCTTACTTTTATTTCGATCATGGATTATTACACTAGTGACTACAGCATGAACCTAGTTCTTTATAAACAAATGGCTTGCCATCGAAACTCTTTTTTACTTTCTACACACATCTCTCAATTTTCAGCCGCCGAATCAAAAGAATTGAAGAATATCAAAGAACAGAAATTGACAAAAAGATGTGTGAAAAATAAAAATTGATGTGTGAATAGCATCACCGAACATTGAATTTGAGCCAAAAAATAAAACCGCGCCACACGCTAGGCTACAGTGATATAAGGCCTATCGAGTTTCAGAATTTCAAAAAAGTAGAGGCCAAGAAGTCGCTGTAAAGCCTTGACAAAGGGATACCTAATATGCTTGTTTCTGCTTGCTGCCAAACAGCTAAAAACACAATTCTTCTTCTAGGTTACCTTTTCAGTTTGAAACCATGTTTGGAGAGCGGGCTAGGAGTGCTCTGGAATCTTTTGATATCTTTCAAAATTCAGTTTGTCTGGTACTTGATTGTTTTATCCAGTCCAAAGGGAAACAAACAGTAGATATAGCCACAGCTACAAGCCTACAGCGTAAAGAGAATGTTTGGCTGCTGCTACAAATCCATGCGAGTGCTGTTAAGCTTGGTGTTTGTGCACCTGTCCACTCCTTTTCCTGGACCCGCAGAGCACTAGTGTTCCCGGAAAATGCGTCATAAAACAAGGTTCTCACAACAAAATGAAAAGCTTCTTTTAACCATTTCTTCTTTATTACTAGCGATATTTTTTATTTTATTTTATGTTATACACAGGAAAAGGGAGTGTTCAAACTCAAAATGTTGTAAAGTAAAGAAGAAGAATAACAACCATAATAATTAATGTAAAAAGCGTTCTTCGGTTGCTACATAATATAGTAAACTAATATGATTCGCATATGTAGTATATCTAGTATTATTCACAAATCATACAATATACGTTTGATTTATTTACATGAGGCCTATCTATGAAGAGTCAATAATCATTTGATTTATTAGCATTTATGGCATGTTTACCACACGAGATTAGAGTGGGAAGAAACAAAATCGCACTCTTCGCAACGCATTCGAGCATTTATCAGCATTTAGGGCATCAGAAGAGTCCACCTAATACCAATAATGGAATTTCTACATCTTTTAGAATTGGATTACTCAGACAAGGAAGTTAAATTCTTACTCTATCCGTATTTCAACTCCTCAATAATTTAATTTTTCGATGATTACGTATAAGTAAATCAGCTATTTAGTACACGAGGCCGGTATCAATAAAGGGGTAGAAATTAGGAAATTAAACAGTAAAAGTAAAGAGGCTTTTCAGATTAAATTAACTGACAAGACTAGCCATTTTCATGATGGGTAAAGAAAGCAACAGTGTGATACTGTAAGAGAGTCAAACAAGAATTCAAAGTGATATGATCTAAGTCGAGCCTTTCGATATATTCTTGGTTGAAAAAAATTCTGCCTTGTCGACCTAATGTCAAACCCATCTAGAAGCAACAAATTGCCTACCATGTTACATGTACACGGTATCATCATCGAGTGCTTGCGATTTCTCATTTAATCGAAGTACGAGTCAATAAAGCATGATTAATCTATACCTTTAAAGAGAAGAATTAAATCGTGGATCTAACAGCTACTTCTGCGTTTTTTACGCAACATGAATTTGTATTGTGGAAAAATCCAACTTAAATCGTGTTTTCAAATGAGTATTTACTTCAGGTCAAAGATTAAAAAAAAATTGGAAGATTAAAGAAACTCAGACAAAAATAGTTATTTAAGGCTCGTTTGAAAGGATTTTAAAATGATTTGAGTTTCACAAACACTTGAAGTGCTTCGAGCAAGAAAGCACCAATTATGTGCTTCTTTCATGAAACACTTCAAATGTTTTTTCTAGGGTTCACTTGCAGTTTATTAAAGATTGGTTTTAAAAACATTCTCATCTCAAACCACTTTCAGCGGTTTTAAAAGTACTTTCAAACGAGGACTTCGATTGATGATGGTTAGTGATGAGTAAAAATGTTTATAATTTAATTAGTTTGAGATTGCAATGATGCGGGGAAACAATCAATACAATAAAGATGAGCAAAAGGGCACGTTTCTGCCAAAATAACATAAAGCTTTTCATCATGATGCACCATATACTTTCATGGCTTCTGTTGCAAGAATACGTACTAAAATATGGAAAAAATTGAGAGTAATTTTCGAAGCATGGGAAATTTTGGTCAAAGTAAAAATAAAAATAAAACTTGTAGATTGGTACCGTCCTACAATTTCGTGTGGATTAGAAGAAAAAAGTTTTCTTCATGACTTGTTCATCTTCAACTTTCTAACTTGAACAAAAATTTAGCTTCCTCAAAAGTATCCATTGCTTCCTTTGACACGCATTGAATCTAGTGAATTATCGAATATGTGGACACCAACCAAAGCCTAACAAAAAACAAAGTCGCGTAGACATCTATGAGGCTCACAACTAAACACAAATCTCGTGGGATGCACACACACTAGAACCAAAAACAGATTGCGTGTTCTTCCGTTCATCTGAATATAAACAAGACATAACAAATTTTGAAGGCATATACAGCGCAATGAGCCACAGTTCTTCAAAACATTGCTCTTGACTCGGCAAATCCTAAGGATCCCTGAAATTTGAACAATGCGGTAACAAAGATGCAGAACTACAAAGATCAAAAGCGGAATCACTTGGCATTTGACATATGTGAACTTTCAGACTACAAAAGTCTTCATATCATTCGTCGACATTAAACAACTTAAAAGACAAAAAACAAAAATGATCAAACAACTTACAAATGGGGAGATCAATTAACAACACATTAACAAATTAATGAATCGCAAGACGTGAGAAAGCAAAACCAAGAACAAATAAGAGAGCAACAAATCTGCATCAATGTAAAATTTGCAAGCAAGAAAGCTTACATGCCTTTGTTCTATTCACATAAATCAAATTTATGCAGCAAGCTGTATACCAGCAGCTGCACGAGAATTGCCGCTCACATGAGGCATTGCATCATCTCTTCTTGAACATGTAAATGACTTTTTCCCAAAAGAATGATTTTGCATCAAATCAGGGACTCCTTTCCCATTACCAGGAGTTGATTGATTACTCCTACCAATATATCTTGCACTACCAAATCTAGAAACCAGATTCGCCGATTTTGAACTGGAGTCATCTCCATCTGCGTTACCGTGGAACTCTGACTCCCCATCAGTACCTGCCATGAGCTCCATCAGATTGCTGCTAAACCCCAAATCCGAATAAACTCGACGCGAATTCCTCAACGCTTGCCTAGTCAATTTAGCTTCTAGGGCTTCCAAATTCTCTTCTCCAACACCCTCTAGCTTCGAAATCAAATGTGCGTTCCTTGACTCAACCGGGCGCCCCATGGTCTCTACCATTGTACATGGATTATTAAAACCATTCCACGAATGCAGGGGAACCAGTTTACTCAACCCAGAAAGCCAAACCACGACCTCCTTCATCGATGGCCTACGCTCCCTACAAGATCTCACACACTTGGCTGCAATGACAGCTAATTGCTTCCTCACAACAGGGTCCTTAGGAGGTACAATTCGCGGATCATAAACCGTTATCAGCTTCCCTCGCTTTATAAGCGGGATAGCCCAATCAACAATCGAAGGCGGAGAATGCCCAACATCAATAGCCTTCCTACCACTTATAATCTCCAACAACAAAATCCCAAAACTAAAAACATCAGTTTTAGTACTCAAATTGTCAGGGGTCACATAGCAAGGGTCCAAGTACCCCATCGTCCCCGCCGGCGGGGTGGACCGGAGCCTATACTCGTCGAACTGGCAGTATCTCAGAGCCAATCCAAAATCCCCCAACCGGGCATTGTAACTACGATCAATCAAAACATTAGCAGACTTAATATCTCTATGAATTACAGGTGGGTTCGATGAATGTAAAATGTCAATTGCCTTGGCAGTTTGCAAAGCTAATCTAATCCTACGACCCCAATTCGGAGGCCGATTTGTACTCGAATGTAAAACATCGTACAGCGTACCGTTGCTCATGAACTCCACCACCAAAAGCCTTTCTTTCGAATCATTCGAAAACCCCAAAAGATTGACCAGCCTCGGACTCTGAATCTTGGACAAGATCTCGAGCTCGTTGTCGACCTCGTTGGCGGTCTCCGGCCCAGAAGACGAGGTGGGTCGGAGTCTCTGGCTGTGAGCTCTCGAGGGTCTTTTGACTGCAACAAGACGGCCGCGGAGCACAGCTTTGTAGACGTAGCCATGGCTGCCTTTGCCTAAAAGCTTCTGGTCGGAGAAGCCATTGGTGGCGGCGACGAGATCACTGTAGTCGAAGTGTTGGATCTTGATGGGGTTTTCCGGGGTGGCGGTGGCGGTGGCGGTGGTTTTGGACGATGATGTTTGGGAATTGGCGACGGAGATGGCTGATTGAGCTCTGCAGGAAAGGTACCCCATAAATGTAAAATCGAGATTTCGACTCTGTGTTTTGGTTTTCTGGATGGATTGAATTGGAGAGACGAGAGTTTGGTGTGATGAAATGTACGTGACTTCGATTATATGAAATTTCCAGCACCCAAGTTGGTTGAAAATTGGGTTTTGCTGGCGTCGTGTTCTGCAACTGTTTGTGCGGTGTCGTTATTGTATATAGGCATATTATATTGACCCAAATAAAAGTTGGTTGAAATTTGAGTTTTGTTCATGCCCTAGGCAAATTACTATTTATTAAGGGAATAATTGTCTTTGTTCAATTGATAGAGAGATTTTACAGTGTGACCGGAACATGAGATGGTACATCATATGTTACTATACAAATGGTGGGATATATGTTAAAATGTTAAAAACTAAAATTTTACACCACTTATATAAATATGTATCATTTATGTTTCAGTCACAATAAAAAATTTCTCCAATTGATGGGTCAATTCTTGCCAAAATAGGGTGGAGTTACTCTCGAGCAAGTCTACTCTTACTCAATTGCTACCATATCCACCCCAGTCAAAAAAGTTAGGCAGTTCATGGGCTCAGAATTGCCTGATCAGCCCAGCTGGCGATTTTAGCCAAACTCTTTGCCCGAGTTTGATCTGATGCCAACATGACTTCGGTCATGTGCAAAAAAATTCTACGTCAAACGCGTGCAATACAATGTTCGTGGGTGGCCCGTCATGAGATAAAAAAGCATCGTGAGGCCTACGTTTAGGCTGTCTAAAACGTGGTAGAATCTGGGTTGTTAGATTTCCAACGGTCCTCATTACTTCAGCTATTTTTTTGTTTAAACCACAAAAAAGAAAAAGAAAAGGAAAGTGACCATTTGTCCACATGGCACAATCTAGTACACTTCCTTGAAAATTAAATGAATCTAACAATCCATATTAACTTGGTTAAAAAAAAAATTGAGAAAAAGTACAAGACAAGAATTTTAATGTAATTTGGGATAATGATACGTGATGTGACAAAATTGATATATATTTTTAAAAATAATGTTAAAATTTAATTTGGTTCGAAAATAATATTAAAATGAAAGGAAAAAAAAACAGAAAATAGAAAAAAAATTATAAATATTGCCTATAAATATCCAAAAGGCTACAAACAAAAAAAGACGAGAGAGATAGCAAATGGAGGGAGAGATGATCAATTTCTGGAAGGTATGGCTCAAAGTCTACCTGTGTCTATGCCACTGCTAATCTGCTATGCCACTGCTGTGGCACTGCCAAGTTAGTCTCCAAAGGGTGCAAAAGCGCGGTGAAATGTTATGACCCGATTCTTAGAGCAATTTAAGAGCTCTTGAGCACCATTTCTTTACAAGAGAAATGCTCTCCAACGCAAATGATTGTCCGCATGAGTTGCACATAACCGATCCCCATCATATTGGCAGTATAATGATAGTACAATTAATGACGATACAGTATCCACATAAAGATACGTTGTCAACACACTATCAATACGGGTTGCAGCCCATACCCACAACCCGCGTGCACTGGAGAGAATTTTTGTTCTTTACAAATCAGTTTTAAGAAGCTATGAAAGGTCGTTGGATGGAGTGAGTAGA
Organism: Pyrus x bretschneideri; assembly: GCF_019419815.1. NCBI lineage: Eukaryota > Viridiplantae > Streptophyta > Magnoliopsida > Rosales > Rosaceae > Pyrus > Pyrus x bretschneideri. Next base: position 4,749,334 of record NW_025999546.1, on the reverse strand, counting down.
TTGGAAGAGACGAGTAAAACATATGACAACTTTATATACGTGGAATATGTATATTAACAAAAGAATATATTTGCCAGATTTCTATATCAACATTATCTTCGTTGCAGGTTCATGAATCTGATATAAGAACTTATCATGTCCCAAAGTGAGAACCTGGATGCGAAGAACCGCACGTTTACTGACTTTTTCGATCCATCTCTGAGAAATTCCAAGTCCTTGGCAAGGTTGTTCGGCATACCTTCAGGGGCATCAAGCAAAGGTAACGCAACTGAACCCTCAGTCTCTAGGTTTTTTATCCACCCGCGTAACAAGTAATTCACAACCTACAGGACAATGACAATTAGTCTTCTAAGAACACAAAACAAGAAAGGAAATCATCAAACAGGAAATCGAAAAATCCAATCGAAAGCGCTCCAACGAAAAGCTGATAGTGAATATGGTTTATGTACATTTTTCTTCGCAGAAAAATCCAACCAATCGACTTTTTCTGAATCTCTCAGAACTTCGATGAATGAAATATCTACTTATCTAACAAGAGTTACTCTTGCTGAGCAAGAAACTTATTAACAAAATCACAAATAATAAACAAGATTTACTTTCCTATTTTACTGATCTAAATACACAAACTTTTAATGTATATCCAAATTAAAACATATATAACAGCGATAATATATGCCAACTAAACCTGCAATAGCAAGTATTCAATGCACGAAATAGGATATTTCGGTGCTAATTAGTTAACTGCTTACCTCCGGAACTTCATCATGAGGGCAGTGACCAGCGGGACTGATCTCGTAATATGGAGCTTCAGGCACCTGTTGCTTCACCTGAAGGCCCCAAATAGGTTTCACCCATGGATCTTCTTTTCCATACATAAGACAAATTGGTATGTTGTTCATTTGACATCTACGGAAAAAAAATGTACTGGTGATTTCCTTGCACCAGAAAAACGAAAGCACATACAAAATTGTCTTCATGCATATAAGTTATAACCCTTGTATTGTCTACCTGGCCAAAGCCTCCTTAAAGGATAATTTTCCTTGAGGAGCAAGCATAATCGAGGCCAATGATGCAGCAGCGGCTGGATGCTCTGACGTCTCAAGTATACGGGAAAATACTTTTTCAACGTTTGTTGAATGATCTGCATAAACTTGTTTGAGTACCTCCGCAATACTCTGAGGATCACTTATTTTTTGCCAACTGAAACCAATGAAGCAAATTAAAACAGTTTTATGTACTTTACAACCTAAATCATAAAACATATCCTAAAAAATTATGCCAGCTATAAAAACTTACAGTATTTGTGTGAGCTTTCTCACACTGGCAGGTAAAGGAAATGATCCTACCGATGGGAATATTTTTGCTAGTCTTGGAGATCTTACAGGATTAGGTAAAAATCCCCAGAAAGGAGTAGCATTCAGCAAGGTAACACCTTTCACCAAATGAGGGTTACATGCGGCAAAATACAAAGCAACAAATCCTCCAAGCGAGTTCCCCACAATATAGACAGGTTCACCGATAACCTGCAAAGAAAAATGGTTGCGTTTACATTGCTCATGAGTAACAGTCCAGGAAGTGATGAAGAAAGCTATTTCTCATATAGAAAAAACTAAAATTAGATGTTATTTCGCCGCAAAAGAGTAGAAGTCATACAAACTCAAGCAAAGGAGCCATGTAAGATGCTCAAATTAGCATAAACAACAATGGAAAGAGAAGAAACGAAATAACCTAGTTATCAAAAATGCTTCCGAAACTTTAACAAACAGAGGTTCCATGAGCTATAGTGTACCTCTTCTATGAAGTAACGAACTTGATCCTGCCATAAGTCAATAGAGTAGACAAGCTCGCTTGCCCATGGTTCGGGTTTTTCTCCAAAACCCCACGCTAAATCTTGCCCGTCTGACATACCTTCTTCGTTAATACGAGGGGCAGGGTCTTCAAAAGGCAATGACCTACCCTGGCCGAGGAAATCAATTGCCCATACTCTAAAATCACGCCCCAAATCTTTCAGTTGCTTCTCATAGTGAAAAGAACCAACCCCAAAACCAGGAAGAAACAGCACCGGAGGGGATCCCAAGTTATCGCATCCGGCTTTCTCATAATGTACATTGAATTTGGGCTTCCATTCCCAAAAACAACTACTTATTGGAGCACCAAATTCGCCTTTGGATTCGTCCGGTAGACCAGGAATCGAAACCTTAGTAACGGATTCCCCCGTTTCTGAAACATTTGCATCCGCATCCGCGCCAATTACATAGCCATCCGAGCTTCCACTTGATAAAATCGGACCAACATGCTTGAAGTTTTCTCTTGTGCTCAATGGCCTAAAACCTCCCCGGTATCTGAGTTGCTTCAAGAAAGACCGATCTAAACTGTAACACCTCAAAAGCTCGCTTCTGGGATCAAATTGAACACCACAAACTCCTTTTTTACTAACATCTGGGAGCCCGAATCGACGTAAATTTGAGCTTTTCTCTACTAATTTTCCCCTTAAATTTACAGCATCACAGCATGGTGCAGAACTGTATGAGAGTATTTCCATATCCACAAAATATATTCTACAAACATGAACCAAATCTGACATGAACAGAATTTCTGATCAATTTATCAATCATTAACTGAAATTAACACCTAAAAACAGTATAAGATAAATAACTTAATAGAAATTCTCCTTCTTTTTCTCAGTTGGGTTACCTTTGAATTCAGCAGAGAAGTGCATAACAGTTGCGATGGTTTTCGTGGAATGCTCAGTCAGTCTTCTCCAAGTATTTAGGAGATTCTGCCAAAATCTAGAGAGAGAGAGAGGGAGTTGCTTAAACGCTTCTTCTTCCTTCCGAAGACAAGGAAAAAGAAACCAACTTTTAAAATTTTGTGTTGAATAATTGTCCGTTAAACAACAAAACCCCACACCCTTCTACCGACCAAACACAAAGGGAAGTTTAGTACCTTGTGATGAAATTACTTGCACATTTGTTTTATAACCTTCTCCCAAACACGAAGCGTTCAACCAGTTAGTAACTTAAAGTGAAGCTAATCATGTATTTGTGCTTGTTCCATAACATTTTTCCATGTTTCAAATAAAAAAATGTTTCAATATCTAATTGTGAAAATATAATTGACAAACCAAGTGTTGTCGAAAACACAATGAAATGTTCACGACAATAATCGAATAGCTCAATGATTTATGATTAAGACTATTTTTCTTAAGTGATTTTGAATGAAGATCTAAAACAAAGAACGGTCAAATTATGGAAAGAAATATTATAGACTGCTCACAAACGCATAATTAACTTTATATTAAATTGTTAACTGATTAACGTTTGAGCGCTTTTATCTTCTTAGTAAACTGGTTAGCGGTTCAACAAAGAAAAACGAGATTGGATTTTACAAAAATGGTTTGGGTAGAAAAAAGTAGAAAGAAAAGAATAAGAAAGAGTAAATTGTAGCAATGGTCACTTAACTTTAACTTAATTGGAGTAATGATCCTTCAACTAAAAATCTATTGCCATTGGTCCCTCAACTCATCAAAATGTGCAGCTATGATCCCTCAACTAAAATCCCATTACAATTGGTTCCTCAAGTTTAATCCAACTGGAAAAATAGTCCCTCAACTTTAACCCAATTCGAGTAATGGTCCCTCAACTTTAACCCAATTCAAGCAATGGTCTCTCAACTTTAACCCAATTGTAGCAATGATCTTTCCAACATAACTCGTTTCAACAAAATTCTGATGAAGTTGACGAAAATGATCATAGCTGCATGTTTTGGTGAGTTGAGGGATCTCGACCTTAGTTTTAGCAATAGTCCTTCCAACATAACTCATTTTGACGAAGTTGATGAAAGTGACCACAGCTACACATTTTGATGAGTTGAGGGACCAATGATAATGAATTTTTAGTTGAAGAACTATTGCTCAAATTTGATTAAAGTTGAGAGATCATTACTACAATTTACTCAATTAAAAAAAAAAAACTATGAAAAAGACAAGTGTAGAGAAGACAGTAACATCAATATCATTGGTTCAACCAGATTCTTCAAAAGCTATGTTCCTCTGCAACTGAAATAGATTCCAATACCCACAATCGGATTCCAAGTGCCAATCAATCACGTTTCAGTGGGTCCAATCGCTTTGCACAATCCAAGGGCAATATATCATAGGCTGCCGGTTCGGGTACAGTGCTAGCACGTATTGTGGGTCGCAGCAGAGTGCGCCTATGCGAGCTATTTCTTTACGCAAATGGATGTATTATTTCCACTTCTTTGCATTGCTTGACACGTTTAACGCACCGCTAAGTTTGAAAAAGACCGATTTGTTGATTTCTCACTCGAATCGAACTTGTGAGGTGTGATAATTTCCTTCTAAATTAATTTTAGTCCATTACCTCTAGATTTTCATAATTAGTCAAAATCATTCATGCAATTAGATTTTTTCATTTTTATATGATATTTTATTCATTTCGGTCTTATGATATTCATGTAAGAAAATTATAAGCACAAAAACGTCATTTTATACGTAAATTAACCATTATTTACATTCATTCACTTTGACTAGCTCAACTCAACTTATCACAATTGACACATCCCGACCTAAATTAGGACGTGACTGGCACGGACCGAGATGTGACAACAGCAACCTCCTTTGATGCAACACATGACACATGATATCTCCTGATTTCTTGGGATTGTTTTCTGTTTCATCAATATTTCCTATATCATTAAAACATTCCTTTTATGTATTCATTGTATCATAATTATACTTCTAAATCAAGCAGTGTAGTCTATATAATTCAATGATAATTCACCTTCTGGATTATCGAGGGATTGAGCCAGTTTAGCTTCTCTTACCTTTGCTATATTTTCTGCAATTGCTGCTGTGCATTATCTTTTAACACAAGCTAACGAAGACACAAACGTAAACCCTAGAAAAACAATATTCTCGAATCCACCAGAACTAGGAGAAAACCAAAAGGTTTATTTGATTAATTCTTGAATCCACATCACAATAAAAGCCAAAAGGCTCCAATAGAGACTTAAACTCAGCCCTGGAAAGTTCATGGGTATTTGAGGAAGTGAAATGACATAAATCAAATGGAAAATCAGAAGTTTGATTTTATTACAAACATTAAACATTGTTTCAGAGGCTGAAAGTCATTATTTTTTGCGTTAAACATGATGAGGTCATGGTAACCATGAGCCTTCTTCTTCTTGCAATTCTCTTTAAAACAACGTATTATATGCCTAATTTTGATTCCAGAATATTTCTTATTGCATTTTCTCTAGTCATCGATTGAATCCAATATTTCCCAACTTTATTCCTTCTTTTCTAAAATTTGAAACATTTTATTTCTCTTTCTTTCTTTATTGGAATTGACTTATATCTTGTTCTACATTAGACTCCTCTACTTGAAAGAAACTCAACCTCGAATTTGTCTTTAAATTGACTCTGACACTAGAAATCACGAAGCTAGATAAGCACATATAATCTTTAACATGAGGAGCTAAAACTTCTTCAAACATGGATGGTATAACCATGTATTCGATTCCATAAATAACATTTGAATATGTAGTTGACTCATCTTGTTGTCCGGGTTCACATGCTTGGTAGTTCATCGTGTTTGATAATGGCTTATCTTCAATCGCGACATTACTTTGTATTGGGGACTCGATTCATGTGCTTGGTAGTTTATCGTGTTTGATAATGGCTAGGTACATCCAATAGCAAGGTTTAATGTCTAGTCGGATGACCATTATAATAGTTAGACATAAAATATTGTATATGGATTTCAACGTATTTGGGCATGAAAACCATTCACAATGCAGGTACAAGGTCACATGGCTAAATCAGAGGTATTGATAACTCAGAAGTATTCATAGTTAATGTCTAGTTATTTATATAACAATCATTCAACTATAATAGACTGTTCGAATAAAGTATGATCGTAAGTTAGCAAGGCAACACTAAACTATAATAATGTTTTCCTATTTTGGACTAGAAGTCTAATTAAACAAACATTCTATAAGAAAAGAGAGAGAGCTTACGTAAGCTTGGAGAATTGCTTACTTGAACATGTATACTTGCTCTTTAATTAATATAATATAGATTACAAAAATATGGAAGGTTACAGAGATGAAAGTTTACGAAGTACGGAAGAAAGCTTTGAATACTAGCTTAGTGTGAGGATTGAGGAGTTCATGTTTTTATCGTATGTTTTATGTGAATGAAGGAAAGCCTTCGTTTATACAGATACGAGACTGCAAGATTGCAAATAACTTTTCAAATAGTTACAAGAGTACAATTATTTGCAGAGAATTTTTTTTTTAAAGAAAAATTAATGAAAAAAATTAAAAAACTTTAAATTTTAACCAAAAAGAACAAAAATATGTTATAAATAAATAGTATAGCATTTCGTTAAAACTTTATTTTTTTTTCCATGATTGTCACTTTTTCTTCTTGAAGTATTCAGACTGTTTCTGCATGACGCGATGAGTTTTTAATTAATTTTTCCCGAAAATTTTGAAAAATGAAAAGCTGACCTGGTGAGTTAGGGAGAGGAGAGACTCATTCTTCTTCTTCGTGAAGACCATAAGCAGGAAAGAGACGAAGTCTCTGTTCTCCTCTCCTCCTCCAAGATCTTATTTTCTTTGTAATTCTCAAAATACAAGCCCAAATTTGATGCCGTTTTCAACCACGAGATCCACGAAACGAGCTCTACATATCAAGGTACTCATTTTTATTAGTCCGGTTTCGAAATATTCCCGATTCAGAATTTTAATGTAATTGAGATTAAATTTTGTAACTTGAAGTGTTGATTGAGTTGCTTATGAGCTCGGGAAGCTAATTTGACAAATTGGGGACTCGATTGATACTTTTGGGTAAGTTTCAAATCCGTTATGTACAATTCCAATGAGGAATTGTTCTTATAGTTGGAGATTTTTACCAATTGAGTTAAAAATTCGAAATTAATTTTTAGTTAGTTACTTGATAGTGGATTTGGAATTTATGTAATGGGTAGTTTTTTGCATGAAGAACAAGTAAAAAATCTGGAAAAAAAAATGTCCCTCCTGCTGCTGCTGTACTGTTTTCTGCAGTGCAGAGAGGCATTTTGTAAATTTGAATGTGCTTTTTCGGCAGTTTGATGATTTTCTAAAAATAGAGGGGTCCAACTGTAGTTATTGGGCAACATGCTTGCTATACAGCAAGAGACCATGAACATGCTTACTCGAGGGTACTTGGGAAATTGGGAATACAATGTTACGGCGATTGAGCGTTGTATTTTTGGGATCGTCGAGGCATGTGAATCATTCACATGCCAGGCTTTTGGGGCGTGACGACGAGCATTGCTCTCTTCTCTGTTATTTACTTTGCCACATCCTTGGTTATTCTAATGTTGTCCAAATAGCTCAAGAAAGTTTACCCCAGTAATGAATACACCACCACTTGTCTTCAACCAACATTTTTCTTCTGAAATATTGAAGTGCAATAATTTTTTCTCCTTTCTGGCAGATAAATCAAGTACATATTATGCCTTTTTTCAAAATAAAAAATGAAAATCTCGGGCTTGGTTGACGAAATTGTCGGAATTAAAGGTTAAATTGCTAGTTAGGTTAAACAATATATTGCATATACTACAATTCTACAAAGCAACAAGTTGGCAGCTTTCTTTCTCTATACATAAATGTCTTTCTATATCTCATTTGACTTACTCCCCTTCCCTCTTTCTCTCTCATTTCCTCAGAAACATAAACTGCAACCATGCCTTTGAGAAGAGCCTTTGAATCTGCTTCTGTAAGCCTGCTGCTTAACAAGTTGGCCAATCAAGATGTAATTGATTTTTTCCTCAAGTGGAAACTGGATGGCTCGCTCTTAACAAAGCTCAAGACAAACCTGCACATAATTCGTGCAGTTCTCAATCATGCTGAGGAGAAGCAAGTCAAAGACTTAGATGTCAAAGCTTGGATTGAAGAAGTCAGGGTTGCGGCCTATGATGCTGAGGACATTGTGGATGAGCTTGCTAACGATTCACTTGAATCGCAATACAATAATAAGGCATTGAACTACGTCTGTGACTCTTTGAATGCAAATGAAACAGTCAAGGAAAGCCTGGACTTTAAGATGAAAGACGTTGGTAATGCTCTGAATCCATTTAAGGAACGTGTAGAGCCAAAGCTGAAAAAGATCATAGAAAGATTAGATGAAATTGCAAAGCAAAAAGATATTCTTCGTTTGAGAGAAGATGCTGGAGGGATGTCGTCTGGGATTGATAGATTGCCGACAACTCCAATGGTTAATGAATCTCATGTTTATGGCAGAGAGTTTGATAAGGAGGAAATAGTCAAGTTGCTGGATTTGGGCAAGGAAAATGATGATGGGATATCCATAGTTCCAATTGTAGGCATGGGAGGCATGGGAAAGACAACACTAGCTCAAATTGTGTATAATGATGAGGTCGTGGGTCGGCATTTTAACTTGAAAGCTTGGACCTGTGTGTCTGATGTATTTGATGTCTGCAGGATAATAAAAACACTTGTTGAGTCGGTGACCAAGAGTACTTCAAGCACAAGCAATCTGGAATTACTTCAAGAAAATCTCAAAAGATTGTTGGACAAGAAGAAATTTTTGGTCGTTTTGGATGATGTCTGGAATGATAATTATCAAAGTTGGGATGAATTAAGAATACCTTTCATGGTTGGCGCTCCCGGGAGTAGAATTATAATAACAACACGCTCTAAAAAAGTTGCATCAACTGTGGGCACTGTTGTACCTTACAATTTGAAGGCATTGTCGGAAAATGATTGCCAGTCATTATTTGAACAAATTGTGTTTGATAACAGAAGTTTAGATGCCTGTGGAAACTTCAAAGTGATTGGCAAGAAAATCGTAGAGAAGTGTAAAGGGTTGCCTTTGGCTGTGAAGGCGCTTGGGGGTCTTCTGCGCGCTGAACCTGAAATGGATGAGAATTTCTGGAATGATATCTTGAAAAGCAAGATGTGGGAACTTCCAGACAACAACATTCTACCAGCTCTAAGGTTAAGCTACCATCACCTCCCAGGGAATTTGAAGCGATGCTTTGCTTATTGCTCAATGTTTCCTAAGGACTATGAATATGAGATAGAGATGTTAGTCATGCTATGGATGGCCGAGGGTTTTGTGGAGCCAGATGGAAATAAAAGAATTGAAGATGTAGCGGGAAGATATGTTTTGGAATTACTATCAAGGTCCTTCATCCAACATTACCTCAATGACGCGAAACGATTTGTGATGCATGACCTCATCCATGATCTAGCGCAATCTGTTTCTGGAAAAACATTTTTCAGGTTGGAGGAAAATGCAGAGACTAATAGTGAGCTGCCCACAAAAACTCGTCACTTGTCATACATTCGCAAACCTGAAGATGTTTTTCAGAAATTTGAGCCATTCAGCAAAGTTGAGTGTTTGCGAACATTTCTACCATTACATCCGATGCATGGGTTCAGTCTCAGCAGCATAACCGACAAGGTTCCTCGTGATATGATGCCAAAAATGAGATTCTTGCGGGTGTTGTCCTTTAGTGGTTATCTCATAGCTAAGTTGCCAGATTCAATTGGCAATTTGAAAAGTCTTCGTTACCTTAGTCTGTCTCATTGTGAATTAGAAGAGCTACCTGAGTCAACAAGCAGCCTATACAATCTGCAGACGTTGATATTATTCAGATGTTTATCCCTTACCACACTGCCTACAGATATGGGAAACCTTAAGAATTTACGGCATCTCAACCTTATTGGAACTAACCTGAAAAGTATGCCTCTGGGAATGGGAAGATTGACTAACCTTCAAATGCTGTCAGATTTTGTTGTGGGGAAAGCCACTGGATCAGGGATAGCTGCGTTCAAGGATTTGTCACATCTTCGAGGTTCCCTTTCCATTTCTGGTTTGCATGTGGTGGGCAGCGTTCGAGATGCAATTCAGGCCAAATTGGAGGCAAAAAATTATCTTGATGAGCTAGTTCTGGATTGGAGCAGCAATGGTAATAGTTCACGAGCTGAAAAAATTGAGACGGATGTACTCGATGCATTACAGCCTCATGAAAACCTGAAGAAACTCACCATCAAGTACTATGGTGGTACCGAATTTCCAAGTTGGATGAGTGATCCTGTGTTCAGTAACATGGTATATCTGCATCTTTACGGTTGCACAAAGTGCACATCCTTACCATCCCTTGGCCAACTACCTTCTCTTAAAGACCTTGTAATTGAAGGAATGGATGGAATAAATCATGTTGGACTTGAATTTTTTGGGGATGGTGATGATTCTCGAATTCCATTTCCGGCGTTGGAGACTTTGAGATTTAAGAACATGAAAGAGTGGGAGGAATGGTCATCTATAGAAGATGGAAGGCTCGATGGATTTCCTGGCCTTTGTGAGCTTTCCATATTCAGATGTCCGAAGTTAAGAAAGTTCTCCCATGGATTTTCCTCCCTGAAAAAGTTGCGCATCAAGAACTGTGCAGCTTTAACTACTTTTTCTCGTCTTTCTGAACTTGGAAACTTGGAACCTGCAGAATTCCCAAGCCTTCAACAGCTTGTTCTCGTAGATTGTGGTGAGCTTGATGAACTTCCTGTTACTATCCCTTCATTGGAATATCTAGAGATAGATGGTTGTAAAAATTTGGCTGCACTTCCAAGGCTAATGGGCCTTTTTACATTGTCCGTGTTAGATTCTAGTGTTGAACTACTTGGATGCATGATGGAACTAAGCTCACTAACCTCTCTGCACTTGAATAATGTTTCACATGTCAAGTCTCTGCCTGAGGGCTTGGTGCAACATATCGCAAAACTTGAAGAGTTGAGTTTTGATAGCTTTCTCGAACTTGAATTCTTGTCAAATAAGAGATTGGGACTGGCAGGCCTTGCATCCCTTGGACGCTTGACCATCTCCAATTGTCCTAATTTCATTGCCTTACCAGATGAAGCGAATAAGCTCCCACCTGTGCTTAAATATTTGAGTTTGAAACATTCTCCAAGCCTGGTGAAGTTTCCACATGAGCTCTACAAACTGAAGTGTCTTACAGAGTTGAGAATTGAATGGTGTCCAAAGCTCGAATCATTTCCACATACAGGGTTGCCATCCATGCTTAAGCGTCTTGTAATCAGTGATTGTGGTGGTTTTAAGATCCTTCAGAAGGAGGTGATGAGCAACAACAATAGCCTTGAGTACTTGGAGATACGTAAATGTTCTTCTTTGACATCATTTCTTGAGGAAGGAAACTTGCCTCCCACCCTCAAACACGTAAAAGTTTGCTATTGCAAAAGTCTGCAATCATTGCCGGAGGGTTTGATGTGCAAAGACAACATGATGCTTCAGTTTTTGGAGATAGACAACTGCCCCTCTCATGTCATTCCCAAGCGGTGAGCTACCCACAACACTTGAGCGCCTTGAGATCAGCGATTGCTCTAAACTCCGGACCTTGCCATCCAGCCTTCTCAACCTCCTGAATCTGGAAATCTTGCAAGTAACTGGATGCCCCTTTCTTGAGAGTTTTCCGAAAGGCGGGTTGCCAACAAACATAAAATCAGTTATAATTTCTGAATGCGAGGAGCTCAAGTCCCTACCGGAGTTCATTTACAAACTTAAACGTTTGCAAAAACTTGAGATATCTGGTTGCTCTAATCTCATCTCCTTGCCAAAGCAAGGTCTGCCCACCAGCTTAAGATTACTTACAGTTACTGATTGTGAAAAGCTCAATCCCGTAGATGAATGGAGGCTTCACAAACTCCACTCTCTTCATGATCTCACTGTCGGTGGATTTCCTGGCCTCGTGTCCTTCTCAAGCGAGTTCCTTCTTCCCCGCACTATAACATCCCTCATCATCCAAAGACTCCCAGATCTTGGATCCATATCGGAGGTGCTCGAAAATCTCTCATCGCTTCACAAATTGGTCATCAGGGAGTGTGATAAGCTCCAATATTTGCCAACGAAGGGGCTGCCAGCAACGCTTTGTCACCTATCAATTCATCGCTGCCCTCTTCTGCTGCATCGGTGTGAACGAGACAAAGGAGAGGATTGGTCCAAGATTGAAAACATCCCCTATGTGCATATGAGTTAATGGCATGAAGATAATGAGAAACAGAGGAGTTTTCTCAGGTATGCTTCTCATTTCCCTACAAATTTACGTTCATATTTTAGCACTATTTGCACATCTTTTGTTTTGAATCAAAACCCTTTATTCTCCATGAAGTTACAAGTTCATCTAACCACGCCGCTTTGTAAAAAATTGCAGCAGCACTACGACTGACAAAGGATGAGCAGCTTACATTCGCTGCCCGTAGTTGTGACCTTGTTACAGCCAAGATGTAAATACAAAGCATCTTCTTGCTCAAAGCACCTCCCGTCTCACATTCATTGAATTCAGGTCAAGTACTGTTTGTTATTTGGCTCCAATTTTTTTAAATACGAACTCTACTTAGACTCATTAAATGTGAGAAGTCGTTCTTCTTTACTGTCGATCACTATTTGACAGACTTGTAAAAATCCTCACTACGACTACAAAAAGAAAAACTTCTACACTCGTTTCAAAACATAATTTTCCTACTAGAAGGGAAGACTCATTTGTCATCACAGAATTTGTTATGGTAATCAGGAGTATCTGATACTCCGGAGTGGAATTAACATGGGTGTTGGCGATGAAATCAGTATTCTCATTTGCATTGAAATCAGTGTTTTAAAAAACGCATCATGAGGCACACCTAGGTGGCTTTGGAGGTGGGGCGGCGGTCAAATCACTTCTGCATAGTGTGAGTAGGTGAAAACTCGCCTAGATGTGGTTGGGGCGCTCCTTAGGGCGTTCTGAGGCGGCCGAAATCCTTGCACTCTTTTATTTTTTCAGTTGCAGCAGCAGCGTCTTCACGAAGAAGTATTTTTTTTTCAAAGGACTTGGCCCAAAAAATCTTTTAGGCCAAGTCCTTTTTTCATAACCCACAACAGTCCCCCTATTTTTTGGTAACCATAGCAGTTCCCTTTTTTTTGTGAACCCACAGCAGTCCCTAATTATTTAGATCCCGTAAGGCAAAGCCTTGTTAAACCAAGTCTGACTCTAGTTCTGATTGTATATTATGTTTTCGGTTCTTCCACACATATTGCTTATGTATTCTTCCTAAGAATATTAATGATCAGTGCCTGGCTCGTTATTGAGTTGAGATTAGAAACTTTGTACTATTATCTTTCACGCTCAAGTCTCAAGACTTTTGCCTAGGTGTGGTTGTCCATGAAACACTTCGGCTACGCCTTGACCTTTTAAAACATTGATTGAAATTGACATCGGTAATTAGCATCAATTTTCTTTATGGAAAACTCATATGATGTGGTTTGATACCATCATGAATTTGACGACTCCAACAACAATATAGGAGAACTGTATATTACTCAATTTCCTGAAAAGCGTCTGCGGCTGCCCAACAAGCTTACTTATCTGTTCATCTCCAATCTGCCGAGTCTTTGGACCATCCGAGGCAAGGAGTTGGCACACCTCTGCTCTCTTGAAACTCTGGAAATATCGGAATGCCATAATCCAGTCTTAAAATTCAGTTTGAATCTCCCGACTTGGACTCGACGACTCTACTCTTACTCTCGGCTAGGGATGGTCAAATACACATTGGTTATGGGTATCGCGGTTATTCGCTCATTTAAATTTGACGGTTACGGTTATAGATTACCGTTTAGATAAATAAACGGTTATGAGTATAACCGTTTACCCGTAAAATTTAAATGGACGATTATGGGTATTACATGCGGTTATAAACGGATACCCATTTAACCGTTTATTTTAATATATGTAAAACTAAAAAAAAAAAAAAAAAAAAAAAAAAAAAGAAAGGTTTCTAACTAGGTTTAGTATCCTGAGATACATTTGGTTATAAAGAGCCATATAATATATATATATATATATATATATATATATATATTGCTTAAGGCACACAATCTCAACCACATAATTTCATTAAAATTAAATCCAACAGTGGGGAGCGTGTCCTCATTTTTTTTGAAAAAATGGGGATCCCTCCCCTTAAGCAATCTCTATATATATATATATATATACCTATATATATTATCAGAGTTGTTAGAGATTAAAGTGAAACGGGAGCCATATATTATTATGTTTATTTTCTTCACTAGTATCAGATAAGATAAATGAATGTAGAGAGAGACAAATGAGGAAAACATGATTATTACTTTCTGCTTTTCATCTTTTTGTACTACCCATACGATACAAGCATACGTCACTTTTAATGCATGTAAAAGGCTTACACACCAAAACAATAAAAACCAAACTTCTACTATTTAAGAAATATAATTTTGAATTGTATTCTTCCACTTTCCACCCTTAGCCATATGTGGTTGTTTTTTTTATGTGGACATTCACACCAATTTCACAACGGAAATCATTACTTGAGTATTTATAGTCTCAACAACTACTAATGCTAGTGAGAAACAATTCAAGAATTAATTACAAAAAACAAAAAGGCACAACTTTGTATTACATGTAGGCCAAGTAACACCATTATTTTTCTTAAAAAAGGCACAAGGTACGGAGAAATATCATCACAGTAATTCCCAAGCCTATCTTTTCTCTTTATGCAATTGCACCCCTCTCTCTCCTTCAGTTAAACTTAGGCCACAACGCATTGTTAAACACGCTCCTAAAACTAAGTTAAGGAACTGAATGCTTGTTTACTACAAAGCCGTTCACAATATTCATCAAGCAATCCAAATAATCTATAAAATATGGTTTCAATTTCGATATTTTTTCAGCAATGATTGCATGAAACATTCACCATGAAGCATAAACTCTAATTTTACGTTTTTTTTTTTTTTTCAAATTATAGATTCAGCGTAAATTTATTGTTCTTATAATTGTGCTGAATTGAATATGCGTGAATAAGAGAAAAAAAATGGGATTTTTCAAACCCTACACGCATGGGAGCCGTAACCTGAAGCTGCGCTGCCCAAGCCACAAAGTCGTTCCTGCTCCAAAACTCTAAGGTCCAAAAAAAAGCCGTTTTTCATCACCTTTCTTATGAACCTGAGCTACCTGCAGTCGACCCGCAACCCAATTGGGCATATGCACCAAACCGTCCCACTTGTTTTTTTTTTTTTTTTCTTTTGGCCCTTGTTTTATTTTTGGCTCGCATGAAATAACAAGCCCATGGGTTAGGCCTTGTTTTTCATTTTTCCTTCTTAGCCCAATAATTGGGTATATAATTTGTTAACCTATTTATTTCTCATTTGTTGCCCAGCAACCCAACAACCACTCTTTTGGGCCTGCAAGCCACGACAGCCCCATATTTTGGGTCGTCACTCATTCTTTTCACACATAGATCCCGAAGCTATTCCCGTATACTACATATGTATATTGTGTTTGTTTGCAGGTATCATGAACCTAGAATTCGTACTTAAACTTGAACTTGAAGTTTTGAAAATAAGTGCCATAAAAATTCGAAATTTCATAAAACAATACACCCGTAAAAATTCGGAGTTCTTGTAGGTGATTTGTTAGGATTACATGTAGATGATGCTTTTAAAAACAACTGTAAAATTTAGTTTGTGCAAATTACTTTATTGTTCATAATTTTATTTTGTGATAGAAGACAAAAATGTTTTTCCACCCTCGTATAGTTGACAAAAAGAGTTTCATTAATATGTGGTTTAAATTAACTTCTTCCTTACAAATCTGTTATGTGTAAATAAACTAACTTGAAATAGGTCCAATTTTATGGAAAAAGATCATCTCCGGATCCCTTCCACTAAATCCACCCAATCAATCAATCCAGGACCTTGAAATTTGATCCAATGGCTACAAACAGGGGGCCTCTTTAAAAGTTATAATAACTTTAGCCGTTGGACTAAATTTCAAGTGTCCGAATTAGGTGATTTGATGGATTTGGTGGAAGAGATCTGGAAAGGATCAATTTCCCAATTTTATGGCCTAACAATTAGATTAGTCCAATTTTTAGTTATTTTTTTATTTAGGTCCATGAATAGGACTCCATGTGTCAGCACTTTTTGTTGTTAGGTTAATATTTTGCATTGTGATTACTATTTTACTCTACTACAGCTATTCAATGGAAAAAGGAAAAAAAAAAAATGATACGATCGGTACTTTGCTAGCTATTCTCTTTAAGAGAAATCGCTAAAAATATAGCGACTTATTCAAATAAAAGTCGCTATCTTTTTACCGATCCCTACCTTTTCAATTTTTTATTTTTAGTTTTTATTTTGTTAATGTTTCTTTTATTTCTCTTACCATAACAACAAGCTATCATATTCATGTTTTTCAAAATACATTTTTTTCCTTGCAAAGTATATTATAATTCATATTTAAAACCTAAATTTAAAGATATTTTTGTCACATCCCCGTCCGGACGGGACCACTTCCCGGACCTGACTCTACTGTAGCACGATATTGTCCTCTTTGGGCCCCGATCACGCCTTCACGGTTTTGTTTCTGGGAACTCACATGAGAACTTCCTAATGGGTCACCCATCCTGTGAATGTTCTCGCGTGCTACTCGCTTAACTTTGGAGTTTTCATGGAACCCGAAGCCAGTGAGCTCCCAAAAAGTCTTGTGCTAAGTAGGGATGAGAATATACATTTAAGGATCACTCCCTTGGGCGATATGGAATGTTACAATCCTACATCCTTAGGGGCCCGACATCCTCGTTGGCACACACGTGACCAGGGTTAGGCTCTGATAACAAATTATCATATCCCGGCCCGGGCGAGATCACTTCCTAGGACCGACTCCACCGTAGCACGATATTGTCCGCTTTGGACTTACCATTCTCTCACGGTTTTGTTTTTGGGAACTCACGAGCAACTTCCCAGTAGGTCACCCATCATGGGAGTGCTCTCGTGCGCTACTCGCTTAACTTCAGAGTTCCCATGGAACCCGAAGCAAGTGAGCTCCCAAAAGGTCTCGTGCTAGTTAGGGATGAGAATATACATATAAAGATCACTCATCTGGACGATGTGGGATGTCACATTTTTCTATTTTCTCGCTTTAAGAATCAATAAAAAATAGTTTCAGGACCTAATAATCGGTAGGATCACATCTAAAGGTTTTGCAATATTTTCCTTAACTCCAGCGCAAGATATTTCTTAAAGCTAAAAATTTCAAATTTTTTTTTTACAAAAAACTGTGTGCTATAAGCCAAAGTTAGAATCATTCTATTCGCACCACATATTTCCTAAAATTAATTTAGGACATTTCCAAACTTTTGGACACCTATAAATCTCTTGGGAGGCCTCGCTATTAGTTATATTATTTTTTTTATTTTTCTTTTTTTCAACTCAGGTACCCTATTAGTTGGCATAAACCCAGATTTCAGCTAATTTTTTACAATCTAAACTACCTATCATATAAGTACTTTTACAGTCTAAACTACATGTCATATAAGTACTTGTACAAGCTAAACTACCTATCATATTATAATAATAGTCGGCGTAAACTTAGATCTCAATTGATCTTTTATAATCTAAACTACCTATTATATAAGTACTTTTACAGTTTGAACTACCTGCCATATAAGTATTTGTACAAGCTAAACTACATATCGTATTGTAACTAACTAGCATGGTGGAATAAGTAATTCTATATGATTCTAACAGTAAGATGTAGTCTTCCATCTTGGTAATGTTAAAATCCTCCGAAGCTAACACAATCAATGTCAAAAGCCTCTTGGGCAATTACTTATATAAGACAACCAATGTATAATGTTCGCGAATCATGTAACAAATACCAGCAAAAATGAAGCTTACTGTTGTTAACGACTCAACGAAAACATGTAAAATAACTTGTAGTTCTCATAGCTTCATGCGAATTCAAATTCAAATTTAGATAATAATCTACAGGAATCGCGAGGAAAATTCAAAACATGAGTCATGTTTTATCCGACTTATGTTTTGATGAAACGATGAGATTTGATGAATAACTTTTTTTTCATTTTAATACAACAATATATTTTACACTAAAAAAGATGAGAGTTTTTTATGAAATGATGAGATTTGATGTGTAACTTAAAGTTTCATGTTAATTCTGGAAGAGTCATGATAAAACATTCAATGACAGTCAGTGCAATTTTGTTTTCAAATTATGGACACTTTAATTGCTCTACTTATTAGACCCTACGTATGATTGTGCAATACATTAGACCCATATCAAAACATGCGGATCAGGATCCTCTCTTGAGCAAAGGGTGAGGATTTTCCTGATCAAGTCCATCGGGCCGTTGAAATTTTATCCAACGGCTACAAACAGAGGGTCCCTCTAAAAGTTATAATAATTGTAACAGTTGGATAAAATTTCAACAGCCCGATGAGCTTGGTCAGGAGGATCCTCAATCTCAGCTGCAGATCTCGTCTGAGCCTTGGAACCTTTGGACCATCCTACCAACCCAAAATTCTTCTACTCCAAAAAATACGACGACCGTTTCGTCACATTTCCTTTCATTTTAGGGAACTTTAACGAAAAGCTTCCGGTACTGTTCACTTTAATGAAAAACCATATTTTTACACTAAAAAGTCAATTTTGGTACTATTTATTTACAACATTTTTTTGTCATTTTCGTTAAAACTCAAAATTTTCAAGCCTTTTTTATTAATTTTCCTTTCATTTTATGACCTCAAATTCAAAAGTCGACAACAAAAAGAATTTCATTTACAAGTTCCACAAATAAAGGAAATCTATATCAGTTGCCAAACAACTTTCAGTTTTCTTTTTATTTGTAAATCAAAAACTGTTACCAAAGAAGTTTAAAACAGGCCATTTTATGGCCACAAAGTATGAGAAGAAACCCAATTTAAAGGAAGAAACTGAAAGGGAAATGCTGTTTTAACCTAAATAAAGATAGGTGTGTGAGAAGTTAAAATGAGAGTGAAAAATAGCTCCCGAGCTGAAAAAAAAAACGTAATAGACACTGTGACACTGGCACAAATGAAAATATAAAATGTCATGTGTATTATCTGAAGACCGGGAATAAAACTGCACCAGTTAGTACTGTAGAGTGTTTGACATTTTATCCTCCAACAAAAGTGCTGGAGTGTTTGACTTCTAAACAATCATGTTCACAGAATCTGAGGCAAAAATCAGGTAACAAGTCATACTGCTTTCACAAAGAATTCCACAGTTTTCTGCCTCTGTTCATATATTCTGCAACAAAAATCTGCTTTTTATATTCTGTTCTGTTCCATCATATATTATTGCCCCACTTGAAGTTGTTCTCCTCACCACCTGTGGAATCGAATTTATCAATTACTTTCTACTTCTGAGTTCAGCTCATGGTTGATTTCATGCTTATATGTTCAAATAAGTTAACTGAATATTTTTCAGAGGGATCAGCTGCTTGTATATATTCTTGAATTGTATTTGATTTGGATGCAGCTAAAAGGAGACTCCGCCGAAATTTTCATAAGTTCCCTTCGCTAATGAAATTTATCTTCAAAGTTCATCTCACTTCAATTTTGAATTCCGGATCCGTACCTGCAGTCAAAGCCTCATACTTTTGTGTAAGAACTAAGTTTGGTTTAATTGTGCTTCAAGTTATTATAATTTGTATACCAATAAAATGGGAATTGGCCCAATTCTGTATTTTGCAGATACATATTTCTTGTGTTGTTTAGCTTGAAGTAGTTCTTATTTCAAGTAATCAAAGAAAACATGGATGATGGGGAGTTGGTTGCTTCAGACCACGCTTTGCTTCCAAATCCCAATTGCTCTAGCAATTTTCCAGGTTCAACTTCTGTAGATACATTTTTTGATGAAATTCTGAACACGCAGACATGCACTCACACTCACACTTGCAACCCTCCTGGCCCTGATGCTGCACATACACATACTTGCTACCACACACACACCCAAGTTCTTTCGTCCGAAGATGATGATGATGATGATGGCAAGAATAAAGAGCGTTCCATCCCGAAACCACAAAGAAGAAGGCCTCTGGGCAATAGAGAAGCCGTTCGAAAGTACAGGGACAAAAAGAAGGCGCACACAGCTTATTTAGAAGAGGAAATCAGGAAATTGCAGGTGTTGAACCAGCAACTTGTTGGGAAAATACAGGCACAGGCAACTCTTGAAGCTGAGTTTTTAAGGCTGAAAGGCCTTGTGCTGGAACTTAGAGGAAAGATTGATAATGAGTTGGGTGGTTTCCCCTTCCAAAAACAATGTAACAGTAATACTTATTTCAAGGAAAGTCAGTGTAATCTGCAGTCTAGTGCTGGGGCAATGGGACTTCATTGTCAAACCGATTTACCATGCTCCTGTCCACCTGTTGGGTCATCCGTCCAGGTTAGTATCGGTGCAAGGGAAAAAGCGATGGTGCCATCAGGAGGAAATCGTCAGCCTGCAGTAATTGATTGCCGAGCAAATGCAAATAAGGAGTCGACGCAAGCTGAGTAATTTACCGAAGCAACTATAGCATGTAAGTTCATCCTTGTATACCAGAGTAAATATCCGTAAACTACATATGACGATAAAAGCATGTTTGCTTATTAAGTATAGAATACAAGGATGGCCCGTATAGATGTGATTCTCATTCCTAACATACCATCCTTCGTTATCTAAAAGATTAGGAATGAAAATACAGTGGGTGTCATGTTGTAAATATGTGTTTGATTCCCAATTTCAACAAGATATCATTAGCAAGGGACTCGTAACACGGGTTTTATCCTATGCCAGAACAATTTCCCGAAAATGTAAGTAAATGTGTCCTATCATATTTTAGGATGTAATACATTGTGTAGAAGACGTGTAAGTTTATGTTCATAATATTTGTTGTTTTGGTATTTCTGAATAACTCAAATCATGGCTTCTCTTTTTTTCTTGATGCATCCTTATAAAATTTTTGTGGATGGAGTTTAATTAGAAATGAGAAGTCCTTTCTCAGACCGTGTATTGGGACTTGATTGTTGTTCTGCCACCAACCTATATGATGTTCGACAACAAGATGAAGATGCTAAGTTTCTTTTCCTAGTTTCCTTTCTCTATCAACTTTTCCCGACTGCGTTTTCATCGTTTCAGTCTCTTGTCGTCTGAATATTTCATTTTGCTTCCCTGGAATTGTTAAACCTTTGAGCTATGAGTAGACCTCTTCTTAGACAGCCAGGTTTTCACAAATAAAGGGCGTTGAGGGCGCACACTATTACAATGCGTAGCGTATAAAGCCCATTTTCATTGATTTAATCCAAAAAAGAAAGTTGTTATCAAAATTGATCTTATGGTGCCCATTTCGTATAAATATTCTCTTGCAATTAAGACATAGTTTTAATAAAATCAATCATTTAATAGATGTTTGTTACATGATATCTTTGGTTACATGAAAGACTCTCTTTTTTGTTAAGGTTAATTACAACCCTATTATATATAGTATTGATTTGCTCAGTTAATATTCCTTTTTTTAATATAAATGATATTTCACACTAATCTACCGTAAGAAAAAATATGAAGTTTGAATTCGAAATACAGTGGATTGAACAAGAAAACCATAACCATCAAGGCTATCTACCATTTGTTGAGTTGATATTTTTGTTAGTCAACCTTTACACATGATTCTTCCTCTGTTTACTATTTTGTTCCTAGCCGATTTTTTTAATTGACTTCAATTATATGTGAGGAGAAGGTTTGAGGAATTTCAAAGAACGGGGTGGATCAAAAAGGCTAAATTGTGAAGTTCACTCTGTCTTTGGGACTTGGTTGTAATATAACTGAGTACTGAGTACAATTACCCAGATATAAAATAATGACATCTAACAATTATATTTGGCCATCAATAAGCCACTCAGTATTACAATCTGGTTGTATTCATTTTCATTTGTAAGTGAGAGGTCTTACGTTCGAATCTCGTGTATGACGAACTCGATACCAAATTAGGTTGCCTATTGTGTGATACCAAATTAGGTTGCCTATTTTACGACTTAGCCAAAGTCCTTTCGAATCTCGTGTATGGCGAATTTGATACCAAATTAGGTTGCATATTGTGTGACTTAGCCAAACTCCCCATTCCCTTAGTGTAAAATATATCTTTGTACTAAAAACAAACAATTATATATGGCCATCAATACGTGATTGTATTAAATACTTAACCTAATGTACCCTAGTCAGTCCCGAGACTTTCAATAGTTTCTAATTTGGCTAATTGTTTTCAAGTAGTTGTCTAGGGATTCTAATTCGAGGACATTATCTTAAGTACATTATGGTTAATGAGAATTGTTATTAACACTCCAAAAATTTCATTCTACACTTCTCACAAGTGTATGTTTCTTTCTAATTATAGAAAATTTGAAGTGCTAAATAAGATTTTTGGAGTGCTAATGACAATTCCTTAGTTAATAAATAAGATCATTTTACACTACTTTATAGGCAGTTAGTGAAATGCCCAAACTATCAAAACCAGTGTGGCTTCAATTGTTAACAATATAAAACTTAAGGTACTAAATGAAAAATATTGAAGGTTTTTTTATTCGATAAAAACATTGAAGGAGTATATGGAAATTAACATAAATTAACAACATCTACTCAAAATGTGTCTCCATAGATAAAATTCTCAGATTACAGAGTGACCCTCTACAACATGAGCATACCACAATATCAACCTTAATGGGCTAAGCAGATCAGCGAAATGAAGACGTCGAAAGCCCACAACAATAATCAGGCCCCAAGACATCACTTGCCAAGAACTCTATCAACACATGGCTCACAAGCAAGACACCACTCCTCTCCCGAGGGGAGTGGGCAACTACCATATCTCAGTTCTATCCGTAGGGCACCCAAACAACCAGTGCAAGGCTCCTTATAGTGTCCATATGGTCTCTCTTCCCTACACAACTCCATCTTAAAGGCTACCTACTACATGTATAGTTCAGGATAAAGTAAAAGACCTTTGGATGTCTCCTAGGCATCCACCAAAGAAAATATTTCTCCACGGGCAGAGGACACCGCATCCACACGTCGGCTAGCATAGCATACATTGTTGAACTTCTGCTATATAAATAGTCACTCACTAAATCTGGTAATTGAGAACTCTATGAACTTTTCAGTTTTGCCTAAACCTCTTGTTGTCTTAAGCATCGAAGACTCTTTAGCAAACATAGCACCGGTGTTAATTAGTTGATTTTTGGTGTTCTCTTTTTCTTTTCTTTTTTTCTTTCTTTTTTTACTTTTTTTTATTTTATTTTATATTTTCTGGTCAATTCGCTTGGACAAAAATTTTCAACCACACGGTCCTTTTGAAAGTGACCACAAACCTCAGTGTGTAATTACCCCTTTGTGCATGGCCTCTCTTCCCGTGAAGCCAAATCAGCTCTGCAACTGCTCAACAGTAGTGCAGAAAATTAACAGCTGTGTTTGTGGACGTGCATCGACCGTTCGATCACTTGCATACAACAGGTATTCAAATTTTTCTTGTCAAATAATGATGGAGAGAAAGGGACATCTTTAACAAGGGCCCATTTTTGTCAGATTTCCACTTTGATTGGAGAGGGAAAGATGCAAGGACTCCACTCTTTATCAGAGTGTCGATCCCACTTATCTTTAACACACAAAATTAGGGTTCAACATTTTATCTGATTGAATAGTACATTGTGAATGCTTTCTACATTATGTATTGATTAATTATTAACTACATGAAAACTTAAAAGGAGGGACTTTTTCTTTAGAGAATTCAGATCATACCAATTTAATTGTATTTTTCAAGAATAAACACTTAGTTTAAGGAAAAGTATAGTAAGTTCAACAAAATATTTAGGGTCGATAGAAGCTTTATTGCATGACAGGCTATTACTAAATGAGATTATTTTCTCGAACGCAAGCTAATTTCTTTTAAGATTTTAAAAAATTTGTTGGGTTCTTGGGTTGACTTTTAGGATGCGTTTGTTTGGGCACGTTAACCCTTACTGAACTGGATTGGACTAGACCATACGTTAGTATAGTCCCGTGTTTGTTACTTACAGGGACTAAGTTTAATGGAATAAAGCGGGACTCGAGTGGACTATCTCCTTCCCTAGGAGGGCTTAGCAAGGCCCCCTGAATTCCATGGGATTGCTAAGACATCAACATCGCCTAAACCCACCAACCCAAAACCACAGAGAACCTAGAATCCATAATCAAGTCAACTCGTTTCGAATCGTGGAGAATCAAGAATCACCAACTCTTCATCTGCTCGTTTCGAATAGTGAAGAACCCAAAACCCAGAACCCAGAATCACCAACTCTTCGTCCGTTCATTTCGAATTGTAGAGAACCCAGAATATCTAACTCTTCGTCTTCTTGTTTTGAATCTCAAAGAACCCAGGATCAAGTTGTGCACTATCTCCTCTCTGCTCTCTCTACTCTCGCCGTCGTCCGTTCACCTTCGAGCTCACCTGGGTCCTCGCTAGTAAACAAAGTTTCATTAAGTTAGTCCAGCTTAATCTAGTCCAAGCCAGTCTAGCTTAGTTTTTGAAGTTAATTCAGTTTGAGATAGTCCGGTATAACAAACGCACCTTTATGGTTTTAGTAAGCGTGTCAAGGTCTGAGGTTTATTATTTTAGAGCTTAGGAATTTAGAATGTCCTGAGGAAGAGCTTAGGACGTAGTGATTTCTTTTGTTTTTTTAATGTATTATGTTTATTTATTTATTTTTTTTTTGGTGAACAAGTATTATGTTACGTATGCATGTTACCATTCGAATGTAATGACTTAATATGGTTTTGATGGTTGAGTTGGATATTTCTGTCTTAACAAACAAATTAGTTCAACTAGTATTAAACTAAAAAAATATAGCATTTAATTTAGATTTGATATTTAAACTAAACTCAAAAGTATTCGTGTAACCTCAATCATCAATGCAATTTGATGAAAATAACGTATATCTTTTAAAAACAACTACCAAATAGGAAAACATTTTATCATATAATTTTAAACAAAAAAGTTGATGAACATAATGTTTCCGGTATTTTGCATGTAGTCTAATATCGTAGTGAGTTGAGTTTTTACCCATACATTCCGGATTCGAAACTCAACTTTTTCCTAAATTATTATAATGTTGAACCCTCTCCCCTAATAATAGTATTTTTTTTTTAGTACATCGATATTTTTTCACTAAAGGGAGAAGGAGTTCGGCTAAACCACACAATGAGCAGCCTAATTTGATATCAAATTTGCCATCCACGATATTCGAACTTAAGACCTCTCACTTTCAACCATCAGATCGTAATACTAATTCGCAATAATAGTACTAAATTTAAAATAAAGTAAAAAATAATATTCCGGTGAACATTATGTGATCATATTGAGACGATAACCCTAAAATGATCTAATCATTTCCGTTTTGCTTTTTTTTTTTTAAAGAGATGATTCTTAAAAGTAAATCTTGCTAAAATGATATTACACAATATTGTAGGGTTGCCCCCATCATTGTGGCCCACTCTTAGGAGGAGCCTTTCATTTAGGTATCGTTTGGTATGTGGGACGGGACGGAACAGAGTAGAACAAGGCGTTCCGTCCCACGTTTGGTGCACCTAAAACGGGTGGAACGAGCTGTTCCACGGGATGAGTTTTGGGTGAATTTTCGTTCCACCTCACCCCCTGGAACAACTCGTTCCACATTCGTGGAACACAAAATTATAACCTCTCCGTCTCCTTCTCCCTCCTTGTTTCCATCCGAGAACATCTTTGCTCCTGCTCCATTCCGTTCCGTCCTGTCCCGTCCCGTCCCGTCTGCATACCAAACGATACCTTACCGCACCAAATCTAAAGCCCCATTTCAGCGTCGCAGGACTCGTTCCTTTGGTTGAGATCGCGGCAACTTCCTTTTTTAATGATTTCTCTACTTTTTCCTGTTCTTTCTAGTTATGTCTTTGTATTGCTCTTCCGACGTCCCTAGTTATCCGTTTGAGAAGTCACATCTTTATTTCTCAGTTTTTTTTTTTTTTTTGTAATTTTTTTAGCGATCTTTGCCGTTTCCCCGCGTTTTAGATTTGTTGACTCTTTTCCGTGTAGCAGTTTTTGCGGTGAAATTTGGTTTGGAATTTTTCTTTATTGCGGGTTGAATTACTTTTTTTTTTTTTTTTTTTTTTTTTTTTGCGGGTTGAATTACTTTGCACTGCGATACTTTCTTCAACGTAGAGTTGGTTTTCTTAGGACGGCTACCATTTTGACCGATGGCGAGATGATAGCGGCAGCACATGTCGGCTTTTGCGGGTTAAGGATTAGGAATCCTTTTTTATTTTCTGTCTTTTTGCTGAATAGGCTTTGGCCATCGCCACTTTATTGAATTAGTTTGATGTAATTGTATTGGGCATTTCTTATTCATTGAGTTTTCATGTTTTTGACAAAAAAAAAAAGAAAAAGAAAAAAAAAGACGAGCCTTTCATTCTCATTACTTAGTTAATAGGCAAAGCCGCAAAGGTGCTTTTCTTGTTTTACTTGGTTTTCACTTTTCACTTTTTTGATAATTAAAATCTTATTTAATAATTGCACTTAATTTTCAATAAAAAATATAAAATAAAGGATTATCAAACAATTTATATAAAAATTAGTATAAAGTAAAGTACCACCTAGTCACTCGGGTACATCCACGAAAGTGCTACATCTCACTATCTTCCTAGATCTCGTTGATCTGCGAAGGACCCATATGAATCATTCATGCAACTATTTGCTCCATAATATCATACATAATATTGTAGCTTAGCGATAACAACTATTTGCCTCATAAACCTGGAGTGAGACATTTCATGGACAACGGAAGGGGACATTAACATTGTCCCATTTCTCTTGCTTTCTAACTTTGTCCCCTTTCTGTAATTTAACTTCATCTTCCGACCTTTCCTTTTCATTTTATTTTTTTCCATTAACATTTCAATTACCATTTCTTAGATGTTCTAATATCACGATATACTAAGAGGTGGATGAAATAAATTAATTTCAAACTCATCATCTATGAGATTCAAATCTAAAACATCTCACTTACAAACAAGTTAATTATAGATTATGAATTCGGGGTTAAAAAGGTTAATTTACCTTTTTATTTTCATCCTTTTAGTATATCATTTAAGGAAAATACGGATTCAAAACTTTACATTTTAATAAAAAATCATCTAATTAATTTATTTAATGATAAGGATAAAAAGAAAAAAAAAACAAAAAATATAAACATGTGTTCCCAGCGCGCATTAAGTTTCATAAATAATGTAGTACCGTTGAGTTTCATAAACAATGTAGTACCGTTAAATTTTATAAACAATGTAGTAAGTTTCATAAACAGTGTAGTAAATTTCATAAACAGTGTAGTACAGTTAAGTTTCATAAACAATGTAGTACTATTAATTTGATAAACAATGTAGTAAGTTTCATAAAAAGTGTAGTACCGTTAAGTTTCATAAACAGTGTAGCAAGTTTCATAAACAGTACGTGTGATGATGCGCGGGCCTCGCACATCAGTGTTTGTTTTTTTTTTTAATATTAAAATTATGTATTTTTCATTAAAAAAAAATTTGTCATTTTTAAGAAAGTTTAAGGGTTTTTCATTAAAATTTAAGTCTTTTTAATTAAATAAAATTATAACATGGTTTTTGGTTAAAATAAATTTTGTCCAAACCCAAGTTTCCTATTATTTGTTCATTTATTTTGAAACTTTTACCACTCCAAACAGACCAAAACCAAAAACAAAAGCTTGTGGTAACACAACAAGGGGACCATTATCCATATATGCATAATATTATAAATGTTACAAGTAGTACTACTTTGATTGATTTTATTTTCCTTGTTGAAATTACTATTTTATTCTTTAATATTGTTAAAATTTATGGCACAAAATGCATTAAGATATTTGATTAAGCTAGTGTTGCTCGATCAATGCTCAATGCTCAATGAATAATCATTCAATCCAACCCGAAATGACAATTTTTTTTTTTTTTTTTGAGAAATGCTAAGAAACTCCTTCGAAGTGGGATCCTTTGTAAAGAATTTATTAATGTGCTGGAAACACAGCCTTGTATACCATACTAAGTGTTATAATATAAGTGGTTGAATTTTTTTTTCTAAGTATCCAATCACTTGTATTATGACACTTGATGTTCCTCGGTACATTGACAAATCTGTCCACACCATACACTATTTGCCACCTTACAGTTTAATGTTAATTCTCGTACCAATATTACAAAATATTATGTCAAAAACATGAGGTGATGAGAAGTCTATAAAGACTTCCATCTACAACTTACGTATCGCTAGAAAGAATTGGCAACAAAAAGAGCGCCACTTATCAGAAAAAGCATAAATAATTATTTCATCCTACATCAAAACAGAACATAAAAGAAAGGATATTTTTTTATCACAAATGATCATTGAAATTGATTATACCATCAAGATGATCCTTGAAATTGAAAATTGATTAATATAGTCCCTGAAAATGGATGTTACAAATCAATCTAATCATTACATCACAATTCTGTAAAAAATTATGTTATGTGCTTATGGGCATATAATTAGGTCTCACAATCTAATTAAATATGTGAATTTAAAATATTTAAATAATAAAAAATGATTTTTATATTGTAAAATAAAAACTTAGAAAAAAAAAATGATAAAGTGGGCGACGACTTGGAACTCGTTGTTGTGGCTACTGATGTGGGTGACGGAGATATGGCTGTTGGCGCAACCACTGTCGGCTCAACTGGGGGTGGGGACTGGGCGACACTTGGCAGAGCTGTGTAGGGAAGAGTACCCGAGGGCGAGGATGTATTGTGGGTGATGGTGGAGCTAGCGGTGCTGATTGGGGCGGATATGCAAGAGGTGATTGGGAGTGCTTTTGCATTAAGATTTTGAGTAATGGGGCTTTGCCTCTCTGGTCTCGAGTCGTCATAAAAGCTTTGGATTTTGGAATCTACCCTTTGTGTTTTTGGATTGTTTTAATCTTTGAATTTTTCTGGGTTCAGATGTCAAATTTTACCTTTTTTTCGAAAAATGAAAAATTTTGGTTGCACAACGACGCTGAAATCACGGTGACGATGTTGATGAAGGTGATGACCGGAAACTCGTTGTTGAGAAAAATGGAGATGGAGGGTTTGCAAAGCGGCTAGTGTGTTTGGCTACGGTGGGAGTGGAAGAAGCTGAGCAGATAAAGTACATAGTTTTTAAGTTATTTTTCTTTTTTCTTTTTTTAAGTTTTTAATTATAACAAATATGTTTTTAATTTTTAAATATTTTAAATCCACATAGACAATATTTAATTAGTTTATGGGACTCAGTTATGTGCCACATCAGCACGTAACAAAATTTTTAATTGTATTGTGACAGAAGAACCACATTGATTTGCAACACTCATTTTTAAATACTACATTGATTGATTTTCAATTTTAATGATTATTTTGATAGTATAGGCCAATTTCATAAATCATTTGTGATAAAAACATAAAGGGGTTTCAACCCAAAAAGAAAAATACTCCTCATAGGCCCAACAAATAGAGGCCCAATAATGGCTACTAGAGAAAACATAAAAGACTAGGGGGTGGATGACCTGTCGCAGGTTTACAGCTGCCCGGAAAGCAAAGGCGACCAACAACCCACACCACCAATTTAGCACCACAAAAACAAGGGTAGGTATGGTTTTGGGCTAAAATCAAAACCGAAATTTACTTGTCTTCGATTTTATAGTGTGAACCGAAATGAAACTAAACGATTTGGTTTTGGTTCGGTTTTGTTCGCACAGTTTTGTTTGGTTTGGGCTTAACAAATATTCGACATTCAAACCTTGAAAATTTCAACTAACGATGATAAATAAGGTGGTATACATTACCAAACTTGATAGTAGTGAGAAAAATTCACCCAATTTTTTTTCTGGATCAAGCCCATTTATATGCAAAGTTATATCTTTTTCTTCTTTTTTCACAGTACAGTTTTCAAATCGAATACTCTTGCGCATGTGTTGCCATGATGATTAGGTTTTCTTTTTCAATTCACCATGTTTCTAGTTCAAACATGTCCCTTCTTTTTAAAGTAATTTAGAGTTAAAAAGTGTCTTTTATTCGATAAATCTAATAGTCTTGTGATGAAAATCAGCAATTTTAGTTGAAACAAACACATAAAATATTTCTTACTTTTTATGGTTTTACAAAGGCGAATATTTTTAACCTAATAAACAATCATCACGGGTGGCTCAATAGTTGAGAATGAATTACAAATACGTATTCCATACAGCATGTCCTGAGTTCGATGGTGGTCAGAAAATGTTAAAATGCTTCTATGAATCTTCCAACCCCTAAAAAAAAGTAGACTATCGTGGCGAAGCCAGTTCCCTTTTGAGTGAGGAAAAAAAAACTTAATAAATTGAACAATTTGAAGCGCATAAAAATCCAATAGTGCATCCACCGTTCTAGTTTTTAAGCGTAGTAAACAAATGAGTAAACTCGGAATTCAAGGGGTGGAAGAATTTGAGATAGCTTGTGAAAGCCTCCTTTGCATTGCAGTCTAAAAATTCGAATCATGCTTTTTGCTTCTAAATCTTCAGCCAAATATCATTCTAACAAAAATTCAGTCAATCTATTTTTTATTTTCTTTTCTGAACAAAGCTTGAATTACAGCGATGATCCTTTACGAATCTTTACAGACATACAATAACAATACATATACCTTGTAATGGAATGAAAAAAATTATGAAAACCAAATATACACTTATGATTATACTGATGTCCAAATTCAGTGACCAACTGATTGTCATGTTTGCTTTGCGGAAAATATGCATGAATTATGTTTTTGAAAATTAGTTCTCTGAGTTGAATGATGTCTTCAATAGTTGACTTTATTCTCTAAGGAAGTTGCGCCTTGTCGCCGATGATGTCGTTGTTCTAAAAATCTCATCTAGCGCCACCTAGGTCTTTCCTAGACACTAGATGGTTGGCCACTATACCGATTAACCCTTAGGCATTTGAAAATAAGAAAGGACGCCTAGACCTGCTTAGGTGTTTGCCTAGATCGCCTATGCGTCCGCCTAGACCATCCAGACCCACCTAAACACCTGTCTAGTTGCGACTTTTACTTAGACTGAAAATAAATAACTTTCATTTCACACTTTATTTATTTTTCAATAAATTTCAAGAGACTTATTGAATATTTAGATGACCACACATTATATGTTTTTTTCCCATGTTTTCATTATGTTTTAATACTTTATATCCATATGTCATTCTATTTTGCAATTTATGTATCTTAGTGAAATTATGTATTTTTTTTAAATATAAGCAGACACTTATTTATATGACATATAATAAATTTACTTAAATCCGCCTAGCCGCATAGGTGCTAGACCCCAACCTCTCGCCCGCCTAGCGCCTAACATCTTTTAGAATTTTGGATGATGTTGATGAGAAGAGACTTTTCAATGTGTACAGAGCACGGGTACATACGCACATGTTATTATAGAAGTAGCGGGACACTTAAAAATGAAAAATAAATAAATAAACCTTCCCTCTGCTCATATAATAACTTATGGCATACCTTTCTGTATTCTGAACACATTGAAAAATCTCTTTTCGATTTGAGAACCCGTGAATCTCCTTCTACCTGAACACGAGTGTCAATGCCCATAAACTTAAGGCCTTGTTTAAGGCATGTAGCACCTGCTTACAAAATTGACGTATATATAGCATAAGAGAACTGCTCCTGCAGCTTTTGAATGTTTATAACATTAGGATATACGTATAAATGTTGAATATATCCCTAACTAGTTTGCAGCAAATTCGATCACATTTCGTTTCTTAGTTATTGTCCAACTGTCATGCGGAGCCAGGATTTTGGCTTAGGAGAGGTCAAAAGTCTCACCTTAAAACGCTATTTTGATTTAAGAAAAATAAATATATGCCGTGTTCTAATTACCGACCACCAACATTTGAGTTTAGTATAATGTCATTCTTGTCATCATCTTTCTCAACTCAACTCGATACCTAGTATCATAACTCAGATTCAAAATAAAATAAGAAAAAAGAAAAGAAAAGTAAAAGTAATTGTATCAAGAGACTTCAAAGAAAAAAATAAAAAAATCAAGCAAAAATAAAAAATAAAAACCAACTCTCTCATGGCCCTTGCCTAATTCCTGTCTTTCCCTCTTCTGATCACCTAACAGTCTCTCAAAATTCGTCACTGGTTAACTGCATAAGGGCCACTAGTCTCAAATGGAACTCAATAATGAAAATAAGAACAAGGTTCTGGTTGAGACTCTAAATCCTTGATAAGTCTTTGGAAATTAGAGGAATAACTCTAATTTTTTCTGTGTGAAAAAAATAGTACAATAGTCTCGGGACCATTTTGATATCTTCATGGTTCCGCCCATGTAAACCTTGTCCTTTTTTTTTTCCCTCATCAAGTAGCACATGTGCATCACATTCTCATATCCTTATATAAATATAAATATAAACATATATATATATATATATATATATAGTCTCAATACATATATTAAAGTTCCTCTCTTTAATCTGATGGGGACTTTGTATACGCAAACAGACAAAGTATAATCTAAACCTGTATGAAGGGGACCACTCAAGTCTCTACTATATAGTATATACAGCCGCAGCGTCGCATCGCAAATGAAATCACGTAGCTTTCTCCCATTTTTTTGTCTAAATAAAATAAGCTCTTTCTACATTATTTAATCATACTTGAGCTCCTTCAAGTTATTTTGTATAGTTTTCAAATAAAATTTTATGCATTTGCGTTGTGTTTGTGCTTAAATTTGGCACAATTTCACTTATTTGTGTCTAAGGCTAAATTATGGCTTTTTGTGAGGTTATTTTGAAATTAAGCTAAACTTGCATCAAGTGACATATATATAATTGACTTACAGATATCAAATGACATTCATTATTATATGTTATATGCTTATAGATATTTTTCATGCAAGTGCAGCAAAAGTAGATTTGCTTCTACAATGTGGTTTGTCCTCAGTATATCTGAACCCAAGGCAAAAAAATAAAAAAAAAATAAAAAGACACTCAGATAATCAAACAAATCTCTCTCTAGAAAACCAACAGCTGCACCATTTTCATTTCAAAGCTTTATTCTACTAGCAAGCAGGTTTAAAAACCTTTTATATCAAAAGATCCTTTCAATATTGCAAGCTCTTTCATTTCTTTTAATTAAAGTCAAATATGGTTCAGCTGAGGGTACTAGGCAAGGTCATAGATCACTGACAAATAACTAACAACATTTTACAACCTCACAACTTAAAGTTTCTTACTTCGGTTTTGATGTCGTATCTATTTAGATCTTTCTATGAGCTCAACCATCTGACTGATGACTAACGATATTTGACAAGCTCGCAACTGAAGTATTAGGTTTCAATTATGTTTTCTCGATTTGGTTTTGACGTGGTGTGCATTTGGATCTTTGTCTCAACCATCTACTTCATGAGGATACTGGCTAGAGCAAAGGCCATAGATCACCGACCGATGACTAACTACATTTTACACCCTCGCAACTTAAAGTATCGGTTTCAATTATGTTTTCTCGCTCCAGTTTTATTGACGTGGATGTATTTGAATCTTTGAATGAGCTCAACCATCTTCTTCATGAGGGTACTAGCAAGAACAAAGGCCATAAATCACCGACTGATCACTAACTGCATTTTACAATCTCGCAACTCGAAGTTTCGGGTTTCAATTATGTTTTCTCGCTTCGATTTTGACGTCAAATGCATTTGGATCTTTGTATGAGCTCAACCATCTGCTTCACGAGGGTATTAGAGCAAACGCCATAGATCACCGACTGATGATCGATGAGGTGGAGATGGAGAGTGCAAAGCTGACCTCTTCCTCTCCCACCGTTGCCATCACTCTTTTGGTAGTTACTTTTTTTTTTTTTTTTTTTTTTTGGGGGATGCTCATGGAAACAAACCGCATGGGTTTTGGCCCCAGCCAGAAATGAAAGAAAAGCGCGAGAGAAATAAGGCATGTGGTTTTGGAACCCTCAAAAAAGGAACTTTATTGGGAACCAAATT
Organism: Pyrus x bretschneideri; assembly: GCF_019419815.1. NCBI lineage: Eukaryota > Viridiplantae > Streptophyta > Magnoliopsida > Rosales > Rosaceae > Pyrus > Pyrus x bretschneideri. Next base: position 4,715,340 of record NW_025999546.1, on the reverse strand, counting down.
TGGCAAATAGTGAAAGCTGACGATGGTTCACGTGAGAACTGAGGAGCGTTCGTGAACTATTCTCATTACCCTTTAAAGCCTTGGAAATGTGCGTGTATGTCATGCCCAATTGGTGGGAGACAAATAGTAACCGTGCGATTAAGGACGTGTTTGGCTACTTTGGAAATGTGATATGTGGATTGGTTAAAGATAAAAGGCGGTATCTTCATTTGTACTATAAAACCATGTTTTCAATTAAATTTCCATTAACATTTTCCTAAATTTTTGTAAGAGAATATTTCCTAAATTACTCATCTCTTTTTTGCAGAAAATCGATGCCCCACTTACTAATCGGGAGGCTACCAACTGATACAACATTATGTATGTATAATTAATGGTATTCGTAATTTAGGAGGTTAGGTGTGGAAATTAAAGTGTTTAGAAAAATGGATAAATACATAAGCAGGAGTTGGCGATCATAATTTAGTAAAATATTTAAACTGAATTATGCCCCAAGACACCAATTAAGTTCATTAATAACAGGCTGATTGTGAAGTCCAAAGATAATGTTTTCAAGTCGTTTGTTAATTACTTGTATTTTAAGGTCTGTGAGCTTATTCATGATGAGTTGAATTATTCCGAACAATTTTGAATGAAGCAGTATGTATTTCTTAATTCTGTTAGAATGTGGCTTTTAGTGTGACAAAGACACCCCAGAAGTTTGTATATGGGAATATTATTATCTCAACGCTTTAGAATAATTTATTTTAGTTACTTTGTTTCTTTGTGTATACAATAATCTTCAAATTATATGGTTGTCACTTGTTAATGGTTGGAAAATGACTCGTTAAGTGTTATTTTCGCTCTCCGATTGATTGATTTTGATCTTCCTTGGCCTTTTCGTACGTAACGGTCTATTTGTTTGGATAACATTTGAGAAATGACTTTTTACGCCTCTCACATATATCACGAGGGAAATGTTGTTGCGGACCATTTTTGCTAACATGGGTTTGTCTTCTCCAACTTTGGTATGACATGGTTCCCCTCTGCCGGCTGCTCATGCTGCTTTGTTTTTAGATTATGTTGGCTTGCTTGGCTTCCGCTTCTCAAATTAATGTGTATCTTGGCATATAGATTTATCTCACTCTTTTTTGTTCCCTAACCTTGTGGAATTGTTCGAATTGTTTTGCAAGTTTGGACCTTTAGGTTTGGCTTTAGATGAGGTTAGGTTTCTTGTCCCCTCCCCCTCCCCTTTCTTTTTCTTGTATCTTTTTTGTTTTATCTTTTAGAGGGATAACGTTTATGTTCCCTTTCTTTTTCATGATTTTTACGAAGAGTAAAGTTTTTGGTCCCCTTAATTAGGTGTAACTTTTTTTTTTTTTGGATTATCAATAAAATCTCTCTCATACCGTTGAAGTTTAAAAAAAATCAGTTTTCCGATTTACATTTTCTGAGTTAATATACCAGTCAGCGAAATTTCCATCATAATTTGGTGTGTGGCAATACACGGAGCAATGGAAAGTAAATATGTTTTTTTTTTCCTTATTTAGTAAAAAAGTCCAAAAATTCAACGACTTATTGTTTGCATATTCGAATAAACATATGTATAAGGTAGACATAGCTTCACATACATGCAAACTTTTCACATAATCAATAAAACACATTTATTTTCCGGCCTTTTTATATAAGATAGTACTAATAACCATGCTCCTCTAAAGGCATCTCCAACTCTGCTCCAAAACCTTAGTTCGATCTTCGATGCATAAATTTCCTCCAACCCTACTCTTAAACGCAATTCCAAAAATGTTAATTTTTTTTGGATTATCAATTATTCTATTTCATATATGGAGTAGACACCATCAGACTCCATAATTTGGATTATGTAATTTTTTTCTTATAATGCCTATACTAATCATTTTTGCCATATTACTTTTTTTGTTTTTTTTTAATTTCCTTTCATATCTCTCTCACATTATAACTATTATCATATCACAAATTTGATTTTAATTTTTTTTATCAAAAATTTTATACCATTACAAATATTTCATTGAGATCTTTAGTTCAAGTCTAATCTTGACTTTATAATACAAATTTTGAACTTTAATAGTTAAGTATATGAAGTTAGTATAAGATAAATTTCAAGATGAGTCATGTGTATAGTAAATTTACATTTAAGTATATATTTTTTCTTTTGTTGGAAAAGTGTTTTAAGTATATAATTTTTTTTTTTGTTGGAAAAGTGTGACGATCTTTTTATAATTTGTTGTATTTTTCTCCTTGAAGCTGTAAAATGACGAAAATGCTCATTTTAGGCTAAGTGAAATCCTACATAGATATTTGAGCTCACTTCATATTTTATCTCCTTTCTTATCATCTTGTAGTACTCGTTATTATGAACGCTCGATCGGAACATGATTTGAGCTAAACAGAAGGTGGGTCTGTTTCAGAGAATATCTGTTTTCTGTTTTAGAAATATCTCATTGTCTTTTATGTGAGATATTTCTATTTAAAGAAATATCACAATTTGGGAAATCTTCCCACCTTCACATCTCTCTCCACCATCTCATCTTTCTCTCTCTCATCTCGGCCTCCCTCTTCTCGCCGCAACTCAAATAAACGACGTCATCTCAGACAGATTGACGCTCAAAACTCCACATTTTCACTCACCTGGTCACGTCGAACCCAGCCATGGGTTTGGATTCGTGATAATCTGAACCCAACTGTACAAGCAAAGGCTTCGCCCAGGCCAAACTTCCCGACGAGCTTTTCATCGTTTTCCCAGCAAAGGTAAGCTTATAATCCTCTTAAATCGTTGCACCTCATTTAGTAGATTAGATCTTGTGATTAGTTGTCGAAATGGTGAGTTGTGGACACAGATCGCAGAGGAGGAAACCTACTGCAGTTCTAGTAAGTTTTGTAGAGAAACGACATGGGTTTTCTGACTTGATCTCGTCAAGTTTAGACAAGATCGTGACCACCAAACAACTCTCCAATGTCCCTAGGCTCAGTTTCGTGCAACCCGTTGCAGTTACGAGATTTCCAAATTCGGGCCGAAACTTTCCTAGCCTATTTAAAGGCTTGCCATTTTTTGGCCAAACCATGGTAATGCTTGGATTCTACACCCTCAAATTGGCCTAGGTTGTGAATTTCGTAGTCATTGGTTGAATACTTCAAGCTCATCGCGTGTCTGGAAAAATTTCGGCAAATTTCCTAGTTTCCGGCGACACAGGCAGCTGACGAAACGCAGTTGACCAGCTCACCAGAGAAGATGAAGAAATATATATTCTGTCAATTGGGCGAAGTCAGGCAACCATTACTTTTTCCATTAACCTTAAATGAATATTCCTTCCGGTCTTGGTATGCAAGCGCGTGATCATGCATAGCTGAAGCGTGGCGGTTCCCGGCGGCATGTGGCGGCACGTGAGCCCTGTTTTTAACACTTTCAACTCCACTTTGAGCAAGCAAAAGACATAATTTTTCAAGTCTTTCCTTAGTATTTACAAACTTTGGGTAATTTAACTATGAGCATGTAATAATTTCCCATATAAGAAAAACTTAGCCCGAAGAGTTTAGAGGCCAAGGAAAGTAAGGCGGCTACGACCTGATTACATATTAGTGAGTGGACTTTGTTTTCAAGCATATATATATATATATATATATATATATATTTTGTAGTTTCCATAACTGCTTGGATAATGTGTTTTTACGTCATATCATGCTTTTACTTATGATTATAAGTATTATTTGAGGGTGTTGATGTGTATGAAATTATTTTGGCATGATCACACGTATATTTTTATTTGCTTATCATGCATGCTTATATCGGTGTCTATAGTACGCGTTCGAGCTAGGATCGGCTAAAGTGTATGTTCACATTGCACAATTATACTCACTATGGATCTATTGCAGGTGTTAGCATGTATTGGTTTGCATTAGGCAATTAAGACTCATATGTGATGCGTTTAGCACCAGCTTCATGTGTATGTAGTATTTGAGCGTAAACACCCAACTTGTTCCATGTAGTTACTTTCTGAATGGACTTATGTCTATACTATTGTGATGAGCATACTATTTTATATAGTTGAGATGTTGCAGTTTACTGTACATTTGAATATTTGTATTTACCCAGTAAATGTGAGAATTTAATTTCTTGTATTTGTGAGAATATTCATCCTAGTCGGGATGAGAATATTCTTCTATAATTACCCTCTTATCTATGCTCTGACATTACATTTATGTAATATGGATACATCCCGCACTGCACATTCTCGTAAATTAGTTTTAGGTTTCGATTTTAATTTATTCACACTTTTACCCAAAAATTATCATAATATGATTTCGTCACCTTCCAAATATTGGCCAGCAAGCCTCGGGTTTAAGTATCCACCTAAATATCCGATAGGGATGTGTCAAAAAGTATAGAGTATTAAGAAATATTTTATTTTAGAGTTTCAAATATAGAGTATGGTTGAGGTAGGAAACTTTTAGAGTTGGAATATTATGGGGATATACCATTTTAAAATCAAATTTTAGAGTTTGAAGTAAGAGTAGAATTGGAGATGTTATAATGAACCCAACATTGAGAAAGAATAAAGGAGCTTCTAATGGCTTATAGCACTAATTACTACTGTTTTAATAATATTATAAATAAAAACTTTATTTTTGTTGGTTCATGGTCATTGCAAATCATTTTTTTAGTAAAATAATATTCCACACTAAGAAAAAGTGAAGAGTTTAAACTTAGAATCTGATCGAAAAGAAAATTCTTAATTACAAAGTCAATCTACCACTTCTGGTCAATGTGGCTCTTTACGAGTTCCAATTACATTTCATGCATCATAAATATTGGAATTATTGATATTTCTTGTTGCGGCCTAAAGTAATAAGGCACTAAGAACAGCTCCAGCGGAAGCTCCTGCTCGAGGGACCAGCTCCGGAACAGGGCTGGATTGCCCGAGGGAAGAAGCCCAGCGTTGGCCGGCGAAGGAGCCTGAGCAAGCTCAAGCGCTAGGCTGGTCGATTTGTGCCGGCCCGAGCGACCGAAGGCAATCTGACGTGGGCTGACATTAGGACAACGTCTCCACGCTTTTTGAGGGCCACGGAGGTTGCTGCTGCTGTTCGGGGCAGCCGGGCGCTGGTGAGCCTGAGATCGCTTCAAGGCGGCCATGAGAGCATTAGAGATGGGGGTCTCCATGCCTGGACTCATGTTTTGGGCAGTGGGTAACTGCTTCAGAGCCACACTGAAGCAGAGCTCCAAAGCTCGGCACTGCAAAGGGTGGGAGGAATTGGGGTGAGATTTGATGCATGCTTGGCGGAGGAAGCCGGTGGGGGAGGACAAAAGGGTTCCGTCGACCCGCTTCGGCAGAGACAAAGGCAGCAGCAGCAAATGAAATCAACGACGGAGATGCAATGGTTAAGACAAGTTTTGTGAAAAAATCCTATTATTTTATTGCCTATTGCCAGGGCTATTCAAGTGCAACGGTGGAGATGCAAAATGTAGTTATTGTTCATTAAGGGCAGTTACTATTCACTAGGTGGATTAAATAGTGAATAGCCTGGGGAAAAGGCTCCCATGCTGGAGTTGCTCTAACAAGTGGCAAACAATATCGTATTGCATATATGTCAATTTACTTGTACCATGTTATATTGTGCGTGTTAATTAAGACTAGATTTCCTTGCATAATTCTCAAAAGCAAAAGTTTCAATGCATGTACATTTCCAAACGTATTTTGTCGCCTAGAACACCTAAGGTAACATCCCTCCATCATATCATTTTTTTAATAGACAATATTATCTATAATAAGAAGGAGGGGATGAATTTAATCTCACAATGTACTAGTAATAATGTGGTTTAAATTCACCTTTGATGAAAATTGAACCAAAGATCTCTCACTCACAAGTGAAGAGGAATACTACTAGACCGTAATACTAACCGACATTCCTCCTAACCTAATGGAATGTGCACAAGCATGATCCTTGTAGGGTTTGGGTTCAAAGGTTGGTATCTGCAATTTGATGTTCTTCATGGTCCCTCCATCATACATGTTGAGCCATATCTGTACAATTAAACAGAAAAAACTGAACTACATTTCAATTAATAACTAAAGAGTTAAGATTAATTTCAGTGAATCTTCGTAGAGATAATTTTCAATAATGGACCCCAATGAGTAATTAGCACGTATTAAGTTACTAATTAGTTTTTCTGTTGAATGTTACTAATTAGTTAGCGCTTGAATGTTATTGTATGTTTTAAATTTTACACTTTTGCTATTTCGTTAGCATAAGAGCTTATTGATCAATCTTCCCTTATTTTGAAAGAAAGTACACGTATTTAAACTTTATAGTAACAATGTTATTTGTTTTTAGGAATAATTAAAAATGTTACGATATAATTAAAACAAGCAGAGTATTATTCAAGTATCTTAAAAATAAATGAAACAATCCTGCAAGATTCTTTTAGAAAAGTTGGAAGAGATGTCAAATCGAAATTTCTCTTCTATTGATCAAAAGAACTGTTACGAATCATGTACGAACCACAAATAACGCTATCTTTTAGGTTAAGATTAGAGTAGTAATTCTTAACACACTCTTTTTATTTTGTGCACATTCTATTTTGATTTTGATCATAATTTTACTTTAATTGTTTAATGTAACTGTTACGAAACTATATATGTGTGTAAAGTGAGAAAGAGTGAAAATTAATTCCCTAATATTATTCTCAAACCATTTTTTTTGCAGTGAAAGAAATATGTAATGGTGCAATAATCTTTACATTTATGTGGTAATTATTTTAAAAAAATCAAAGCCCAACTAATCCCGTATCTATTAACTATCTATCATGTCATGCACAGGAAGCTATGATGTGAATTGATATGAACACAATTCTTTAAATAACTTTTTGGATATCACGATTCAAGAATCCGAACATCGTGTATTACCATTACATAATAGGAGGAAACCATCCTTTTCGGATCAAAATCCTCTCCTGAGTTTAGGAGGATGAGTTTTCTGAGTAAACTTATCTTTCAACGGTTATAATTATTATAACTTTTAGAATGATTCATTATTTGTAGTTGTTGGATCAAATTTCAACGGTCTGATGAGTTTGCTCAAGAGGCTCAGTCTCCTAAGCTTTGGAGAGGATCTTGCTTTTCATATGATACTGTTTTAATGGCATTTTAATTTATTTTTCCAATTCCCACCAAGGACAAACCTAGCAAAAAAAAAATTTTTAAAAATGACATTAAAATTAATCATTTACTACTTCAATTTTGAAAACTCTAGCTCTAAAGAGCAAGTCCTAGAGCAAGTTAAGGATGGAACATATATATTTGTACAATTAAATCCTTAGAAATTAATAGTATTGGGATTAAGTAAATTTATTAATTTAACGAACAATTTCTATCATTGATTTGTGATTTTCCGCACGTATCATATGGATATCACATTTTCTTCTCTCTCTCAGTCTGTGTCTTTCCCTCGTCTCTCTCTCTCGACTCTCTATCCCCATCTCTATCTCTGTCAATCGAGGACGCTCTCACCTACCACCTCAACACTACGAGGTACCTCCCACCCACCACCTCACCACCATCTTCGTCAATCGAGGTCTCCATTGATCCTAGGTTTGCTTTGGGTTTGATTTGAGGTTTTTTTTTTTTTTTTTTTTTTTTTTTTTGTTCTTTCTCTGATTTAGGTTTTTCTGCATTTTGGTTTTAGTAGGAATTTGTAGAGTGAGGAAATAGAACATAAACTCAAGCATTACTCAACGCTGCCTTTAGACAATTCTCCACATCAGGTTTTTCAGGTTGCACAAGGACATGGACCCATGGAAACATTAGAACAAACTGGCCGGGTTAGGTCTAATTCCATTTTTGAAAATATAACAACCAACTGCATTTCATTTCCAAACAGATCCGATCCAATTCTTTCAAATTTGGATCTGACCTTGCTCATGCCCACCCCTAATTTTTTATTTAAAAAATATATTCATGACCCAATGGCCAATCATACAATAGATTAGAGAAACAAAGTGAAATTTTTCGACCAAAAAAAGAAACAAAGTGGATTTATTCCCACGCGCTTGTTATAAGCTTCAAGATGTCACGCGCGGAATTGACTAGCAAAGAATGTTGTGATTACATAGCTCAAAACATGCAATTGTTTTGTTTTCATTTTGGTTCAATGGTTTGATTAATGTTTCAATTAATTACGAAATTAAAGAAGCCAAGATCGTGGAGCATAAAGTACTCCATGTAAGAGGATTATCATCATTTTTGGTATTGGTAATGAATGCATGTTAGGAATCTCTTGTTCGATTGTCTAATAATTTTTTTCGGTTACATCATCGTAAAATTGAACTCTAAACTTATTTTAATTCTTAAATATCACTTACCCTTCCTCACCAGTAATCATTTGCTTAAATAGTTTACTTATTTACTATGTCATCAAACTACAAGTCTCATACTAATCACATGAATAATTGTGTTAATAATTTGAAAAATTGATTGAAATGGTCAATTTGTAAATCTCAATTGTTGGACGGGTCAAAATCAAATACATACAACATATCAATCAACCATTGACGATACATGAATCGAGTATTGAAAAGTAATTGTTTCACAAATTAGCATGTATAAGTGATTGTTACGGCTAGTAAACCAAACAAATCTATTTGATAATTTGACGACATAATTTGTCAATTTTGTTTGTTACAAATGAGAGTTTTGAACTCTGAATACCTAGCTGACTCATAACCATCACCATATCCTCGATACTGTACTAATCCTGTTTTCTAAATTTTCTGAAATGTATGGTACAAACTGAGAATCTCTCACATGTGAATAAAAATAGGGTACATAGTGCATACCACATAACATGAAAATTTGCTTGAAAGTAGAATTATGAGATTGGCCATACACGCCATGTGGAAGCTCTCCATGGTTCCCTCTCTCTCTCTCTCTCTCTAATGAAAAGCTATACTTTTCAAGTCCCAAGTACTTTTGTTACTCACCACCAAGAGGCAACAATTTTGTACTCCCTCCTGTATCTTTCTTTGTGCATATAACTGAGTAATGAACATAAAAAGGTGGGGGAGAAAAGTGATTGGGGCTCATTGCCTCTTAAAATTATAATGTGATATGAGTTGGGTGCTTGGAGAGTGAGAAAAGGAGAGGAGATAGGGGAAGGATTTAGTCATCATTTATTTGTTTGTGGGGGCATCTTATTCAAAAAAAGCAAGGGCATGAACCATGCTTCCCGATCATATACAAATCCCCATACCATTTGTAGTTATCACTCAACATAAAAAAAAAAAAAAAAAATCTCAAAAAAAATAAACCACCCATCCTCCCTTTTTGTATATTTTTTGTTAATGTTGGCATGCTTGACCTCTTTTTCTTTTCTTGATAAATTTTTTAAGTGGTTTTAACTGTGAGAGGTTTTTTCAGAAGCCTTTTTCTTAGGCATGCCCAATCATCTTCTTATACGTTTTGGATTGTTTTGTTTGAAATGAGATCTATCTTTTCCCCTCAAAAACCATCATCATAATATCAATTATTTTCAAGAGAGTGAGACATGACCTCCAGTGACCCCTAATTATGTGGATGAAGATGAGAAAAAATTTAAAAACATTGTAAGGCAAATTTTTATACTTTGACTCGTTTAGAAACGTTTTTATTAAAAATATATTTCTCTACAAACTCACTTAAGGAGATTGTTTAAGATTATTTCTTTAACAAATACTCATTTAAATTTATTTATAACAAAAGTATTTTATTAGAAGCACATTGAAAATTTTAATAAAAATGCAAGTATTTCTTAAGAAGCAAATAACACAGTTTTTTCTAGAATGCACTTCAAGTACCTTTTTTAACCCAAAAATATTAATTTGTTCTGCCAAATAAAGTCAAAAGTAATTTTAACAATTTAAAAGCATTTTAAGTTATTTTAAAATATTTTTAATTAAGCGAGTTTATTCCAAACCAGAAGCACTTAATTTTTTCATATAAACATATAACAAACGCTTTTAGTAATCTAAAATTGCTTTTAATTATTTTAACCTAATTCCAAACAATAATACCCAGAAAAATCCCATTTGCGGATCACTCATCTTACTAATACAGATGGAGGCATTGACTCACTCACGGAAACACAGAATCCGTCCACAAACCAAACCCCAAGAGCGTGCAAACCACTCTGCGATTAACCACGGTCCTCGATGAGTCCCTTAAGATCACCATTGGCGCGTGTGCTGACCTCCCCACACAAGCTGCGTGGAGTCAAACCAGGTTGTTTTCGAGTTGGGAAATAAAAACACAATTACAGAGAAATTTAGAGAGTGTCAGAGGTTAGGGGCAAGAATACGTGCAGTATTTGAAGCAAGCACACAGATCTGGATCCCACTCAAAACACCCGACTCGGACACTCAACACACTCACTCACTCACTTTCTCTCATCACTCGGTCCTCGTCCTTTATAATACTTCAGAGAGAGACCCAACAGAGAGAGATGCGAGGAGGAGAGAGAAGCTCAGAACCCAAAAACCCAGCAGTGCAGCAGCAGAAACAGTGGCAGCAGCAGCAGTGAAGCAATTGATGGTTCTTCTGCTGCGGCAAAAGAGGGCCTAAAAGCTAGAAAGAAAAGGCGGTGGTTTGCTTTTGTAGTAAAAGTTTGACTCGGATTTTCCATAGCTCTAAGATTGGGATTTTATACAATTTATAGCAAATAATATGTTTCAAGTAGTTGAGCTGCAGGAAGACACACAGAAACCAGAACAGCAACACTCCTACTCCTTTCATCTTTCGTGGGTAAGCGTTATTTTAGTCACAGATTTTGGTTTCAGCTTCAATTTGGCAACAAAAACTATGAAAAAAAATTGATTATTTCAGTGACTGATTATTTGGTTGGGGATTTTATTTCAGTTCAGTTGAGTTCAAACTTTTCAGTTTTGTTGCTATTACTTATGCTTAAGGAGTCCTCCCAACTTTCCTCCTCTTCAATTGCTTTTTGGAGAAATAAAGTCTCTCTGGCTCTCTCTCTCTCTCTCTCTCTCTCTTCGGCTTCAGCTACTAGTTGCTTCCTTTTAATCAATCAAACCACACGAGAATACTACTTTTAACACTCCAACTTTTTTTATCATAATTTTTTTTCCTTTTCTCTCTACCTTTGTTTATTTATTTATTTTTTCTTGGGTTTTGCAGGAATATTAAGATAGAAAGAAACAGAAAGAGAACACTACCCTCTCTCTCTCTCTCTCTGTTGTACTCTTCCTCCTACTCATCACAAAAACAAGTTGGTAGGTAAAAGGGTTGGGAAAAAGAAAAAGAAATTGAAATTTTCAGTTGTTCCTCCCAAGAAACACATAAATTTTTTAGGGTTGGAGGTGCGAGTGAAGTACCAGTTCCAGTTCCAGTTCCAACACACACACCATCTCAACTTCTCTATCCGCCATGGATTCCTACGAAGCTACAAGAATTGTCTTCTCAAGGATCCAAAATTTGGACCCAGAAAATGCTTCAAAAATCATGGGTCTACTTCTGATACAAGACCATGGGGAGAAGGAAATGATAAGGCTTGCTTTTGGGCCTGAAGCTTTTCTCCACTCTGTCATTCTCAAGGCAAGGAAGGAGCTGGGAGTGCCCTTATCATCGAACTCTCCTTCTACTCCTTCCACCCCTCCTTCTCCTTCCCCCTTCACAAACCCCATCGCTATCTCCAGGCAGAACTCTTGCTCTTCCGCCTCGAGGCTCTCTCTCACTATCCCAAACCCTTCTTCCTCCGCTTCCTGGGCTGCTCTCTCCGAGCTCAGAAACCAAGAAGAAATAAACAGCTTTTATGGAGGAGTTCCAACTGATGTGATGGATGAGTTTCAGCTCCAAGAGCAGCTCTCCTTCCTTAACGACGGCTGTCCACCACCAATGGTGGGACCCAAGTCGCCCGATTTTTTCTACCCTCAGTCCGACTTGTCTTCCAGTCCGAGTCCCACCACCGCTTCTGATCCGAACCTTTTCCCCTCCTTCCACGGCTCTGCTAATTGGGGTGGTGGTGGGCCGCTCCACCGACGAAGTTGCTCAGTCAGCGACGTGAGCTTGGAGGACCCCAACTCAGGGTTTGGGTGGAAACCCTGCTTGTATTTCGCCAGAGGCTACTGCAAGAACGGAGCCAGCTGCAGATTCTTGCACGGCGGCGGGCTCGGAGACGCCGTCGTCGACGGCGGTGGACAGGTGGTTGTTGGGTCGCCGAGCAAGCTTGAGATGATGGACCACGAAGCACTTCTTAGATCTAAAACCGCTCAGCAGCAGAGACTTGCCGCTGCTTCTCAGCTCATGGCGGCGTCAGCCAACTCCTTCCCGTACTCCTCGAAGTGCATGAACTTCCTTCTTCAGCAGCAACAAACTGACGCCCAAAGGTACATGATTTAAAGAAGTTATATCTTTTTTAGAAATTAATTAAAGGAAAGCTCTTATATTTAATCATTTGCGTTACATTTAAGTTGATCGTTTCTGTTGTTTGTACATGTAGGGCTGCAGCAGCTGCCTTGATGATGGGTGATGATATGCACAAATTCAGCCGATCCCGCCTCGAAAGATCTGAATTTTCGATGAATGGCGGGGCGGGGATTGTGAACCCAGCTTCAAGGCAGATATACCTGACTTTCCCGGCCGATAGCACTTTCAGAGAGGAAGATGTCTCAAACTATTTCAGGTTAATTTCTTCTCTTTTGTTTTTTTTATTTGTTCCGTTTTAGTGTCAGTTTGAAGGTCACGGGCTGTTTTCGTTTTGCTGACCTTTGTTTCTGTTGACCTTGATCGGAAAATAATGAAGCATTTACGGGCCGGTTCAAGACGTGCGAATCCCGTACCAGCAGAAGAGGATGTTTGGATTCGTTACATTCGTTTACCCGGAGACGGTGAAGCTCATCTTGGCCAAAGGGAACCCTCATTTTGTTTGTGATGCAAGAGTGCTTGTCAAGCCTTACAAGGAGAAGGGCAAAGTCCATGAAAAGTACACGAACTCTCCCACTTTCTCAATTGATCTTGTTTTAATTTTTCCATTAATTATTATATCAATACCTTAATTAAATTATATTTTAGTGAATAACAAGCTAATAATGCTGCTTTGCATGTTATTAATCTTCCAGGAAACAACAGCAACAAGGGGAAAGAGGAGATTTGTCCCCCTGTGGTACACCTACTGGGCTGGATGCTAGAGACCCTTATGGAGATCTCCAACTAGGTTAGCTAATTAAACAAAAATATTTACATGGTAATATTTATTAATTTTCACACATTGACGATATGCATTCCATTTCTGTCACATGCTTAATTATTTATTTTTGTTTTTTATTTTAGGACCGAGGATGTTTTACAATCCTCAAGATATGCTGTGGAGGAGGAAGCTGGAGGAGCAAGCTGAGTTGCAGCAAGCACTTGAAATTCAAAGTCGAAAACTGATGGGCCTGCAGCTACTTGATGTCAAGAAGCATCACCACTGTGCGCTTTCTGCCAGCAGTCCGATTCACTCCCCTACCCAGTCTCCCAACATGTTCAATCAAAACCTGGTGCATCCTTCGGTTCACAGCAGCCAAGAAGTTCCCCACGGTACTTGTTTTGTCACTCATACCCTGATCACAAAACCACGTCATGGTTCAATGCAGTAGGTAATGTTTATTTGTTCTTGATTGCAGATAACTGTTCTTCTCTGATGCCACACATGACTCCAGCAGTGGATGCCGATCAGCTGCTTAAGGAAGCAGCTGCCGCTGTTCTAGGTGAAGGTTTAATTGCCAACAATGACGAAAATGGCAGTGGTAGCCGAAGTAGCAATAGTAGTGGCAAGGAGACCCCCCATGATGAGATTGGTGACTTGCTCGAAGGGTAAGCCGGGTTATGCATCAAGTTTACCCATATTTCAAATTTGCAAGGACAATGTGTAGAAGCTTATACAATTGAGTTCCTGCAGCTTGGAGCACAATCTTCCCGATAGTCCTTTCGCATCTCCAACAAAGCCCGCTGAAGAGTACACCTTGTCCGCCTTCCCCAATGGGACTAGCGAGGCCAATGGTTCGGATGCCCCAGCTGCAACCGCTAATATTAACGTGGCAAATTCCCTTCTTCCAGCGTCTTCCACCCTGGACATGGCATCCTTCAAGTCTTTCAACTGCCAAATTCCACGGTAAATTCTAATGTCCTACTCTCAATTTTTTTTTCATTTCATCACGGTGCGAAGTGAAATATATATGTAACTTGCAAGGTTTGATTACATTTCAGGTTGAACTCCGGCCACGGAGCCGTAGGGATGTACGCCGGCACAGGAGCGGGGCCAAAATGCCCGGTTGGAACTTCCTAATCAAGCTTAATTAGGTAAAAGTTACTTTCAAACCTAAGATTAGATTTTGTTTAGATAAACATTTACTCTATATGATTAATTTGTCTTTTTTTTGCAGGAGGGTCAACAAGTTTCAAGTATAACCAAACAAAAGCCACCCCCGACAATCTGTAGAGAATCAAATGATATCAAATCTCGCCACCGCCACCGCCACCACCACCATCACCATCACCGCCAGCAGCAGCAGTACCACCATCCAAATACCCAACAATACTACTTACTACCATACAAAAATGCATACGTAAGAAGGGCAGTGAAAGGAAGGAAGCGGGTCCCCTTTCCATCCCCATTAACCTTTCCTTTCTTTTGTTTGTTGTTTGTACTATTTTCGGTCACATCTACTGCCCCCATTTTCTGCACTAGCTTTATCAAGTCGGAAGAAATCAAAGCACCACAGGTTAAAAGAAAAGGAGACACGGTAAAAAAAAAAAAAAAAAAAAAAAAAAGGGGAAAAAAACAGAAAAGAAAAATATGTTAGTTTGTTGTAACTTTTGGCACTGTAATTTTAATTTTCAACCTTCCAAGTGAAACAATTGCCCAAAGGTTTAGTGTTAGACGTTACTGTTAGTCTTTTTTCAAGTGTAATCAAAATCTTTGTACAGCAGAAGCAGAAGAACCCAGAAGAAGCTAAGCTGAGGAAAGAAAGAGGTAAAAAGTAAATTTGTATGTTTGTAACTACAAGGCTGATTCGCTGATATGAAGGGAAAGCACGGGAAGAAGGATGAATTACTGTCAGATGAGCTCCAGCTAGATATTGGGAAATTTTTTTGTACCACTATCAATCATGTGTTCCTGCTGCTTGTAGTTGTTATCAAACAGTAAGAAAAGTTTAGGAACAATATCAGAAATGAAACAAGTCAAGTTGATACTATTTACTCTTTTCTATACCCTCATTGCCCTTGTATATATTAACGACTTACAAGAAACGTGTTCATTGTCATGTGGTATTCCGGTTTAATCTCTTGCATGTCTATTGTCATGTGGTCTTCCGGTTTAATCTCATGCGTGTCTAAGTTCCTCTTCATGTGACGTAAGATTATTAGATTGCATGTTATGAGACAGTGAATCAGTCGCATGTAAGTTGTTACACTTCTTAGTTATTTTAGGGTTCGCTTTTAAGTGCTATTAAAATAATTGAATGTGTTTTCAGCGAAAATATTCTTAGGAAATCGGTTATATGTTTTTTGAATGATGTTTTAAAGTGTTTTCTCAAAAACTCACTTCCGTTTTTATTAAAAATTGATTTTAAAAATATTCTTACCATAAGTAATTGGTTTTATATTTTATCGAGAGTTAATTTTAAAAACATTTTTATTAAAAATACTTTTAATTTTTTTAAAGGTATTTTTAAACATGTGGATTTTTTTCGGATTCATAGTTTTAATTCATCAAGTTTCATTATTCGGACCTTTGATCTAATGATTAAAGTTATTATAAAATTTTAAATTGATTTTTATTTGTAGTTGAATCAAATTTAATGATCATTTTGATGAATTAAAACCAGTGGATCCATGTCCTTTTTAAACGAGTTCTAAGTTTATTTTGTTATTTTGTCCGTTTGTGAAAAGCCTTTTCTATTTTCTTCTTGTTTTGTAATTGGCGGGATACATGGGGTCCTAAAGACTAAAGCTGAGTGGGGACCGCAGTGCACGGTGTCACATGGGATTGCTGACGCTGCAAGCGGGTCCTACTCATTTATATAATGCCAGATTGGGGGTTGGGTCCCTACACACCAACTACCCCACCCATGTGACCGATCTATGCCATGCCACTATCTCTCTCTAAGCTTTCTCTCTCTACTTTCTCTCACTTTTTATTGACAGGGGGGGTGCGGAGAGAGAGAGAGAGAGAGAGAGAGAGAGAGAGAGGACATGCAGAGATCTAAAAGTAGATGTGATGCCCACACGTATGACAAAGTGCACGGATACTGGAATCTTTTGGGCTCCGTAGCCCTATTTTGTGAATGCGTGACAAAATTGGCAGTAACTGCAAGTTATATTATTTACCCTTTGGCTCGGAGTTTGTAGCTAACCTACTTGACCAGTAAAAGAAATCTAAGTTAGAGGATAGGTAAGAGATTCTCTCTTAATCTCTTATATCAAGATCGTTAAATTAAAAGATTTGAATTTTTTAAATTTCATCAAACGGTAAAAAATTATCATTGCTTTTAAGAAATCAAAATGAATAGACCGTTGAATAAAATTTAGAAGGTTCCAATTACTTGATTCGGTGATTTTGATGAAAAAGTTCCGAAGAGATCTCTTTCTAGATAATATGGATATGGGTGATGAGAAATATGGATAATTTTAGTACGGTATTGATTAATGTATTTATTTATTTTTATAAATGATACATATTTAGTTTGTAGATTTAATTTAAAATTTTGATCTTCTTAACTTTGTTTGAAAAATAGGTAGGCAAAATGTTTCGGTAACTGCAAAATTACTATTTTACCGTGTAAGACCATATCCTTGCGCTGTTTCCCAACTGGTTTCTTGGGAATTTATGATTAGGGTTTTGGAATGAAGGGCCCAGCAATTCACAAGTCGTTGAAGTCTTTGAACCCTTTTGACTACAACGTTTTCGGTTCGTTGTTTTAACTCTGGTAAATTAAATAGATGAAAGTGACGGGAGCGAAAAGGGGTAAAAATGTCTTATTCCGTGTTGAAGGATAATTAATGTTATGGAGAGCTAAACGTACGTAATCTTTAACTAGAGTAGTAATATATTTACCATCTATTTATACAATTACTTATACTATTTTTTATTTATTTTTTATAATAGAAGTAAAGTGTTTCATCTTTATAGAGAGATGGTACAAGTGATTGTATAAATAAATGGTAAAAATAACATTTTTACTTTAATTATGTTTTAGTCTTTCAAAATTAATATTTTAAAGAATAGAGTTACATTTTTTTCATCTCCAGTCATGCATGGCTGAGGAGCTTGTTTAAAAGTGCTTTTAAATGATTGAAATCTAAAACCGCTTTCAATCATATAAAATCACTTTTCAAACGAGCCATAAGTCTCTCCATCGATGCTGGTTTGCTAGATGAAGGGGCTAAATGTAGCCATAATTCTGTTGAGCATATTCTTTGGGCATTTGGCTTGATTTGGGTTTTGTATAAATTTGGGCTAAAATTGGCTTATAGATCTTGGTTGGAGATGATCTTACATGACATGGGTTAAAAAAAAAAATATTATTGAAGATGACCTTACATGACACGGGTATACTACATACTATGCTAATGAACTTAAATTATGAGGTGTTGAGAGTTGTCCCACATCGGTGAGGCATAAGGTTTGCTATGTGCTTATATGGTCTTGGACTGCTCCCCATATTGTCAATTGGTTTAATAGTGGAACTTCAATTTTATCATAGTATTAGAGCGGGTTGTCCTCGTATGAAGCTAAATGACCACACGCACTCTACATCAGTGAGGGACAAGGTTTGTTATGTGCTTATATGATATTGGGCTACTCTCCATATTGTCAATTGGTTTTATGGTGGAATCTCAATTTCATCATGAGGCATGACATGATTATTAAGTTGAAGAAATGTGATTACTTGTGTAACTAGAATACTAAGTTAGGCCATTATGCGCATGACTTCAGGTGATGAATGGTTCACTTTGGCATGTAATGCCAAAATGAGGTTACCTTATGAGCGCACTAAAAAGATTGAAACGGGGCAAGACATTTGTTGATTGTCACACTACAATGTGGTGTCAGCATATGGCAATAGTAATCATCGTGTTATAATATATTTTGACGATATTATTATTTCATTGTTAAATTTAATATATATTCTGTATAAATAAATACATGTGTTATCTGAATGAATTGATACTACCATGAGATACACAAGCGAGGCTACATGGGGATAAGGAGGGATGCCCACCCCTTCGATTGTCGCAAATCACTATTGAGAGTAAGGAGTTCGTCCTTCAGATCCTTTGAACTGCCGTTGAAATCTATTGAATTACTTCGTTGCTTTTGTGTTATATACTTTGCTACTTCTTCTGCGTTTTGTATTTTTTTAAATACCGAGGTCAAAACAACTTCATTTTCGTACCGGGATTAAAAAAAAAAAAATCGAACAATGTCGTTAAGGAAAGTTGTTATTGTCAAGAGTCTGTTAAGTTGTTTGATAGTATGAAGGAATTGGGTGTGCTGAGAAGTTTCAAGTCCTATGAGGCTCTATTTAAGGCCGTTATGCATCACAGCCGGTATATAATGGCCAAGAGGTATTTTAACGCAATGTTGAGTGAGGGAATTGAGCCGAAGGCATACTTATAAATTATATAAGTCACTCGGTCATGCCTACAAGGTGTTTGATGCAACACCCCACTTAACTGTCTCTATCTTGAATGCCATGCTTAGGAGCTGCTATAGAGAGAATCGATGAGAAGATACCTTGTATCTCTTCCATAACATGATATCTAAGTCAAGAAGCAATGATGATAAGCCTGATAATTTTCCATTCCCACTGTTCTAAAGGTGTGTGCGAGGTTAGGGCACTCATATATGAGAAAATAATAAATGGGTTAATGAAGATACATGACAAGGTTGCGTTGAATACATTTGTGGTTATGCATTGATTGAATTGTATTTCAAATGAGAAGAAATGGGCGACTGTGAAAGTGTTTGATAAGTTTTCCCAATCGAATGTGTTTTTATGAAGCGCGCCAAAAATAAGGCTGAAGCTTCTACCCTTCCATGTTTTGTCCCTTCCTCCGACAATCTTCATCGTTGCCACTGATGCGACAGTGTCAAAGTTACACAGAAATTTTTTGAGTGTGCTATTAACACAAAGAACAAGACTGTTTCCTTATAAGATTTTTTTGATTAGTTGCACTTGGTTTATGTATCTCTATACGCGTGCAATTTTGTGTAATGTCTTTATCAAACAGTTTTGATGTTTTCCAAATACGAATGTAATTCAATAAAAGAAAATATGAATCACATATTACAGTAACGATTGCCTAAGTCGTAAATAAGACAACAGCTTGTCAAAATAACTGTACTTTTTGTTTTTGTATACTTTTTGTTTAATCATGTCCGTTATTTTTGAATAATTTCTCACAAATATAATGATAAGGATAAAAATTGTGTAAAAAGAAAGAAAAAAAAAGTAGGTGCCTAGGTGGTATGATTTCCTAGAGGAGAAAAGGGGAATATTGGCCCAGAATTGGGTGTAAAGTTTGGGATATGATTGTATGAAAATTAATAATGTCGAATGAGAAAATGCAGCAAGTAAAAAAGAAAAGCTGTGTTTGCTCTGCTCTATCATTCTGTCATGCATGTACCACGTCTAAACGAACATGATTATGCCGGAAGAGGATCCAAGGTATTCTCTTTTGGCCTTTTCATTTTAATTTTTTTATTACAATATTGAAGGATTAGGAAAGTTCAAAGACAGGGAAACAAGCTCAATAAGAGGGGCCATAACAACTCCAAAACATAAAACACTAGATTTGGAACAGAAAAGCAGCCGGCTCCACCCAAATTAACAGCCACTCCACTACCACAAAGCCGGCGCCACCGAGAAGTAGAATCAAAGAACCAAAAAGACGAATGAAAAATGAGGTGGGCAAGCCTCCCGCAATGAGCGCTCTTGTAATTCTACTAAATATTATTAAATGCACTCCAACAACCATCCAAACTCAAAGCACGTCCCCCAATGAGATCCATGGAACCCTAGTAGCTCATAATATAAAGATACACAAGTTTCTTGGTGCACATATAAAATCAAAGCTTATTTTTTAGTATGCTATGTAAAACTCAAACTTAATCTCACTTTTTCTTCCGAAACATAAATTTCACCATTTTTTACCACTTTATCACAAAACCTTTGCCGACGCAATACTATGTCGCCGACAAATGGTCGCCGAAGTCAACCCGCGCCCACCCCCGTCTCTTCCTCTTCTCATTCTCTCCATTTCCGTATTTTTGTTATCTTTTCCGATTTTTATACAATATTTTTCTGTTTTTCTATTCAATTTCTTTATGAATTTAGTATTTAAAAACCTTTAAACTTTCATTTAATATGTAAATCCAAGTGGCGTCATATCATTGTGTGAAGGGTCCAACATGTCTGCCACATAAGCAACTTAACAAGATCTAGACAATTTGGGATGAAAATCTTGTTTTAGGGAGTGTAAGATG
This sequence comes from Pyrus x bretschneideri, assembly GCF_019419815.1. Lineage (NCBI taxonomy): Eukaryota > Viridiplantae > Streptophyta > Magnoliopsida > Rosales > Rosaceae > Pyrus > Pyrus x bretschneideri. Next base: position 4,694,808 of record NW_025999546.1, on the reverse strand, counting down.
GTGATATTTTTATTTCACGGATGAAAATGAAATTAAATTTGAGTTTCACGGTCGCTAAAAAAATAAGCTTACGATTAAAGTGCGAAGGTTCAAGGCTCCATGTGCTAATCTGTCTTGTAAAAGAGTGGGGACACATTTTTTTGACACATTCTTAGGGCTCACTTTGTATTATATGAAGCAATCTGATCGTCTATTTTTACGTCTTTCTTCAAAAATTATTTCTACCAAAAATTAGTCAATTGCAAAATTATACGACTCTTGGATTAAATAATAGTCATCTTGGTGTTTCTTTTTAAAACTATATTCATCTAATTTTTCACTACAAAAGATTCTTAATGGTTTTGAATTTATCTAATTTTTGACAAAGATGATCTATAAATTAAAATAGAAATATTTGATGGTTTAGATCTTTAAAAAAAATGTTATAAAATGAGAACCACAAAAAAGTATATTAAAATGTGTCTATAAATATGTGTCCTTTGATCCTAATATATATATATATGCGCGCGCGCGTGTATATGCATGTACTATAACTTTGCAATGACAACCTTGATTGAATGTTTAGGATAAGTGGGACATGGTGACACACAACGCCAATTCGGAAAGGTTACTCTCTTGCTTAAGGATGCCTACGAGGTGGGTAGTTTATTTGGAGCAGATGCGTCCTAAAGAGTAACGGAGGTGTGCGACAGTACGCTCAAGCTAAAATTTCTGTTGTTGTTATAAGCTTGCTTGATCGTGAGACCTATCAGTAGGTCTCACAAAGATGAAAATCGGCCATAATGATTCGGCGGACCCGGGGGAAAGGCCCCTCACTCGACAGATCAGGGGTACGCTTGGAATAACAGACTGATGACACAATAGGGGTGGTCAAATTGTGTGTGCGGAGCTTATGTTTTCATGCATACTTTTTCCTCTCCGTCAAAATTATGAGGCAAGTAGCCTGGATTTTATACTTAAGGGGGGAACTCAACTCTTGACAATGATGACAAAGACAAAATGGAAACAAGGATCACCGATTTGGCGGTGTCAGCATACCTGCATAATTATACCCTTTTGGATGCTACCCGGTCGCTGATAATTTGTATGTATAATTATAGAAAAATTGGTTTGGATCTGACTATTTTATATTAAAAGTATTTTAAAGTAGAAATAAATGACAAATTTTTTATTTTATTCATGTTAAATGATACTCATGAAAAACAGTTGTACTTTTTAATTCTATCATTTTTGTGGTGTTAGTAGGAATATTTTTTTTTATGCGAATAACTTTTAATTTGGACAAAATTAGGAAATTGTCATCCATTTCTTTCTTTAAAATGCATTAGAAGCACTTTGAACGCTCATTTTATAGCTATTTTAGTTTTCGATTTTTTATTGCACTTTTCTGTGTTAGTAATAAATACATAGAAACAAAATGAGGTTTGAAAGATGTAAAAAATAAAAGAAATGTACAAAGAAAATCACACAAGCCGCGACCACGCTTAGCAATCTCATTAAAAGTCCTGGAACACAAAGAAATCTAATAGCCAATAAGTTCTTTTGATGAGGATTATTTATGGGGCCACATCACATTGAACTTTAATTATTTGAACTGTATATTTTTCAAGTTGGACTTTATAAATCATCATTGTAAAATATTAGTCAAATCAAAAATATTTGAGATATCAAATTAAGTACAAATAAATTAACAAACAAGTTCCATGTACTAAACCAGTAAAATAACAAGAAAATTGGGATCTAATTCATAAACTCATCTGCCCAGATTTAAGATTGACTAATAACTAATTCATAAGTTAGGACATTAGACTGCAAAAACGATCAAACGGCACCACATGACAAAACTACAAATATCTCTTTATTGATGAAAAACAAAGAAAAATAAATGAATACAAACTCTCATATATATAAAATAAATGAATGCAAAACTACAAAACTAAAAATATATCTTGTCAGACTTATATAAAATAAAGGGGCTTTTGGATCTAGGTCCAAAAACTTAGATAGTTTTTGGGACCGTGTCCAGTTATCCAATTACATATTTTGATATCAATTTTACCCTTTCAGATAAAAATATTTAAATTCTTTAATTTTTTTTATAATTTATTCAGTTTTTAAATTTTGAATATTTAAATACTCAAACTAAAATATTATCTAGTAACTACCTACTATTTATGAAGAAAACAAGACCGATATAATCTAGTAACTACCTACCTATTGTATAGGAAGAAAATGTTTTATACCTACAAAGCAGATATAATCTACCTGCAAAACAAAAATAAGCTACCTATTGTATTGGAAGAAAAAATGCTGGCAACCTACATGGCGGAACATAAAAATATAAATATGATATAATATACCTCCATTAAAGGAACGAATTTGGAGGGAATAACACAAAAATATCACCCATGAAAAGAAGAGACAAAAAAGAGGAGGATTGATAGAGGGAATTGTTTGGAAGAAGGAAAAAAGGAGGGATGAAACAGACTGGGGGTTGAGGTGATTATACGGCTATAACTAATCCTACAATTAAGGGATTAGTTAAACCACAAATTATCTCATAATTAAGAAATTTTGTGTATTTACTACAATTCGTAAGCCTAAGGGGTAAATATGGTACAAACCATAAATAAACATACATGGAATCTCAATTATTGGACCTATTTCAATAAAGTGGACTAATTCTACTAATGGCTCACAAAATTGGATCTATATCAAGTTATCCCTAAAATAAATGAATACAAACTCTCATATTATAGTGAAACATAAAATAAACCCTAAACCTTGAAGGATAAGAAATTTTAATCATTGGCCCACAAGAAAACCATAAATAATAATAAAATAAATAACTAATTTTTCGACACCTTGTCAAACTTATGGTAGCACATGACATGAGTTTGCCAACATCTAAAACATGGTTAGTTTTTGTGCAGCTCCGTCTTTGTAGAATTGTGTCGCACATCTAAAACATTAACCATGGTTAGTTTTTGTCTTTAGTTATTTTTTTTTTTTTTTGAAAAGGAAAAAAGAAATTAATATTGTAGGCTTATTTGGCTGAACTATATAAAAGGACAGAGAATGAGAGAGGCTGGTTGCAATAGAGAGAGAAGAGAGAGATGTAATTATGAGGTGTGTAATGTTTCACCCTATTGTGCCTTTATTTATAGTAGTAGGGAAAGTTAAATCCTTACCCTATTAATATTACAACTCTAATAGGAATTAAACTATTAAAGGGAGTACACAAAATACTCCTAGATACACTAGGATTTATACAATCACATTCTTAATCCAATAGGACCGTAACACTGCCCCTTGAGTGTGTAAATACTCAAACAAAACATCGCATCAGATCTTCAGCAGGTAAGGCAGAACATTTGATGAAGTTGTCGGCACAACGGGTGAATGTGACTCTCAAATTTAAAAGAAAGTATGCATGAGTAGTAAAACTCACAAAACCTTCCTATGGTAAAACCTAAGGCAGAGGAAAACCTATAGACTAAGGAGACAAGTGAGAAGTATGCATAATATCTAAAACAAACGTTAAACAGGATGAAGGTAGTAAACTCAACGAAGTATGATCATCCTAGGATAGGTGCCTCATCAAAACCTCGTTAGGTAGAAAAAACTCAGTGGGAAAAATGCTCTTAATCGTAGGAAAAAGAGTACATTAAGATCAAGTGAGTATGATTTAGGATACTCCCCCTCCTAATTTAGACATAACTTCCAAATAAAAGAACTACAAGCAATCCAACTTAGATAATTTACGCATAATTCCTTGGACGAGCTTCTGAAAAGTAGACTTGGGCAATGACTTGGTGAAGAGATCGGCCAAGTTGTCTTAGGAACGAATTTGCTTGACTTCAATGTTTTGATGTTGTTTTTGTTGGTGAGAATAAAAGAACTTCGACGCTATGTGCATGGTGTTGTTTCCCTTGATGTATCTCTTCTTTAACTGCTCGATACAAGTTACATTGTCTTCAAAGATTGTTGTAGGAAGGTCAACAACGAAAGAAATACCACTAGTGCTTCAAATATGTTCCATGACTGCTCTCAATCAAAAGCACTCACTCGATGCTTCATGCAAGGTGAGAATCTCATCATGGTTCGAAGAAGTCGCAATTAGCGTTTGCTTGGTAGATCTTTAAGATATAACGGTGTCTCTAACGGTAAAGACATAGCCTATATGAAAACGTGCCTTATATGGGTAAGACAGATAACTAGCATCTGCATAACTAACGAGGTGAGAATCAACCTGATGACCGAGGGGGACGACAGATCCTCTCGAGGATTCGTGTGTGTAAAACAAGCCAAAATCCATCGTATCCTTGAGATAGCAAAAATGTCTTTAACACTATTCTAGTGTCTGCGTGTAGGCGCATTGTTGTATCTAGCCAAGAGCTTAATAATGAAGGAGATGTCAGGTCTAGTGCATTGAGCCAAGTACAATAAAGCATCAATTGCACTTAGGTATGGAACTTTACTTCAAAATCTCTTCCTTATCCTCTTTTGGACGGAAGGGATCTCGTTTAGCATCCAGAGTCTGAATAATGCTCAATCTCTAGGCCGAGACAATATCGAGTTTTCCCAAGATCTTTCATCACAAATTCCGATTTCAAGTAAATGGCAATTTCATCATGCTTTGCGAGAGTTCCGATGAGTTTCATGTTGGTGACATAAACTGCAACGATCGCAAATCCATAATGTGACTTCTTAATGAACACGTATGGGCATAGTTTGTTGTTCACATAACCCTAACTTGTCAAATATTCACTCATACGGTTATACCACATCCGCCTGGAAGTCTTTCTGGAACTATTTGAACCAGTTAATGAAAGTCTTTCTAGAACTTTCATGTACATTTCTGCATCTAGATCACCATAGAGATACGCGGTTACCATGTCCATAAGCTGCATATTCAGTTTTTTGGAAACTACCAAACTGATAAGGTAGCAGAACGTTATGACTTCCATTACAGGGGAATACGTCTCCTCATAATTAGTCCAGGGTGTTGAATGAAGCTTTGCGCTACGAGGCATTCTTTGTATCACACTGTTTCATTCTTCTTATTACGCTTTTTCACAAAAACCCACTTGTAGCCCATGAGTTTTACATGTCGTGGAGTAGGAGCTACAGGCCAAAATACCTTGCGTTTCGCAAGCGAATCGAGTTTGACTTGGATTGCTTGTTTCCAGGTTGACCAATTTGTTCTACTTCGACATTCATCAACGGAACATGGTTCAATGTCATCGCCAAAACATGATGTCGGAAACAACAGTATACGCGAATACATCATCGATAATCATCTCATTCCGATTCCAAACCTTATCCAATAATGTGTAATGGACCAAATTCTCGTGATTCTCGGGATGCCGGTATATCTCATCTAAAACATCATAGTAATCTATAATAACCTCATGTGTTGGAATAGATGAGCAAACAATGGTCGGATTCAGACTAGGGTTACTAGTTTGTGCCGTTTTCCTCTTCCAAGGTTATGAATCCTTGGAACCAGAAGGCCTGCTACGCTTCAGGGTAGGAGTAGGTGATTGGCGTGTACCATGTCGTGTGGGAGGTATGGTCGCCCTACCCTCGGGGATGGTTTCTTTAAGCGATACTCTAAAGATGTAGAATATGTTGCACTTCAATTTCAGACTGAAGGGTGCGGGGATCTAAATGAGACATAGTGAGAGTAATCCATGATAATTCGTGGCGTTCTATAGGAACGTTAGTGATCTTATCTCCCCCTAACAACGGGAATACTGTCTTATCGAAGTGACAATTCACAAAACGTGCGGTAAAAATATCTTATGTCAAGGGCTCTAAGTAGCAAATAATGGATGGCTAACCGACATAAATTCCCATTTTTCTCTAAAGACCCATTTTCGTATGTAGTGGCAGCGCTATTAACACATAAACTGCACACCCAAACACACGTAGATGCGAGACGTCAAGCTTGTATCTAGTAATCAACTGTAACGGTGAATGAGGTTAGGTAACGGTGGGCCTCAGGCAGACCAACATAGCTGCATGCAATATTGCATGACCCCAGGTAGATATCGGCAAGTTGGTTCGCATAACCAAAGTCCGAGCTATCGTTTGAATGCACTTTATGAAAGATTTTGCCAGGCCCTTTTGGGTGTGAACATGGGGTACATGATGTTCAACTATGCAATAATTGTCAAAGGTCTGTGACATTAACTCTCCAACATTATCTAGTTGAATCAACGGATAAATAAGGTGGTGAGCCTTAAGCTTAATAATTTGTGCAAGGAGTTTCGCAAATGCAGCATTGCATGTGGACAATAAGTAGACATATAACCATCACGTCGATGCATCAACCAATACCATAAAGTATCTCAGTGATCAGCATGTTGGTTGGATAGGTCCACAAATATCCCCTTGAATCTTCTGAAGAAACTTGGGGGGGTCGTGAATAATCTTTGTAAGTGAAGGTTTAATATTCAACTTCACCAGGGAACATGCTTTGCAAAGCAGATGGCAGGGATAAGATTTCAACCACCAGGGAACATGCTTTGCAAAACAGATGGCAGGGATAAGATTTCAAGTGATGCCCATGTGATGCTTTGAGGAAACGATACATCATATATGTAACGACCCGTCCCAAAAAATTACGGTTTTTATAATTTTAAAATATGAAATTACAAAAATGCCATTCAAGGTAAATATGTTGACTTTTGTTGACCACTTTGTCATGTCACGTAAAATCTGTTTTCTTGGTATATCCTCGTATTACTCGTCATTATGAATGCATGGGCTTGAATGAAACCTAGTTTGGAGTTATGACGAATGAGTTATTAACGAACAAAGTCGAGGACAAAATGGTCATTTGACCATAAATCTGGAAGGCTCCAGATTTCTGGAGCAAAGAATTGTTATGCCACTTATGCGGCTGAGATGGAAAAGAAATGAGAGAAAATGAGGAACCAGACCAATTAGCAAGAGGGAGGTGAGGAATGAACCAATGGGGGAGGAGAGAAAAGAGGGGAAATAAGAGAGAAGAGGAACACCGGATCACCCTTGACCCAATTTCTCCCTGCCGACCCAACCTGATTTTTACACACCCCAATGCCGTTTCTGGCATTTTATAAATTGATCGTCGCCATCACCTGCAACCTATTCAGTGACCTCCCATATTTCATTTCTACCCAAACCCGAAGGTCTTCGGCCTTAGTTTCATGAAAAACACCAACCGTTTGCTTGGAAGGTTATTCGACGACGATTTACCACTCTAGCAACCTTCACCATCGATGACCACCACTATAAGACTTATCTTGAGCCTAGGAACAAAACCTAAACAAGTTTGGGGGCGGCGAAGATGCGAATTCGACGAATCGGGGTTCACCCATTTTGGGGTTTCCAGCGGTTCGTGGTAATTTCAGGTTACTTCCTGGACGAATTGGACTTCGGCCTAGGTATGAAATTTGTTCCTTTCATTCAGAGTTAATCAAAAAATTGGGTTTCCGTTAGCCAGAAATTGCCGCGTGTGGAGGCGTGTGGCCCTACAACCATCATCTTGTGGCGGCTTGTATGGTGGCACATGGGGAAAAACCCGAGGTCCCTCTTTAGGTTTCTTGATGTGTCGAATATGAATCCGTCATCCGTTTTCCCAAATTCTAACATTTTCGTAGAGTTTTATTAAACGACCTTTAATTGTGTTTAGGTGCATCGGTGGAAGTGATCCCATTCTTGATAGTTCGAGCAGCTTCCGGGCAATGAAAAACTTGTGAGTGGAACCCTTCTAGACTTATATGTTTTTATAAAATATTAACCTAGCATGCATTAGCATAATTTATGCTTGGAGCATGATTTATGATATGTTTTACAAATTTTCATACTTATGATTCATTTAAAAGGAACTTTAACGAAAAGCTCCCGATACTGTTCACTTTAACGAAAAACCACATTTTTACACTAAAAATTCAATCCTGGTACCATTCACTTCACCCTTTATTTTGTCCTTGTCATTAAAATTCAAAGTTTTCAAGCCCTTTTCATTAGTTTTCCTTCATTTAAATTGCTTTTACGGAATAATTATGATTTATTGGTTTTATACATTACTAAAGGCTTTGAATCATTGGAGTTTTGTTTATGAAATTCTATGGATTCATGTATATGTTTATTATGGATTTATGAATATGATTGCCATAGATTTATGAGACGAGGTTTGAGCTTTTGAGCTCTGATGTTTGATACGAGATTTTAAGATATGTTTTTGGTACTTACCTAGTGGGTTTTCATAAGGCACATCCACACACCACGGGTATAGAGGTCTATGGCCATAGGACATAGTTGATGAGAAAGAGTGAGATATGATATATGATATACCCCCAGCTTCATTAGCCACGACTAGTGTTGATGTGGATGTTATGCTATTTTATACAACTTCACCTTCGGGAGACGGACATGTTATTCAGCTTCACTTTCGGGTGATGGATAGGTTATTCAGCTTCACCTGCAGGTGATGGACAAGTATTGCCTTCGGGCGACTATAATACCCCTAGTTGAGTACCTTACTGATGAGATTTACGGATTTGCCTTCAGATGTTATTACCATTTCTGAGCACTGGTTTTACTTACATGTTTTACGAATGTTTTACATGGCATGCTAGGGTTATATAAGTGTTTTCAAAACAGGGGGTTATTATGTCCAAAAATAAAATGTTTTCCTATTATTAGTATTATTATAAATTACGGTCACTCACCTCTTCTGTTTTTGCACCCCCTTAGGAGTTAGGATCGTGGCACATGATCTCGGCATCAGGACTCTACAACATAGGTATCCTCAAGTCTCCTTAGTGTTGATATCATTCCCTTGTTTGTATCCTTTTCTAGTAATTCTTCCATACTATTTTTAGTAGTTGTATGCTCTGAACACGTTTTTGTTTTGGCATAATCATTCTAATTACTTATTCTTTTTTTTTTTTGCATGCTTATTTAAAATGGCTTCATCACCCTCGGGCGTCGGCCAGCACGTGCCTACCCTAATATTTGGGGATATCGGGGTTGGCGCTTGTCAATATCTTATCCAGGTGTCCCATTCAATCATGCCAAAGCAGTAAAATGGTATGGAACTCAGCCATAGGGCCGGCCACATGGTGGGTCTCCACTGATCGAGTGGTTGTTATGCATAAATCACTCAGGAGACGTTCCAGCTTATCATGAATACATTTCTGGTCATATTTGTAAGAAGTGATACAAAGAAATTCAGAACCATTCTTTTTAGTGGTTTCAACATGATATTGATTATCTCGAATATCTCTAAAACTTAATAATGTTCTGTCAGAACGTGGAAAACAAAGTGTCTCTTTAATGGTTAATTCAGTACCGTTGGACAACATTATATGGGCCTTTCCATATCCTTCTGTCAAGTTGGATGGGTCTGAGAAGGTTGTCATAGGTGCATTTTTAGGTACAAAGTTAGTAAAATAGTGTTTCTCATACAATATGGTGTACGTGGTGGCATTATCAGCCAGACAACTAATTTCCCCACTAGTCATACCTAGAAATAGATTAACTAAATCGGTCACATCATAAATATAATTCCATTCATTCAATTAATCAATTCGAGAAATAATATCCATAATTCAAAACAAACCAAAACCAAACAAATAATTCCAAATGCTTAGAAAAATTGTCCAAAAATTAAACCATAAACCTATAAATTTAGGGGAGGGGGGGTTTCGGCCACTCCTAGTGGGTTCGGCCACTAGGGGTGTAAAATGCCCTAACATGTCTTAGAAAAATAAAACTTTATTCTTCCATAGGAACGAATGCCGCCTAAAAATCTGAAACATCCAGAGTTGTAGTAGTATATTCGGGAAGTTCTACTTGCACAAAGTTAGACTCACGACGAGAATGATACTTGGCAATAGCCTCGAGGGTAGCTTGGCATACGCGTGACCAATGATTCTTTGATCCACAACAATAACACATGTCCAATTTAGTGGAAGTCGATTGAACGGTAGTTTTTCCCTTGTTCTTGAAGTTTAGAGCCTTAGGGGCAAGAGGTTGTCGCTTATGGGTCAAATTTCCTCCATTGGATAGGCCTCTATTTTGTTGACCTTGGGCCCATGGTGGGGCTTGCCCCCCTTTTCCACGGCCACAATGGGATTTTTGTTGGTTATGACTGCTAGAATTGATCGCATGCGCTTCAGGAGCAGCGTTCGAACTAGTGGGTCGAGCTTGATGATTTCTCATCAAAAGATGGTTATGCTTTTCAACGAGAAGTAAAACAGATATCAAATCCAAAAATTTGGTAAACTTATGTGCCTTATATTGTTGCTGCAGGACAATATTGTGGCATCGAAGGTCGAATAGGTATTCTCCAAAAGATCATGTTCGGTTAAGTCCTCGTTACAGATCTTAAGTAGTGATTGGGTTCTACAAACTTTAGAGTTGTATTCATTCACAGACTTAAAGTCTTGGAAGCATAAATGCTACTAGTTGTGTCTTGCTTAAGGCAAGTAAATGTCTTTCTGGCGATCGAATTGATCGACCATAGCAAGCTAGAGGGTATGTGGATCCTCCTCTATGAGGTACTTGGTCTGCAGTGCATTATGGATGTGTCTGCGGTTGAAGATTATAGCAGTAGCTTTCTGAGCTTCGTTGACGGGTTCATTGTTGGTAGGTTCCTCGATAGTAGCTAAGACTTTTTGTAGTAAGATAGAGCTTCACGTCTTGAACCCACTTTAGGTAACTTCTTCCAGAGATTTCCAAAGTGGTGAAATCGAGCTTGTTCAAGTTCGACATGTCTTTAAACGGAGGGTACAACAAAAAATGGTCAGTCATACGGAAAGCCATAGATATATATCATAGAACATTTGGGTTCTATATACATGTATTGGTTTAATTTAAGCATGAAGCTACGACTTTTATGTGGTAAGTTTTGAATGAAAACTTCGGGTTTCAAATGTGCTAAATTCAAAACTACAGGTTCGATTTAGCTATGAACATTTAGTTTATATATATGAGTACCTGCAAGAATACAGAATACAATATACAATAAAGTGTAGTGGATTTGTGGATTGCGTTAGGAACCCAAGCGTGAGTGCTTTGGTACTGCAAAAGATAGTCAACGGTTCAAAGAAACGAAATAATTTATTGAATCGTTAATTTCCAAAAAGTGAGCTTCATGCCAATAATTTTGGATTAATTGTTAGATTAATGGACTGCTGGTCACTTTAATTAATTCAATAGATCAAAACCATTAAGGGTTGAACGTATAAGCAAAATTAATTATAACATTCGGGTTAAAATTATATAGGATGTCAAAAGATAGCATTGGATTCGAAAATCCATAGCCCAATTCCGGCGGGTATGGGTGTCGTGAGTAGGGCAAAGCCTTAAAGGGCATATTGGGCCTTGGGTGGCTGCGTAGCAGCCTAAACATGGTAATAGGCCACAAATTGTGTAATTAGAACGAGCCTAGCAGCAAAGGCCAGACATAGGCTGGCCTGGGATGTGGGTGCACATGCCAGGCACAGGCTAGCCTGGGAAGTGGGTGCGCGCGAAACCCATCAAAGCTGGATTTGATTTTTGGGTTGTAAGGACAAGCCCATCCATATGGGCTGGCTTATGGTGGTCACAAGTTGGGGTTAAGGCAAAGCCCAACAAGCACAAAGGCTTGCTAGCAGATGGGGCCGAGACAAGAGACAAGCTCAGTTGGCTTCAGGCATGCTAGGGTGTGGGTCGGGGTTTCGGGCTCGTGCATGTGATTCAACCCAGGCCAAATCTTGGTTGTGGTTTAATGACAGCAAGCCTAAAGGGCTACTATGGTCGATCCAAGGTGTCGATACGACAGTGTCCCAATGTTGTCTCGATGCGGTTGGGATGCAGGCCAGCACTTGGGTATGGCGATGGTACCACGGTGGTGCGGTGGCGGTGCCGCATAAATCCCAATTTTGTTTTCTTCGAATTCTAGGGTTAAAAACCCTAATTGCTTCTATTTTGATGCTTTGACTGAACTGTATAAAGTAAAAACAACGAGAGAGGTCGGCGGCAACAGAGAGAGAGAAGAGAGAGAGGTAATTCTGAGGTGTGTGTTGTTTCACCTCATTGTGCCTTTATTTATAGTAGTGGGGAAGGTTGAATCCTTACCCTATTAGAATTACAACTCTAATAAGAATTAAACTACGAAAGGGAATATACAAGATACTCCTAAATATACTAGGATTTACACAATCACATTCTTAATCCAATAGGATTGCAACACTTAATACATTATATCTTTTTTGCCATTTAATATACACTTACACCAATAAAAAGAAGCACTCCATGCTAGCTTGAATTTCAATTGAGTATACGTCATAAACAGCATCACCCAATTAAATTAGCATGCCAATCAATTAATTTAATCCATAGACATGGTAAGTTTTGAATAAAATTTATCAAATTATTTGGTGGAGAGTATGGAGTCCGTGCAACACATTTCAATGTGTAATAAGAGCTTTGCAATTATGATTTTAAATAAAGCAATCATGCCTTAATTCGAAAGGGACAAGGATTGTCTGCCATCCACTTCCGGTGCCCTTCTTGTACCTTCCTGTTTGTGTTATCACGATTAAGTCATGTCAATATTTTATATTACTATTTATTTTTATCTTATTATCTCTATGAAAAGGGCACAAAAAGGACACCGGAAATGGAGGGCAGATAATCCTTGTCCATTCGAAAATTGGTATTTCTCAATTTTCTTGGAACGGCGCGTGACAAAAATGTCTGATATCTGCAATATGTAAGGTAAATATAAAGCGTGCAATTGGCGCCCTTTCTCGTACATTGAGAATTATTTGTAATTACGGATGCCATCCACTTCCGGTGCCCTTCTTGTACCTTCCTGTTTGTGTTATCACGATTAAGTCATGTCAATATTTTATATTACTATTTATTTTTATCTTATTATCTCAATGAAAAGGGCACAAAAAGGACACCGGAAGTGGAGGGCAGATAATCCTTGTCCATTCGAAAATTGGTATTTCTCAATTTTCTTGGAACGGGGCGTGACAAAAATGTCTGATATCTGCAATATGTAAGGTAGATATAAAGCGTGCAATTGGCGCCCTTTCTCGTACATTGCGAATTATTTGTAATTACGGATTTTATTTTATTAAATAATGAGTTTGAGGGGGTGTTAAAAAAATAAAATAGAAATGATTTTTGATTTGATTTAATTAAAGGTTCTGTGTTTTAGAATGTTTGGAAGTGATTTCAAAATGATTGAAAACGCTTTTAGAAAAATTATTTTTGGGATTAAAAAACACTTCAAGTCTTCAAGTGTTCTTCCAGAATTTACTTATATTTTTATTAAGGATTGGTTTAAAAAATATTTTCATAAAAAATGTTTTCAATCATTTTAAAAATGTTCCTTTTTTTAAAAAAAAAAAATTGGTGGTAAGTAATGGTTATTGTCCTTTTCAATCCAATCAAGCCTTTAGCTACGAAGCTTACTTTTTTTAGGGACAATTTATTTTGATTTTATTCCTATTTATTACTTTTGTTCTCTTATAAATTGCTCTAAGATGGGGAAGAAAGAATATACTATGAGATTATCAAAGAATTCTGGAATTTTATCGTAAAACTTTTATTTTTAACGATAAACTTGTGCGAGATGACGCCATTCGCTGCATATTGTGCAACTGGGGTTGCAATCGTTGCATTAGTTTTTGCTTGTTTCTATATATATACAACATATAACGTGATGGATGAATCATCACCAGGCACCGTGTCACATCACTGCTATCAACGATCTCTGCGCCGCGATGTTGAAAGTTGTGGAACCAAAGACGGTGGTGTGGCTGTTTTGGGAGCAGCTGGTTTTACTATGGCTACTGCAACTGCTGTAGCTACCGTACATAGTCATGTTGGCAGCATCAGCGGTGGAGGTTGTTGGGGGGGGGGGGGGTGGAGGAGGCTATGGCGGCAGTGGTGACAGCGGTGGAGGAGGTTGTGGTGGTGGTGGTGGAGTATTTTGAGGTTGAATGGCTGGATCATGTTGTTAATACTGGTTCTCTAGTTATGCTTGTCATCGAGCACGTCAACACCAATTCGAGTAGTATGTGTTGAATTGTTCTACTGGTTCAGATATTAATTTTTAAACTACAACGTCAAACTCTTTTTTTTTTTTTTTTTTTTCCTTCTTAGCAATATTTAGAATAGAAATACCTTGTTGAAATTTAGGTTTGTCATGTGTATCCCATTTGTAACTTGATTAAGTGAACTTGGATCAGATTTTGACTTAGATTGCAGTATCCCATATCACCCCATATAAGATGATTTTTTTTTTTTTTGATAACCGATAGAATAATTTATATTAAATTCATGTAAATTATAGAAAGAGAGATTGCTTGAGACCGGGACGCAGTGAGTTGAAAAGAAAAAACCTAAGCATTAAAGCAATCCACTACTTGCATCTCATATCACACAACAATTAGAGTATGTTTCGTCAATATTTCCCTTTTTGATGCTCACCCCTGTTCCATTAGATTAGTTTGTTTAATTAATCTAATACACGACACTCGAAATTTAAACTAATTTATAACAATACGGGATGAGCATCACCTTCACGGTAGAGGTGAGCAAAAAATACGCTATACCTAATTTAATTTCCCCTTCTTTTAAAGGGCAAATGCGTACGTAAAACAACAAAAAAACTTTTGCTATTCCTTAACTTATTTGGATGGCCATTTCCAAGCTTCAACGGGGAAAGAAATCCTTAAAACCAAAGCAAGGATCAATCTGAGCAAAATAGGGAAAGTATCAATCAAATGAATGAATTGTGAAAGACTTGGGAAAAAAGCAAAACACTTATAATAATATTGTGAAGGACATAGTGAATCCGTAACATTGTGATTTTTCTTTCTCTAAAGCATTGTGTTGTTTCTTAGTATTACAGTGTAGGGTAGACCGTAATTTTTTTTTTTTCATTTGTAAGTTATAAGTATTGGGTTTGATTTTGACCAAAATCAAATTCAAACTAAATTATTGCTAGCCAATTATTAGCTAAGTCCACTTCCTCACTTTTTAATGTAGATAACATCATATGAATTCAAAAAAAAAAAAAATATTGTGTTTTCTTCCAATAAAATGTGATTTGATTTTTAGAACACTAGATACAATAAATGGATTAAGTACCCGAAACAATTGCGTATTGTTCATTTCGCCTTAACTTATTCATAGCAAACTTTGTTTTTCTTATAGAAAAGATTGAATTATTATTTAAATGTTGATTAACATGCTTATTTTTTATTGTTGACACATCATTTAGTTTGCAAATTTAATTTAAAATTTTAATCTATATAACATTACCCTTAGATTTTACATATTTTATCGAGGAGATTTGAATATGGACCTTTTCAAATGACTGAAATAATACATAGAAAATTAAATTTGATACAATATATCGGTCATGCATATGACTATAAAATATGAAAACATGTATGAAATAATTGCGAACAGACCTATTTTAATTAATACTTGAGAACTTCTTTGTCACGCCCACATTGCTACAAAATCTTGGCTTCGCCTTCCATGCTAATTAATTTTGGTTAGCTAGCTAATTAGTTTTGAGCTAATTAGTCGGTAATTTATTGATAATATCTCCCCTCGAGATTTTGTGCAAAACATACTCTTAATACACAAACATTCCCGCCATTGTCGGCTTCCTTTGAACGTTTCTATAACACCAAATAAAACTCTATCTCTCTCGCTACGAAGTAATTCACAGATCCAAACGAACTCAGTCACACAGAGCGAGTCGGTCAGAGTGGTCATCGTCGTCGTATTCAGAAGAAGAGAGAGAGAAATCATGAGAGAGAAAATGGAGGAGTACTTGCGGACGCACTTCGACGTCGAACCCAAACGGCCGTCCGAGGAGGCCCTGAAGCGGTGGAGATCCGCGGTTTCCATTGTCAAGAATCCTACCCGAAGGTTCCGCATGGTCGCTGATCTCGCCAAGCGCGCCGAGGACGAGCGGAAGCGCAAGAACCTCCAGGTTCCTTTCAATATCTGGATCATCGTCGTTCCTATATATAATTTCTTCAACTAATTATTTCGATTCTCGCCTTTGTGTTTGTCACATTCAAACTACTCGATGGCTCGTTACTTTAATTGCATGTCACGTTCTGTTTTGGCTTCAAAAATTTATGGCGAAGTCAGAGGAATAGATGAGATGCATGTGTTAATTTTCTATTGTTTGTGTTTGTGTTCTTGTTTGGAGCCTAAGATTTTCTTGGAAACCGAACAGGCCTTTGTGAGTCTTGGATAATTATACTTGTGAGGAAGAAGTGACTTGTAGTAGATGTGTTGTTTGTTATAATATTTGTATGATCCTTGGCTTCGAAATGCCTTTGATGATGAACAAATCATCATCAACTAATTAATCATGATGTGCATAATATTGAGTTGGATGATTGCTCCACAAACTGTCTTTTATTTTGTTTTTCTTTTGGGTGCTAAAATCCAATGCACAATATGCCATTGCATTGTGCTTTGAGCATTAATGCTTACTGCGCATCTGAATTGTGCTGATGTGCATAATATAGATAAGTAGTGTATTGACGACATACATTCAAGGTTCTAAAAGACACTAATCGCTAGTCGGGCTGCTAGTTGGGGTCTAACGCCTAAGCGGCTAGGCAGGGGCCTAGGCGGATTAGGGGGATAAGTAAATTTATTATATATTGTATAAATAAGTACCTATTTATATTATAAAAAAAACACATAAACGTGTTTTTTTTAACAAACGATATTATCTACTCTAAGGAGGAGGGGGTGTGCTTAGCCTCACAATGGACTACCAATAATGTATTGGCATACATTATTTGCAAAATAAATGACGTATAGATTATAAAGTATTATAACATATTGAAAACATAGGTAACAAGCACATAATGAGTTTTCATCCAAGTATTCAAGAAGTCTCTTACATTTTATCGACAAAACAAAATGCAAAAAGAAAGTTATTGATTTTCTGTCCAAGTGAGAGTCGCAACCTAAGCGGATATCTAACTGGTCTAGGCGCACTTTCTTAATTTTTAAACGTCTAGGGACTAATCAGGGCAGTCCTAAGCGATAATTTTTAGAACAGTGCACCATTATGTTAATAGAATAATAATTTTACCATAACGATACATTAGTTAGGGAAAGAGATCCTCTTCGGATCTCTTCCTCCAAAGCCACCAAATCAAGTGATTTGAACTCTTTAAATTTGATTCAACGGCAAAAAATTATTATAACTTTCAAAAATTTTTATTAAACCGTTAGATCAAATTTCAAAAATTCGAATAACTTAATTTGATGGTTTTGAAGGAAAGAGATCCTCTTCGATCTCTTTCCATTAGTTAGAATACCTTGTCAATGCACTATTTACACAAATCGTGCACATATCCATGTGCGCGGGTGAGCAGACCTCATTCTTTGAGAGGTGGCAGGGGTCAAAATCCACGAGTCCATTAGGTGGTGGTGGTGGTGTTATTCAGAAGTCCATTAGGCGGCAACTGACACGAGAAAACTTTTAGCGTGCCGGTAAAATAATATTATTAATTAAAAAATTGAAAAAAAAAAGTTCAATTAATTGTCTTAGAATACTTGATATAGCTAATTATATTTTCGGCACACAAAAAAAATTTGTCCACTTTTAGGCAGCCACAAAGCTGCAAAGTCCGTATCGTTCAATGAAATCGTCTCATTTGATTTTTTAGGCTTTACAAGGGTGGGACCCACAAGAATTAGTGTTTTTTTTTCTTTTTTCTTTTTTCCCTCTAAAGGTAAGAATTTTATTAAATTCAAATGAAAATGTTTATATCAGAAGCTAAAGTATTAAACAACCATTATGATTCAAAACCATCCGAAAAATGAAACCCCCTTCCAGTGCAACAAACAAAGCCTCTAGATGCGCTGCCTTATGACAAATTCGAGGAGCGAAGATAAATTCCACTGACCTCAATCGTTAAGCTCTTAGTTTAACTTAAACATTTGTGCTTATATATTTTATTCTTACTCTAAAAGAAAAATATAAAATTCAAATGGAAATGTTTATATCTAAAGTCAACATATTAAACAATCATTGTGGCTCAAGACCATCCAAAAAATGAAACCCCCTTCCCGAGCAACAAACGAAGCCACTAAATGCGCTGCATTGTTACAAATTCTAGAAGCAAAAATAAATTCTACTGATCTCAATCGTTAAGCTCAGAGCTTAACTTTATCATTTGTGCTTATTTTTTTTCCTCCTACTCTGAAAGAAAAAGACGTGTCTTAACTTTTCCCCAAGTAGAGTTGGTACAGTTTGATGAGTTTATTTCAGCAGTTATGTTTTTATCTTCATAAACTTTATTATTTTCTAAAGGTCTTCACTTCAGGGTGTTGAATCTCATTATTACTGTGCATTAAACTTATTTATTGAATAGTAGCTATGGTTTTTTATGCTCATGGGGGTTACTAATGTCAGCTTAATTAAACAATTAAACCATCGAAGAAATATTTTTTCACTCTTTATGAAAGTGATTGTCTCAAGCATACGAAAGTGATAGATGATCTGTGGGGCTTCTAGAAATAACAGTAATCTGTACAGACTATCGGGCTAAGTTCTTTCTGTGCTTTTGTCTTGTGCTGTTTAGCCCCGTTGTTTCGCCAAAAAAAAGTATATGAAAGTGGTACAAATAGAAGAGGGTTTGATGCAATTGAATATACCGATGACAATGAAATAGTTCAATAGAGGCCTAAGGCCTAGTGAGAATTGGGAGGAAGAGGCTCAAATTCCCATAATGTGTATTGAGGTAAAAATCCAACCACTGATGCCATGAAGCTGCACAGTGTTAGATGTTCAGAAAATTGCGTTTCTTGGTGTCTATTTCGTTGATTTTGTGTTACCTCCATTTGAAAGCGTCGCGCCTTCATAGTGTGGCAGAAAATGAATGAAAATCAAAGGAATGAAGGTTTCATGTTGATAAAGTCGGGATTTTCATTTGATAAGGACAAAATTTATATGCTTGTGTGAGGATGGCGTGCACTGTCAGCACATCAGACTAGTATTTCAATCGAACTATACTTCAATGGAAGGAAATTTAGGCTTGTCAATGTTAAATAGATATATAATATATGATTATATCTGCATCAAGATTGTTTTACATCAGGTTTGATGGCATTAGGCATCTGCTAAGCATGAAGAGCGTGTTCATTTAACTCTGAATACTGGTTTTAATTATTTTCTTAATCTACCATTTTCGTTATGCTTCTGTTGATTCTTGTCAGGAAAAGATACGTGTAGCTCTTTACGTACAAAAAGCGGCATTGCAATTCATCGACGGTATTATATCCTTCTTATATAGTAACATCTCTTTCATTCAAACTTTTGATTCCTTTCTAAGTCATGTATAATTTTTTGTACAATTCAGCTGGCAATCGTGGGGGATATAATCTTTCCAAAGAAGTAAAAGATGCTGGTTTTGGCATTGATCCTGAAGAAATTGCATCCTTTGCTCGATCTCATGATACGAAGGGTTTGGAAGGACACGGAGGAGTATCAGGATTAGCAGGAGAGGTTTCTGTATCGCTGAAAGATGGTGTTGTTTCAAGCAAGATACCTATTAGGCAGAATATATTTGGCTTAAACCAATATGCAGAGAAACCTTCTAAAGGTTTCTTGATGTTTCTCTGGGAAGCCTTACAAGATTTAACTTTAATTATCCTCATGGTTGCTGCTGCGGTCTCTATAGGTGTTGGAATTGCAACTGAAGGAATGCCGAAAGGTATGTATGATGGCTTGGGAATAATAGTTAGCATATTGTTAGTAGTGTTGGTGACTGCAATTAGCGACTACAAGCAGTCATTGCAATTTAAAGAACTGGACAAGGAGAAGAAAAACATAATGGTTCAGGTGACTAGAGATGGACGTAGACAGAAGGTCTCTATCTACGATTTGGTGGTTGGAGAAATTGTTCATCTTTCCATCGGTGATCAAGTTCCAGCTGATGGTATTTTCATATCAGGCCACAGCTTACAAGTCGACGAATCAAGCTTGTCAGGCGAGAGTGAGCCGGTGGACATAAATCAAGATAGACCTTTTCTTCTTGCAGGAACCAAAGTGCAAGATGGTTCTGGTAAAATGCTAGTGACATCAGTTGGCATGAGGACCGAATGGGGACGACTAATGGTTACTCTGAGTGAAGGGGGAGACAATGAGACACCACTGCAGGTGAAACTTAATGGAGTTGCAACCATTATCGGAAAAATTGGTTTGGCTTTTGCGGTGCTGACATTTATAGTTCTGATTTCAAGGTTTTTAGTAAACAAGGCGGTTCACCATCACATGAAAGACTGGTCTTCCAAAGATGCACAAAAGCTTTTGAATTACTTTTCGACTGCCGTCATTATAATTGTTGTTGCAGTCCCAGAAGGGCTACCTTTGGCAGTGACGTTAAGTCTTGCCTTTGCAATGAAAAAACTCATGTCGGATAAAGCACTTGTGAGGCATCTCTCTGCATGTGAGACAATGGGTTCTGCTACTTGTATTTGCACAGATAAAACAGGAACCTTGACAACAAATCATATGGTTGTGAACAAGATATGGGTCTGTAACGAAACCAAGACCATAACGAGTAATGAGAACAATGATGAGTTGAAATCGGCTTCTGAAGGAGTACATAACCTCCTTTTACAGTCCATCTTTCTGAATACAAGTGCGGAGGTAGTCAAGGGGGAAGATGGAAAGAATAGCATTATAGGGACTCCAACAGAGACGGCAATAATTGAATTTGGAATGCTTCTGGGAGGTGATTTTAAATCTTACAGTGAGGATTATAAGATACTTACGGTTGAACCATTCAATTCAGTCAGGAAAAAGATGTCGGTGCTAGCGGCTCTACCCGATGGAGGAAAGAAACGAGCATTCTGCAAAGGAGCATCAGAAATAATCTTAGAAATGTGTGATAATGTTGTTGGCACTGATGGTGAAGCTGTGCCTCTATCAGACGAGCAAAGAACGAATATCTCTGATATCATAAATGGTTTTGCATGTGAAGCTTTAAGAACACTATGCTTAGCTTTTAAGAATATAGATGATTCCTCTAGTGAAAGCAGTATTCCTGACGATAAGTATACGTTAATAGCTGTTGTTGGAATCAAGGATCCTGTGCGTCCAGGGGTGAGGGAAGCCGTGAAGACTTGTTTAGATGCTGGGATTACTGTAAGGATGGTCACCGGTGACAATATTAATACGGCTAAAGCCATAGCTACGGAGTGTGGTATATTGACAGAAGGTGGTTTGGCTATAGAGGGGCCAGATTTCCGAAACAAGAGCTCACAGGAGATGGCGGAAATAATTCCGAAACTGCAGGTTTTAGTTTTTCTATTGCTTTAGTAACTTCTTACCATCAAATTCACATTTGTAACAATGGGAAGTAGTTTCCAGATGGATTTTCTGTCAGGAAATTGGTGAAAATTTCTCTGTGCAGGTAATGGCTCGATCCTTGCCTTTGGACAAGCACACCTTGGTGAAACAGTTGAGGAATGAGCTTAGAGAAGTTGTGGCAGTAACTGGTGATGGGACGAATGATGCTCCTGCGCTGCATGAGGCAGACATCGGACTTGCCATGGGTATTGCGGGAACGGAGGTTTTGTTACAAACATCATCCTACACAATTTTGTTTCTTCTTAAATGCTAATAATCGGCTAAACATCTGCCGGTCCACAGGTTGCGAAAGAGAATGCCGATGTTATCATAATGGATGACAACTTCACAAGCATAGTGAACGTTGCAAGATGGGGTCGGGCGGTTTACATCAACATTCAAAAGTTTGTACAGTTCCAACTAACAGTTAACATCGCAGCTCTGATGCTCAATTTCGTTTCAGCATGCGTCTCAGGTTTGTTCATCTGCGGAACTACTTCAAAACCTTTCAACATACATATTGATCAAATGCATTGCAGGCGCTAATGATCGTGCGAAATAACTTTCAGGATCCGCGCCTCTCACGGCTGTCCAGATGCTTTGGGTGAACTTGATCATGGATACTCTCGGTGCTTTGGCGCTGGCTACGGAGCCACCAAACGAGGGCCTAATGAAAAGACCACCAGTCGGAAGGAACGTCAAGTTCATAACCGGGATCATGTGGAGGAACATTGTTGGTCAGAGTATCTACCAAATTGCTGTCCTTCTGGTTCTCAAGTTTTGTGGAATCCGGCTTTTGAAGCTAACTGGTTCCGACGCAAATTCCGTTCTCAATACCGTCATATTCAACTCTTTTGTGTTTTGCCAGGTACTACTGTTATTCGTTACATGAATTTTCGTGTTTACAAATACATTGTATCATTTTTGTTCGTATCTGTTTGATTCATAATTGTTTCAGCTATTAAAATAATTATCAAATTATTTTCAGAAACATAGTATCAGATTTTCCCAAGTTTTTTTATGAGTATTTCACCAATTTCCCCAACAACTTGTTGTACCTTACCGTCGATTTTCCTTCTGAACATTTGTTTTGATCAATGTTATGCCTAGGAATGGCCTGCAATTAAATTTTATTTGTTATTTTTCCTTTCTCGAATGTGTCATCTCTATAAAATGTGGGTGACGTCAAACGTGGTGGGTAAGTTGGTCATTTACAACAGATTACGGGCTTTTTTTTTTTAATCTGATATTTTATTTTCTTCGTTCAAGGGTGATATAATTTTGCATGTATTGCAGGCATTCAACGAGATAAACAGCCGTGATATGGAGAAGATCAATGTGTTCAGTGGCATTTTCAGCAGTTACACCTTCATGATGGTGATGATCTCCACCGTTGTTTTTCAGATCATCATCGTTGAATTCTTGGGCAAGTTTGCACAAACCGTGCCACTGAGCTGGGAGTTGTGGTTAACAAGCGTCTTGATCGGCGCTGTAAGTTTGCTCGTTGCTGTCGTCCTCAAGTTCATTCCTGTTTCAGTCAGGAAACAACAAGCTCCTCGGGATCACGAGGATGTCTACAAACCTCTCCTCAGTGGCCCTGACAACGCATGAAAGATCGAAACAGCTTGTTCGTGAAAGATTTTTGTGCCAGAATTTTGGAGGAATCTCTTCGTTTTTTCGTTGCATGTTTGCTCAACATTTTTCGACACCATTTCTCGTCATTTTTGGTTGTACATTTCAGATAGAAATCGGTCTTCTTTTCGCCATTTCGGTGGTATTTATTCAAATTCAATTTATACGCGCTTGATCTGGGAACTGTAGTTTTTGGGGCAGGAAAAGCCAGGAGGACTAATATTTACTTGCAGGCTGAGTTTTATACAGTTTTGCTTTCATTTTTCAACTGTTAACCTCTTTGCTGTTGAGTTGTTAACTACATCTTAAGACACCGCAAGGTTGAAGACTTAACTCGTGTCCTAAGGGACTAGGCGAGCCAGTACGCACCAAGACCAGGGCTGCGGCCGCCAAAGCAACCTGCCTCTTTCCTCCCGCTCAGTTGAATTGAAAGGAGCTAGGCCCCTGACAGAATCAAAAGCTTTAGAGAAAGCAGCGGAGATGCTTGCTTGGGTTCGGCTGTCACAGTGGAGTTGATTGGCGGGGCTTCGCTGGTTGGCGGTCAAATTGAATGTGTGAGCTTCGGTGGTACATGCAGTTGAGATGGCGGTGAGTGTGCGTGCGGTGCCAAGTTGGGTCAACTGCAAATTTCCTAGGTAAGTAAGATTGGGTTGCAGTGAGAGCAGTGAGCGAAATTAATGTTCGAGGCTAACTCTATAACGCTAGTTTTGACTATCAAAGGAAAAAAGAAGGTACGCTGAGATAGTAAATAATTACAAAGCAACAAGTAATCTTCAGACACCACCCATTCCTCTAGCAAGAATTTCCATTCGACGTTGATGATAGTATTGTTGAAGCTGATGAGGCATTATACTTATATCCATCAACATTATTCTCTCCTCTTTGTCCTCACGGTCGAGTCGAAGCCTCTCTTTATCCATCCCAAGCCTCTCCTTATCCATCTCAAGCCTCTCCCTAAGCATCTCTAATTTCTCTAACCGATATTGCCTTTTCTCTTCATTAACTTGGTCTCTCCATTTCTCCATCATGTGTAGGATATCCACGGCTTGCTTATTTGCATCGTCATTCTTTTGGTTTTCTTCAATCTTTGGTTTCTCAACCAGCCTTACTGGCGGTCTCTCCATGCTCCCAAAATCAGTATCCAGGACGTCCCTCATTGTCGTTGGTCTCTCCATGTTCCCAGAATCAGTATTTGGGATGCCCTTCCTTAATGGTGGTCTCTCCATGTTCCCAACATCAGTAACTGAGAAATCCATGTTCTCCAAATCAGTGTTTTGGACGTCTGTCCTTATTGGTGGTCTCTCCATGCTCCCAAAATCAGTATTCGGGATATCCTTCCTCATTGGTGGTCTCTCCGTATTCCCAAAATCAGTAACTAGGACGTCCATATCCCCAATACCAGTGTTTGGGATGTCCATCCTTTTCGGTGGTGTCTCCCTGTTCCAAAAATCACTATTCAGGACATCAATAGGTAGTCTCTCCCTGTTCCCAGAATTAGCATCTGGGGCATCCTTCCTTGTTTGCAGTCTCTCCTTTTTCCCAGATTCAGTATTTGGGACATTCTTCCTCTCTGCGTTCCCAGATTCAGTATTTGGGACGTCGTCCTCTACAAGACCTATCAAACTCTCTGAAGTAGAAGGAGAAGAGAATTCAGGAGCGAGACTTGTACCTTTTCCTCTATTTGTTGGTTTTTTCCTGGGCTTCCGCATATCATCCAACCACTTTGGCGCATCCTTCAACAGCTTCCAACAATGATCGAAAGGAAATTTTTTCTTTTCCAATTTTTCGTATAACTGTTTCGCATAAAAATACTGCCCAAAGAAGAAAAAAAAAAAAGATCATTAGTAAATCTACCAAACTGTGATTACCATAAATAACATTGAGAAAAAGAAGATTACCTTATCTTGCCCATTCACACCGTATTTGTGCTTCTCTTCCACTTGAGTAACATACTCACAAAACTTCTTGGTTGCTTGTTGAATAGTTGACCACCGTTGTAGTAGTGACTTCTCCTCTCGATCACTTGCAAATGTTTTGTAGCTGTGAAAATAATCTGTCACTCGCCCCCAATAAGTAATCTTTGATTGACCTTTTATGGGCACGACATCCATGCTGGTTGCAAGCCATCCCTCTGTGAGAAGAATATCTTCTTGCCAAGAGAAGCTCAGGCCTCGTAGTTTTCTTTTGACGGTATCAAGTAATTGTGAGTATTAATCAATATTTAGGGGTGAAGAACTGAAAATTCATGTGAAGATGAATAAAAACAGTAACAAGAAGAAAAGAGTATTGGAAATTACAGCACTGCAGTCATAAAATGTGTACAAAAATGTCATTTACATACAATTATAGGTAAATCGAACTTAAACTAATGAACGAGAAGCTATTTCTTCTAGTTAAAAGGAATGAAAAACCGTTTCCTAATCTAATTTCCACAGAGAAAATTTGTTGCCCAAAAAGTCTAGGGGACATTTCTTTTCGGGTTTGTTACCTACTATACAACTCCGTTCGGAGATGAACTTCTACTAATAAGAGTGATGATATCACCAGCCATACCATGAATACTCCAATACCACCTTTCAAGAAGGGTTTGCTTTTTCTATGAGCAACAATCCAAGGGTAAGCCATTTGATCAGACCAAAGGAAACAATTTCTTCATCAGATCAAGGGAAATAGACCATCAAATTGGACAAGACATTGAACATGCTTTAAATTTTGAGTCATGGTTCCAGAAACACACAAGCTACAACTCCAGTGCCTCACGGCCAACTATGCCTCATAAATGCAAAAAAAAAGGAAAAGAAAAAAAAAACATCAGAAGGTGAAAAATCTACTTTTGGATATCTCTCAAAACGTAATTGTCATTGACTCATTGATCCAGAACTAATTAACTGTTGCGACACAACTTAGGCAAGCTAGAACAAAAATACAATACAAGGGTCCTCTAACATTCTTTATATTGTACACAACAAAAATCCTCAGTAGCTGATGTGATTCTGAAAGACATTATCCCGACTCTCATTCCAAAACAACAAAAAGAAACCACATAATCTAAGACTCCTACTACGTCATCACCCCTTTAGATATCGTCTACTTTGGTGAATGGTCAGCTTGCTTTTTGACAAATAGCTTTCCTACATCTTCTGTAACAATGTTGCTCCTGGACCCAAAAAAGAGAAAAAAATGATGATGAGAACGAAAACTCTGACGTATAACAAAGTTGGCATATTTAATGTTGCTCAACAGATACAATACGCCAAGTTCAGGGATTGCCAGCATCAGGAAGAAAAAGGACCAACAGTTTTAGAATTCAAATCAATTTCCAAACTTCACCAAACACAAGAAAATTGTATTTGATCTATACCTACAAATTCTTTCACATAGCCATCGTTTTAGCAAGATTCATGCAGAGTGACCTTGAAATACACAAACCTGGCTCTTGACAGACTTAACAAATGTTTTCCGAGTAGTATCCCATGAAGAACGTATCCAGTCACAGAATCAAATATGGCACGGTAGTAAGCAACCCAAATACATCTTTTCACGTAAAAGCAAGGGCAAAAGGATGAACCAATACAAGTACAGCAGAACCCTAAGAATATAGAGTAGTGGAGCAGGATTCTTATGACAGACCAACTTAAAATGAGTCCACTCAACTAAGTCATCATGACTGGTAAGTGTTAAGCCACTACTGCACACTCCATGTGTGCAACTTTTACCCAATTAAGGAGTCCATTTCATTAAAAGTCTTAAGTTATACAGCATATGGCTCTCTCATGTAAATATTACAAGTAACTGCAGAGAATATGGAAGCTCTCTCATGTAAATATTACAAGTAACTGCAGAGAATATGGAAGAGTTTTGAACTTATGAGGGATAAATTTTTCTAATTTAAACTTTAAAGTACAACTTCAAACTCTATTCACTCGTTGTAATCGTATAATTTATTCACCAAAACTCATTGCTAACACAAATCTACAAACTTTTTTTCCCTTTCAATATCGTCATAGCATGATCTCTATGTGACCCAAGTTTAGTTGGGATTCCAAAAACAACATAGCAAGTTAGCATTTAAATCCCAAATCATGACTACATGAATTCTGAAGTTGTGATTACTCAGATTAAGCAACTTAAGATGCAATATTCAAGAAATTAAAGCTCATATTGCAAGTTATGAAAGCATACAAAAGAGTATGTGAGTATAGCTAAACAGTTAAACAAAAGCAGAATTTAAATTCCAGATATTGAAACTGACCTTCCACTAAGCTGAGGCGGAACCAGCAGACCACCAACTGTATCTGGAACATTCTTGGAATGAGGCAAACTACCTCTAGGAACTTTACTGCGGGGAACAGAGGAAGCGAATGCATTCGACTCTCTCTTGCGCGATGAACTCTCAGCCATTGCAGCTGCAACACGAGAAGAGTGGTCATCGCCACTCACCATATTGGATGAGAAAACAGGTGAATTCAAGAGCAGCGAAGCATCAGGAAGTTGCTGGATTGAAGGAGCTGATGAACGGGCAGAACTTTCCGGCTGCTGGTGTGATAAAACAACTGATCTATTACACAGAAAAAAAAAATATATCAAATTAAAATTCAACTCGAGGAAGGAGAAGCTTATATAAAACATTGTGACTGTTTTCTGAGCTGTAAAAATTTAGGACTGCTAAGAAAAACCCTCTTTCACTACAACATTATGCAACACCATTCTGTCAACCAATATAGAAACCCAAGAAAAATTCAAAATAATAAAATAAAAGACCAAAAACATGGAATTCTCTTTTACACTGTGCCTATCTCTAAGTTTTAATTTTCCGGCAGACTGGGAGTTAGCCAAGTTGACTATAGCAGTGTGGAATATCGTTTAGATGAATTTAGTGTAGAATATCGTTTCTAAAAAGGAAAAGTTAAATTTTCCTAAAGAGGGGATATAACCCTCATTGTAATTAAGCTAATTACAATATGCTTCTTCCCATAATCCTTGAATTTTCCTTTCTTATTTACAACTCAAATACGCAAAAATAACAGCATCCCAACACATTTTTTTTTTTCTACAAATTGAACAAAAACAAAAACAATAAAAATTACTAAGAATATCACATATAAATAAATAAAATCATAACAAAATAGTGATATATTCGAAAGAAGTAAAAGATTTCAAATTTAAAAAAGAAATTGAAGAAATTACTGGGTGTGAGGACGAGTCGGAAGACTCGGATTGTCCCTGGGAACTTCTTGTTGTGGCTCGTTTTCCTTGTTTTCCCTAACCTCCTCTTCCTCCGGTACGTCGTCGTCTGAAGATGGGTAGTCCACCAACGACATCTTTCGGCTTTTCTCTTTCACTCTTTCACTCTATGCCCCTCTTCCGTCTCCGCTGTTATTTTAGTGGCCTGCTCGGCAATGAAAACGCTGCTCCTTCTGCAATATTCTTTTTTCTTTTTCTTTTTCTTTATTACTTTTTGGCATAAATTTGGATATCATATTTAATATTTAACAAGAAAATTGTAGCAATGTTTCATCTTTGACCATTAGTCTCTTAATTTATCAAAACATGTAATTATGATTTTTTCGTCAAATCCGTTAAAACTTCCATCAAAATGAGTCACGTGCTATGCACGTGAGATTGAATCAAGGGGCAAATATAGAAAACCAAATGAACAAAATTATAACAATGGTCATTCCAACATGAGTCATTTTGTTGGAATTCTGATGGAATTGATGAAAATGATCATAGCAACACGTTTTGATGAGTTAAGGGACCAATGGTCATGAATTTTTAGTTAAGGAACCATTACTCCAATTGGGTTAAAGTCATAAGGACCATTTGCTACAATTTTATGTATATTTAATTATCTCATATTCGAACGATACTTTAATTTTTCTTTCACTAAAAGTATCACTTAGTGATCAGAATAATCAAACGGTTTAATTTTATAATATGTACCATTGACTGAGACGTAACATTGTAGCCATACCTCGATACTATAATCTAATTTAAAGTTTTAAATTACAAGGAGAATGGTGATAAATGAGGTAGTCGAATTGAATATCGATGTGTTTAAATTTGGCTTGTTTAATATTTATCAAATTCGAGCTAGACTTGGCTTGCTCTTATATGAGTTGAGCGCTAGCGAGCTTAATATGTTCAAGCTTGATACCGAGCTCAAACTATTTCAAGCTATTTTTTATTGTAAGTTGGTTAGAATGTGTAAAAAAAATTTGTTACATGGCAGTACATGCCAAGAATAGAATTATAAAACATAAAAAGTTCAATCCAGAACTTTCAAACACGCTACTTTAAGGGAAGAAGCATAATCCTTTCCAAGTAGACATTATTTTTGAAAGTTCAGGGTTCTTTGGGCGCCAATTTGTACTGTTAGTTGAGTTAGTTTGACTTCGGCCTCCAAATACGTATTACGCAAATAAAAATAATATGATTACACCACGTTTAATCAAGATTGGATGTCATTTTTTCATATATTTTATTACGTATCAAGCGTGAAGGATTGAGCCGAGCTCAAACCTTACTTCGAGCTCTTTCGAAAAAAAAATTTCGACCTACTCACGAGCTTTACAAACCAAATATACTAATTTTCAAGGTTGGCTGGTCATAAAATCAAGCCAATCTAGGTTGGATTTTTTTTTACGGGCCGAACTCATGCGAGCTCGAACTGTTTCGAACCGATTTACAGCCCTAACAGAGAGCCAGAGAGGGGT
The DNA here is from genome assembly GCF_019419815.1 of Pyrus x bretschneideri. Classification (NCBI taxonomy): domain Eukaryota; kingdom Viridiplantae; phylum Streptophyta; class Magnoliopsida; order Rosales; family Rosaceae; genus Pyrus; species Pyrus x bretschneideri. The sequence continues at coordinate 4,665,054 of NW_025999546.1, read as the reverse complement.
ACTGAATTTGGATGCAAAAACAAACATACCGTCAGCCAAGTGTTCTCCTGTGACATTATTCCCCCGGCAGACTGCCAAACAAAACTACAACACCAGTGCTTCTTGCTACCTGCTCGAGAACTAATAAAATTACATGCAAAGGAGAGAGAATTCACATCAAAGCTGCTGACCAAGAAGAGATGGCCTGTAAAAAGCATGGGTTTGTGCGATTGCAATAAGGTCCCGAGGGTCGTTCATGGTCTCGTCCCGTAACGCTTGAAGAATAGCCTGTGGTGGGAACTCCCTAAAGATATACATAACGAGACATCATCAAATTCACTTCTACTAAGATTCACATTAAATTCAACCAACTTGATCAAAATGCAGTTGTCTTAATTTCATTTGGAACGTAGAAAAGCAATACCTCATTATGAGAATTCTATATAGCATCTTTAAGATAGGGCAAAGCTCAACGGGGGCAACCGGCTTCTTCTCATCGGGATGTAGGATACTTAAAGAGGGCTGACTTAGCAGCTCAAAAAAGGCTTTCACAGCAGAGACACCCTGTAAGATAAAAGTAGGATTCTCATCAGCAGACCTCCAAACAGAGTTTTTCTTTTCTTCGTCAAGATATCCAACAGAAAGCAGTCACACGACAGAAAAACTGTATATTTGATATGATATGATGTGATCCTTCAGGCGACAACTGTATGTAGCATTAAACTGCAGAATCAGCAAGGTCCAATATGTTGATAATTTATCGTCCATCAGAAGATCGTTTTATCAAATAACTCTTTGGAATGTGATTCGTGATTGCTATCACTTGTCATTATAATCCTCACAAAGATTAACCTATTGGTCAATTCTCTATGTTCATGTTCAAAGCCCATATTTCATTGAACGATAATAATAATACAATGCAAAGATCATGCTCGTGAAGTCACGAATATGAAGGTGATTGAGACCATACCTGAATCATACCCTTGCCCTTTATGCTATCACCCATTTCAAGGCTTAATTCCCCTTTGGCCAGCTTTTGTCCATACCATGCATTACGACCTTTCAACAGGGTTACATACGTGTCAGCCAACAAAGGTCCTGCCAGCTTCTCTGGTTCTTCAGCCAACAGATGAGTGATAAAAATCATCTCTGACGTACAATGTGCAAAGTATACTGATTTGCTTGTGGCGCTCTCGTTGGTTAATGCTGCTACCATTCCTGTTAAGTCATGATTTGAAGATTAATGTATTGATTAAACATTAAAGCCTTCAAATAAACATTCTTAAAAGTGAGATAAAATCAACTGATTATAATTGTCGCATTGTCTAAGGATAGCACTAGTACACGATATAAAGTTCCAAGATATTTAACATACATCAGGGCAACATAAGGGATGAGGATGATACATATCAACCTTCCAATTGACATGTGATGTGATCTACTAAAGAAGGTAATTAAGTGCAGATAATTTAAAATTCCAACAACACTGGACTGAAGAAAGAGGCGGATATTTGAGGTCCATAAAAATTTTCTTATCTAACGTGCATACTTAGGTCTATATGACACTGAATCAAGAGGTAAAATTGAACCACCAACAACTCATGCTCTCAAATAGTGAGGCATTCAATTAACTTTTGGAGTCTAAACATGACTCGGTCACTCTGTTATAGCCTTCGGTCAATGAAGTGCAGATAATTCCAAATTTCAACAAAAACACACACACACACACACACACACACACACACACACACATATATATATGGATTGCCCGTGTATCATTATGTGGAATGAAACAATTTTAAGACTAGCTGAGCTTGATCCAAAAAAAATGCAGCACTTTTTGTTTAATTATCAAAGCCTACTCGTATTTCAGCTTTGCCAAAAACTAAAGTGAGACATGGTTTAGCATAATGCATTTTACATCTTTTGCAATTCCTTATTCACAAGTCGTCTCTCTCTCACTATCCTCTCTTTTGTAATTCATGAAACTACATTGCCTAAGACAATTAGTCACTCTAGCACGCATTAATATGCAACACAGTCCAACCATTTAGGGTTAAATTCAAGAAAAGTTCTAAACCTCTTAACGTTTATCAAATAGGATATGTAAAGAACAGAATCTTACCAGCTCCAATGGCATAGACGTTCTTTAAGCCACCCATAACTTCATGAGTAACAAGGTCACCATTGTCCCACACTATAAAATGGGGTTGCCTTAAAAACTTAGCCAAGGGTTTTCTCCACTTTTCAGCTCCACATATCCGAGCATTAGCATATTCATTGTTGTAAATCTCGGAGGCAATATTGGGTCCTCCAAGGTAGAGAATGTTCTCATTCGGAACACCAGCTGCAAAAAACAGTACAAATTAAAATAAGAGAAGAGAATAGCCAAGGTCAAAAGCTTACCAAGAAATTAATTGATTGGATATCTATCGCACACAGCCATTTTATCAAGTATGAACCACTCTAATGGCATAAAATAATTAATAAGGATCACTTTTTTAATCAGAAAGAATACCCCATTGAGAATCTCAAGGCCTTCAACTCAAGGGAGGGATCATTTAAACAATTATATAACACTAACTATAAATCAGCATCAAAGAGCACCAGAAATGTTGAAACAGATAGAAAACAACCAAGAAAAAGAAATGCTCAAGGAAAAATAGGTGTCAGAAACCTTAGCTACCAGTGCATTGACCCTAAAAACATTGCCAACAATTCAAGAAAAGTATGGAATCAGTCTTACTTGCTCGATTGATAATTTGAGTAGGAGTAATTATGCGCGGTTCAGGCTCCAATTCAGCCTCAACACCTTTAGAAAGTGAAATGATGACTGGCATTGTTACTCTCTCCTTCCAGTACCTACTAATTTCTTCAAAGACGACATGAGTTTCTGTTGATGGCAGCCCATTCACCACAATATCGGCATCCCACACAGCCTCCTGCAAATTTGTGACAACCTTCATTGGGCAAAGAGGGGTGTCAATCATATTCACACAAAACCCATCCTTCAGTAACTCATCTGCAAAAAGTGTCCGGTCACCTAATCTTGCCTCAACATACTTTAAGTACGCACACCGCCTAATCAGTCTCCTCAATACATCTTCCCTTGAATTGATCACTTCAAATAAATGTTCTGCCGTGGCCCTATCCACAGATCTTCCTGGCCGTCTCCATATTCTTATTAGGACCTTATCTCTTAAATGACCATAACTATCTTGCAACATAGCAACAAATACACTTCCCCAAGCACCTGCACCGACACCAACTATCCTAAGTGGATCACCTTCTGCTTTGCCCATTAGTCGCCGAAGCTCATCAAGCTTCTCCTCAACAGAATCACTCGAGTGGTGAATCAATCCATTTGAGTAGACCTTATCGGTCAGTCCATCAGTACTCCCAACCATTTTCTTCTAAACTCCGCTCCGAGAAACTTAAGACTAGCACAGTCACTTACACGAACAAATGCTCACAGACTAGAAATGCTTCCAATATTATATTCTCCGAGAAGCGAAACCACAATCAAACTGTCAATAACCTATCTCAAGAAGATCTCTTTGCTCTTCGAAGTTGCAAAACCAAACTCCCTAAATTCAAATAACCACACAAAGTTTGAAACAACCCACTTCCGATTTTGTATTTAGATTCACAACACCCTCAACTGCACAGCTCAGACCATCAAATCACCTCAATTCGCAATAAAAATGAGATATTCTTGGTGAGTTTTCTGCCAAAAAAACAGCCCTTTTGTCAAATTTCCACTTACCTTTTCCCCTAAGACAATTCAGATTCCACAAAATTTCAACAAATACCGAAGAGGGTTTCAGATCACCCCACACAAGATTTGCATTCCAACACGCAAAGCAAAAACATATAGAAGTCTTAGCGAGCAGGTTCAGCGGCTATCCAAGGCCCACCAAAACGAATCAACGCAAACAAAGCGAAAGGAAAGAAGAAGAAGAAACAAACTCTGCTTTGTGTTTGCCGACGCGGTTGGGTGGACTGACTTGGCTTTGGCTCCTTCTAATTGGTACGCTCCAAATCCAAACGTGTACCCAAAAAAGCTGTCAAATTTACACCTTATACCGACGAACGCAAAAGGGTTATCTTTGCTGAGGTGGGTTTTGGCGTGTGAAACGAGAATGTGGCGTGAAATGAACTTGCTTGGCCTCCTCGCTCTACTCCTGTACCCTAATGGTCACGTTGTCTCTGGAAGAAGAACAAGCGGCCAGTGCTCGTAATTGCCTTCTACGCGGCAGCAGCTTATGCGTTCACGTTGTCAAGAAATGGAGACTGTTGGCGGTTGCTGTTGGCCAGTTTGTCACACCTCCCAATGAGAGCAACTTAGATACACCTCCCAATGATTCACCTCGGCATGTCCAAGTGATTCGGGATGTATTGCGCTTGTATTTCAGACGCCACATCTTTGAATTTAATTCCTGATTCTTTGAGAATTCTGGAAATCTTGTTAATTCATCATAAATCATGCGATTAGAAATTATTTTAAATATTTTTATTTAAAATTAAATATGAATAATATCTGATAAAAATTGATCGTATGATGTACGATCAACAGATACAATTTGAGGATCCTCATTCATTCCTGACGTTGGTGAATTGCATGATAATAGAGGCTGAAATGTTTACGTGAGTATTTAGTGGACTACCTATAATACCCTCAGGTATTTTAGAAAATGACAACGTTTATCCTTGTCTTTCTCCTTGCTCTCGTTCCGTCGTTCGTCTCTCCCATCTCCTCCCGTCGCTCTCTCGCTCCAGTTGTCCTTGGGAGACAAGGTAACTGAACCCAATATTTCAGTCTAGTTTTTGAGATTTTATTTTTGGGTTAATTAACTTGGGTGCAGTAGATTTGGAGTAGGGTTCTTTGTTGTCAATTGAATATATCTATGATTATGTTTGTTGAATTGCACAGCTCTAAATCCATTTTCCATACTCCACTTGAAATTGATCCAATTGAAAAAAATTTATTCACTCCTTGGCATATTAATTTCCTATTAATTTTATTCCTTGTGTTTGATGATTCAAATTTTAGCTTATATTCGGATATGTAGCTAGCCCTGATGTTCTTGAGGTTTTTCTTGCCGAGCTTTGAGTTCGAACCCATACTTCAATCCGTTCTTGTTGTTATTGCTAGAATTTTTCATGTTTCTTCGGCTCATCTCAACATTTATGTCAATCATTGGAGTTGCCATGTCTTGTTTCTTGACATCACGATTTATTAGTTAACAATGTCACTAATTGATTCGTTTTTCTGGACAATGTTTCTCTTTCTAGACGTCGTAAGTAGATATGGTTAGCTGACTTGTGCAAGGGGGGATCATGAACCACAGATCATCGAAGCGTCGAATATTGTTAAATTCAAAGAGGTAAGTGATCATAACAATCCTAGATATAACAAGCCACACTTGGTTGTTGGAGAACTTACCCGTGGAAATAATGAAAGAAGAAAGCTCACAGCACAATGGTGTAAATAATCCATTCCAAAAGTATTAAACTTCTGTCAATGAAAGTGGCAAGAAATACTTTAGAGGTCCCAAATGCTTGTAGGCCTTTCATTTGGAGTCGGCGACATGAATCTCTGATCATTTGGATCCCAATGTTTAAGATCTTGAAACAAGTGGTGACTTTGTAAACTCAAACATGAGTAATTAAAGTGTACATACGAATCATATTTGTGAACTTATCTTGTTATGCTATTTGAGGCTTCTTGTGAATTGGTTTGATACAAGGACCTAATGTATTGTATAATTTCAGGTTACTGAAGTTTATATTTGAACTATTATGTGGCTGACGGTATTTTAGGCATCTATTCTAAATTTTAACGTTTATAATACATTGAAGTAATTTGTTCACAATATTTTGTTTTATGGTTAAATTCTTAGACAATTTGTCAAAGTTGGCTCTTTTTGCCAAACAGACAAATAAATAGCATTTTCCGACATGTCCATTACCAAACATGTAGTTTAGTATTCCCACGGCACAGTAAAAACAATTTTTTTTATAAAAGCACAACAATACCGAACTGGCCCTTAGTATTGTTAAGTATGTTGTTTCTATATCAAGGTATGTCCAATCCAACCATCATGGGAATCAGGATCTGACAGAACCCTGTGTATTACAACTTCAATTTGGTGCACTAAGCAACCTACCCACTCACATTCCATTGACTTATTATGTGCCCTTCATGGGCAATAATCGCTCCCTGACCACAAACTTTTGGCTCTGAAATGCATATGTAAGTGTTTCTTTTATATGTTAGATCCTTTTCATATCTAGTTATTTTTATGCTTATCGGTATATCTGGTCAATTGGCACTGATGAAATGCTTGAAGTTTGGTGCTTTTCATAGAAAATGGACCTTTTTGTTGTGTCCGATTTTCCAACAGCTTTTTCTGTAGTCACTGGAGAAGCAACATTAGAATTATCAAAGTTTTTAAGTGAGACATCCATATTCTATTTAAGGTAAGTGAGGTACTTAGCCTTATCGTTCTTGAGATTCTGTGGTTTGTACAGATAACTGAAAAGGGGATTCAATGATATTGTCAATATTTGAGTACTTTAAAAGGAAAGAGTACTTGTGTTCATAACTGAACTCTTCTCTTTATTTAACAAATTAACGTTGTGAGAAGTTTGAATGGTTTAAATTCATCTTCAAAAGCAAGGGTCCTTAGCGTCCAACAACATGAGTAAAGCTGAAGCTTCGCTTTATATTGTGGTGATTTTAGTCTTCTGAGAGTCACTGGTGTTTGAGTGGTTTCTGAAACAGAGGAAACCATTCTCAACCACTGCATTTTGTAATTATGAAGGTGGTGTTGGTGTCAAAGAACTTTAAAATCAATATGTTGTACAGTCAACAGTGATTAAAACGGTGCATGAATTGTTTGAACAACTGAATACGTTTCTAACTTTATGAGACAAAGATGGAAGAATTCTCCTTTTTTTTAATTCACTTACTTGATAGATCTTTTTTTCCGTTGACTTCGAATGTACATGAAGGTGGATGAAAATGTAGAATTTCATTAACTTTGGTATTATTTAGTTGACATAACAGGTATGAAAAATCATGGATATTACATATGATTAGCGGGACCATTAAACTGGAAATTCTCACTTTGTAGAGAAAAATGGTCCTGATAAAGTGATTTTATTTGAGATCGATGCCGGCCTGTAACGCTGTGCGAGTCTTCTAATTTAAGAGAAGAACAAGAAAACCAAAACCAATAAAAGGAAACAAAGGATAAGATTGTGCATCTTTGTTTCAAATTAGTTGGGTGAATACCAGTAAATTTATTTGTTCTGTATGTTCCATACTTCAATTCAGTAATTATGATATTCTGTTATATATCAGGTTTATCGCAGTTCAGTACTAGTCTAAGGGTAACCTCTATCAATTTCCTTTTGCTACACACACACACACACACACACACACTCCTACACACACACACACACACACACACACTTCCTGCCTAAAAATTCCAATGAAGTTACTGACTACGCAAATAAATTGGCCAACAATACCGTTCAAGCCCTTGCTTGCTGCGATGGTGTTTTTGCTTATGTTCTTCACAATGAAACATATCCTCTATTTAATTTCTCTACATATTTATATATATTTTACTCACATACACACACACATGAATATGATCAAATTTCTAGGTTCAGACGATTGCTGATTTAAACTTTGGAATCTGTTCTGGGAAGGAATTATTGCATAACGGTGTTTAAGAGTTATCAAATGGAACATAGCCAAAGGAATTGCTTTAATGTCATTTTATATTGTACTTATCATTTTATTATCTGAATGAATGCTTTGTAGGTGTAAGCCCCTTCCCACAGGTTGCAGTTGCCAGCTCTTTCCAAGTTAGTTATTGCCACAATTCCATATGAATTAGTGTTCTCCTAGATTAGCGGATGTGTTGCAGCAAGATATGATATTAATATATTGCACGGTGACAGAGGCAATAAGTTGAAGATTGCAACTACAGGTTAATTGCTCTTCTGGGTCCTTTTCTCCTTTTTATTTCGCTATGTTTTTTCTTTCATCTGAATCGATCCCGGCTTTGTTCCAACTATTTTATTTCTTTTCATTGGAGAGAGGAATTATTCGATAAGATATCGGAGATATGAACTGGATTGATGACATATATTATTCAGCCATATTTACAAGAGTTCGTTTTTACATCCTCTTATGGAGCTGGTGTTTCTCCAGTTCCTTTACAACTATGACTTATAGTTTGTATAAAAGTATTTTACCCGTTGTCTTAAAACGCTTGCAGTCTCCCTGCTACACATATAAGGCTCGTGGATATAAAGTAGCTCATAACCTTTTTGGTTAAGGAACTTCCCCACATGCCTTTAGGGCCTATTCTTTTATAATATTTACATGTCGCAGCTGTCATGAGAAGGGTATTGCCTTTTGAAATATTCTTTGTCCAGGAGCAAGTATTGCCAAGGGGTCGTAAGCAGATTTTCTCTGCGCGAAGTCTTCCCAGCGTGGACCGAAGTGGGCCTTCCATTCATCCTGTGTGGCGTAATGGGGTAGGTATTGCTTGACCCCAAGCTTGGCTGTTTCACAGAATGCTAAAATTCTTTTGTTTTGAGTTAAGATGTGTTCCAATCCATCAGTTCCGGTTGACGAGGGAACTGCAGAGGTTAGGAATGCCACTAAGTAGAAAATATCTTCCTCCGGTATGACAACAGAAGTTCTGCTGTCCCACCTGAAAATGGAATTAAGAGATTAGTTGTTAAGACAAGCCATAGGAGGGACTTTTGGAGATAATGACACATTTGATGTAACTGACTTTGATCTGTTAGCTGGGTAGATGAGGACGGGGCCGTTGCTTGTTTCTGTAAGGATATTCCCAAAAACCTCTTTAGCAAAAGTGTGAATTTTGCTTTTTGGTATGAGAAGATTGAGCCACGGATGTGGAATGTCCCACAAATCTTTTGAGCGTAATTTGATCTCAGACACATGTACCCTGTCCAAGAAATCTATATATGCAACTTCGGACACGAATAGCGTTGAACGGATATAGCTTAATTGAGACAATGAGTTATCAACCTCCTGCATGCCAGCAAGAGATGTATGAGTGCAATGTTAGTTATATAGTCAACTTACAACCGAATTCCACCAAACCATTTTGCTTGCTCGTAGGCCATTGTGTGGCTTACCTCAGTTATTAAATCAGTCCTGTCCAGGTTGAAATATTTGGCCAATTCTAGGCAGAAGAGAGTTTTTCCATCTGACTTAAACTGGCTGGCCTGAACTGGGTCCTTTGAATTGAAGGATGATCTCCAGTTGTTTAGCAGACCGGTCCTGTTTATTATCACAAATCCTTCGATGTAGTCAAACTTATTTTCTGCAGACATTAGATGCTCCTGATCTTGGGTAAATGCTGTGAAATCTGAATACAGGACTCTAATCCATTTTACCTGTTCACAAAAATGGAGATTTTGGTTAGCAACTGATACTTTCTACTGCACCTGGAAGCTTAAGTTTTGACACATTAGCCTCAATGATATATAGCTTTTACCCTTGCAGGTGCTGCTTCCAGCGATATTCTTGCCCGTGTTATGATGCCAAACTGACCGAGCCCTCCAAGGACACTATGAAATAGGTCTTCATTCTGCTCCTCTGAACAATTTACAACCTCCCCCTTTCCTGCACTCATTTTTAGTTCATCTGTTAGTAAAAATAGATGGTATGGGATCAATATACAAATTTCATAGATACTCGTTTATATCATCATTCATGAGACCAAGGTCAAAGTAATGACTTGCTTCATGAGCAAGTCTGACCTTTGATGTTGGTCTTGTCTTCCGTGGTGATATATCACCATCACCACGGATGTTTGCCCTCCCCGCTGGTTTAGTTTAACAAACCTGTAACAACTTCCAGCTGGTGGACATTGCTGATCTGCGGGCCATGCCGGAATGCCTGCCCACTGATCCCAGCATTAGACAGAGTACCACCGATAGTTAGATGTAAGTAGTCGGTCCATGATTTTGGCGCTAACCCATATTTCAAGCTTTCATGCAGGATATTTATCCACAATTCACCACCAGAGGCATCCACGTATGGAGAACTTCCGGTGTGAATCTGGATTTGAGGGCCTTTGAGTGATTCCATATTGATGACAACTCCACGGTGGGCTTGCGACTGGCCTTGGAGCGAGTGACCGTGGCCTCTAGCTGAAACTGTGAGCTCCGAACGAGGACCCAAGTCCCAAACATGCTTAACTATAGTAGCAATGTCTGAAACGGTCTTTGGATGCAGCACTGCCACAGGGAGGAACTGATATCTGTTGCCGAAATCTCTAGCTGCATGGTGAACTTCATGGAAGTCGAAATGCCCATGGAGGGGAAGTGTTTTCAACGAAGGAGTGTTTGGAGAACAAGGGTTCGTTCTAATGGTTAAGCAGCTCACGAGCAGGACCATGAAGCCTTCGATGATAAGCATGTTCATTTGTTTGAGGAAGTAAATGGGTGGATACCTCATTTTTTTGCCCGGTTAGAAGCGATGGAGGAAGTAGAAGGTGAAGGGAGCTTAATGTTTTGAGTTGTTTCTTAGCAAGAAAAGGGTAAAAGGAAAATGAGAGGTGTACAAATGGCAAGGAAATAAATGGTTGAGGAGGGTATTTAAAGGGGGGAGAAAAGGGTTTGGGTGGCTGAGTCAACCTATCGTCTTCATCTGTTAGAATCCGTCTGGAGACTGCCTACTTTGAGTGGAAGAGTTTTAAGATTTTCTTTTTTAAGTTCTTCTTTTTTGGGGTCTTTTGTTTATAAGAGAGTAGTCATCACACACACCACATAAGCCAAGTTGAAGGGTGAAAAAGTCACAAGAAAGATCTCACAAATCTTTGCACTTTTTCTAACAGTTGTAACCACAATCCCACCTTTTACCATTCTTTAACATTTTCTAATCTAATTTTTATGATTTCTTCCATTTATAGTAAGAGTTATTGCTTCTGCCTCGACGCAACGGATGACAGGTATGTATTCCGGAACCCCCCATGTTCGTGTTTATTGGTCACATGAATGATCGGATCAGATTCAGGTTTGGTGTCCTGGAATCCATATTGTGGTCATAATGTTAATATCACCGTATCTAGTTGCATATCGGATGAGGGAGACTGAAGCCTGCCCTCTGGCCGTGGTGCCGTTGGTTTCAGATTGAGAGGGAGGAAAGTGATGGGTCCATGGGGCACGTGAAGTTCAAATGGTTTCTGTTTGTATTGGGACCCTGTTGGGCTCACTTTGAATGGGCGAAGGAACACTACTCTTCTGCCCATCAGCTGCTACTGCTTCTATCAATCCCTCAGTTCTCAGCAAATGGACAACTTTGAATGATTCTTTGACCGATTCTCTTGTTTATATGTTTTTTCTTTTTCTTTTTTTCCAGGATATGATATCCCGACCCCGTCCTGTTCATTTATCCCACGTTTCTCCTTAATTTAATTGATCATTCAACTTTAACCAAATTGGTGCAATAGTCTCTCAACTAAAAGTCTATGATCATTGGTTCCTTAACGCATCAAAACGTGCATCTATAGTCGTTTTTGTCAACTCCATTAGAATTCCGTCAAAATTAGTCATGTTGGAATGATCATTGCTACAATCGAGTTAAAGTTGAGAGATCATTGCTCCAATTGGGTTAAAGTTGGTTTTTTATATTTGCTCCTTCATTCAACCTCACGTGTATGACACGTGACTTATTTTTACAGTAGTTTTAATGGAGTTGACGAAAAAAACCATAGCGGCATATTTTGATAAGTGAAATGAACCAATAGTCACGAATTTTTAGTTGAGGCATTGTTGCTACAGTTTTCTTTTTATTGAATAAATGCCAAAAATAAACAGGAATGTGTATGCGGAAAAGAGATTGTGCGAGAATCATTTCCTTTTTTCAACTTTTTCTCAACAACTTGTGTTTTTGAGCACTAAGAGATTTGCATCTCTATGGGGAGCAAGCAATATTCCATCTCCCCCTTCCATTTTTTATCGGCATATTTTTGTACAATTTGATAGATTGCATTGTATCCCTTCAAGAGATTATATGCTTAATAATATATTTTTTTTGGAATTGTCTTTAACCTGTCTCCAAATATAAGAAAAGATCTTGTGGATTATGGATGGCATCATGATTTTGTTCCATAAGAGGACAATAACCAAATAATGAATTGGGAAAGTGGAATCTAACATCAACAAGTGATATAGATGAATGTTTCCTTAACATGATGTTCCAATGCTATTTCACAACATCATTTCAATTCTTTGGCCTGGAAGATTTTGAAATCGCAGAAAACCATCTTCTTTAGACGCTATTGCTTGTTTTGCAAGTAGTGGATTGCTCTGGTGGTTAGGATATTTTCCTTCGATCACTGAGTCTCGAGTTCAAGCCATCATCACTCTCGTTAATGTAAATTAGTATAGAATATCGTTTGTAATATAAAAAGCAAATCTTCTTTAGGGTTTGGTCTTTTGTTTTTGGAAACACTCTTTTCTCTATTCGATGCTCTATGTTAAACTCTCACAAGAGTGGATGAAAGATTCTGGCATCACAAACAACCAAATCTTCTTTAAAGGCTATCACTAGTGTAAATTATTCATCCAGTGGGCCTCGAGTGTTCAAACAATTCTCATTCTTTTTAATGTAAATTATTGTAGAATATTGCTTGTAATAAAACATATTTAAAAAAAAAAAAACAAATCTTCTTAAGGTTTGGTATTTTGTTTTTGGACAACTTTTTTCTAGGTTGGACACAATGTCATACTCTTACAAGAGTGGATGCAAATATATCGCAAACAATCAAATCTTCTTCAGGGATTGGTGTTTTATTATTGAAAAAAAAAAATTTATTTTCTGTGTCCAACTCACTGTTACAAGAGTGGATGAAAAATTCTGACATCGTATAGAACCAAGTCTTGTTTCGGGTTTGATAATTTTCTTTTTGGAAGAAACTCTTTTGTGTTGGACTCCCACATGAGAATATGAAAACTAAAATTTTTTAAGAATAACAATACTAATGGCATAATTCAAGGTTTTGCAACTGTATAGCAGATTGACCCGGCTTACTATTATATTGACAAAAACGAAAGCAGTCTGAAGCTGTATCCCGCCTTCTTTACAGAAACTAATAAGAAAATGGCAGCTGCCAATGAACTTGTCAAAAGCAAACCTCAACTTTAAAATACCCTAAATATTTAAGCATAAAAGATCGACGGAGAAACCCTTTTCGTAGCTACAAGTTGCAGGGAAAGAAGAAGGGAGGAAGATTCTCTACCCTCCTATTTTTATCCTCTTTCATCTCCTCCTCTCACACATTATTTTTTGTCTTGTTATCTCTATAAAAAATCAATATAAAATATTGATATGACTTAACCGTAACCGTTTAAATAAGAAGATAGAGAATCCTCCTCCAAGAAAAAGATACCAACAGAGAATCTGTTGAAGGGTATTGTAATGTACTAATGAAAACGACATAATCATGACCTAAACGCCAACAAACATCGATAAAAACCGGCATTTTGGATGACATGGTCACTTTGGTTGGTCTCTCTCTCATGCAACTGTCCTAATCAGGAAACACAAATCTTTGTTAGGATTAAAATATTAAGATTGCGGTAATAATTTGATAAAGATACTGCCAGTCTAGTGTTTGTGGCGTGCTTGCCAAGTGTGAACTCTTTGCCATGGAGTCCTCTCATTTGTGGACTTGTGCTGAAAAACCTAATCCTTTATTTAATTGCATGCTTTCTGGAGGGAGACCGACCCACAATTAAAGACTTGCATGAACTCGAGCATTTGTAATGTGGGAATAATGACCACACATATGTCGTAGTAGAGATCCAAGGGCAGCTAAAAAGAGGGTCTCCTACTCACTCTCCATGGTCAATTTATCATGTCTATGTTCATGAAAAATTAGGGTTTATTTCTTTTTCTTGGAACAAGAGAAATCACATTCTACGTTACATTGGTGAACCATGTTATTCTATAATATGCAAATACATGCTTTTATCATTACAGCCTAGTGATATTCATCTTACTGAATACTAGTTTGGTAAGGTTGAAATTTAAAAAAAAAGCGAATATAAAAAAAATTTGAGACATTTTTAGTGTTTGATGAACATCCTATAATCAGCATTTTTCATAATTTTAGATGAAAAGGTCGAAAAGCTGAAGCAATAAAATAGAGCTTTAAAAAACCGACTTTTTATTCCAAAACATGAGTGAACAGTGCCTATCAAATGAATTTATCAAAATTCCAAAGCCTACCTTCCTTTCTCTCTTTATCGTGCGAGAGCTGTTCATCTACAAAATTGGGTGGTGTCGGTGTTCATCTGCCATAGCTTTGCTAATCCCATCACCATCCCAATCATGAAAACAAATAGTTGCCGACTCGTTTCATCCCAGCGATTTGTGGATCTGAAGCAAACCACGACGCCCAGCCTCTGCCTCCAATCGCGATTTAGCAACGAGATTTGTGAATCTATTTCCTCCTCCTTCAGCCTTTTCCTTGAAGTAGCCCTATCGAGATCTAAAAATAACGAAAGCCCATAACTCACGACTTTGCAAATTCTAGCTTAGGAGACCGAGCCATATTCATTTGGTCATTTGATACTATCACAACATATTTACATAAAAGTTTCCTAAACACTCATACATTGTTTTTGTGCTAAAAGCACTTTTAAAACTGGAGTTTAACAAACTTTATTGTTTTATTTTATAGCTGTTTTTCAAAACACAAAAAAAAAAAAAAAAAAATAGGTTTTATTTAAAAGGACAACAATCCTGAACTAGTCTTGAGAGGTTTCATATATAATTCATAATGATGACAAACTCGATACATAATTATGTTGACAAACTCATTTTGTAGCTTACCTATATTGTTTCCCTCAAAGTGAAACCGTTGTTTGCAATAATAGAGTATACTTACCTATATTAAAGGAAATGAAAACTATATCTGTATTTCATCAAATAGAGATATGGAAGAAAAATACTTGCGGTAAAAGTGGGAAAAGAATGGAGAGAGGGGAAGATAGAGAAATGGAGAATGAATGAAATAAAAGCTTTAGAAAATGAAAATAATTTAAAATTGTATTTGTCTAGTATTTTTCGAACCCTTCTTCATCATGCATCTCTCCCATATATATCTCTCCTCGTTTGTCTTTAAAAACATATTACATATTTAGGACTTGTAAACTGTCACACCACTTTACACAGGCATTGACGTTGTGATTCTTAAGCATATCATTTAACTAGCTACTAATTCACATTTCATGTACAACATGTACATAATGCGATTATACTACTTTATTACTACAAACTTTAGGTTGCATAGGTTATTCATTGGCACTCCAAAACGTTGGAATGCCTGTAAGAACTTCAGAAGTACATGAAACAAATTAACAGTGCACATTAGTCGGTATCTTAAAACTTAGTGTAATAAGTTAGTGTGTCTTTAACATTATTGTCAGGTGATTACACAACCAAACTAATGTTATTCATAAGAGTAATGCTAGAGAGATTAAATTTGTAGACTAAATTTTGTAAACTAAATGACATGGAAGTTAATGATTGGATTATTACTTAAACATTGATAAACGTGTTCATTTCTTATTGATGACACATCATTTAATTCGTAATTTTAGTCTCTATAGCATTACTCTATTCATATATATTAAAGTTCAATCTAGGGCATCGATTGGCTAGTGGGAAATGAAAATCCCCGAATCATACTGCAGCAAGTGGGTGATGCGTATGTGGGATTACCACGTTAATTAATTAGGTTTTTTTTTAGGCGTCCCCATCAGTCATCATCATGCATGCAGCATGCCATTGAAGTTAAAGAAGCTAAAATGCGATTAAAGAGCCGGAAACGACACAAAATTGTTGTGGAATGATATCAAACCCTCTGAGATTAATTATAAAAAAATAAAAATTATTCTTATCGTGTTCCCTAACCTACTTTTATTCCACTCTAATCAATGTCTTTTGTCTCTTCCAAAATCGCGGCGGTAAAATAATTCATTATTTTTGCTTACTAGTAATGCTTACAATCTTACATTTTATCATTGGATCAGTTTAAATTTTGAGATTCGTTATATAAATTTTAAAATTTAAACGTATCTGACGATAATAAATAGAATGATAAATATCACCATCATTTAGGAGTTGTAAGTATAGTATTGCTAAAATAAAGTAAAATCTCGCAGCTTGCTTATTTTGTCGTGACTATCAAAACTCTTCCATGAGGTAAAAGTGAATGCATATAATTGTATGTATCGCTCAATCTCTCATGCACACGTAAAAGATTAGGGTAATTAAATAGTGAAAGGTAGAAAGTAAGTAAGTTGAAAGTCGATGTCAACTTAATTAAAATGTAGGTGAAAAGTTATAGGTTAGTCATTGTTAAGTGAGTCAAGAACGCATATAAACTCACACTTTTCTTAAAGTGCAATCTCATTTTATACAAGAAGAAATAGACAGACGGAGATTTTTATTTTTTATTGTAACATAAGGGGGTAGTTCATCCTGAAACTAAATCAATAAATTATTATAAACAATTCGAGTTGTAGAGACTCTGATTATATCATCATTAAATGAATTTCAATCTATACATGTAGATTCTCAAAATAATGATACTGAAAATTCACATTATAACTCTAATTGGTAAGGTCGTCCGCAACAACGTTTTTCTCCTTGTAAACATGCACCAACTCCCAATTCGTATTGTGTACCATAAATTGTTTGTATTGATCAATAATGTTGACAAGTAGATGAAAGTTGGTATGTGGACTTTCTAGCAACTTTTGCACTAATTTTTGTACTTGGACTTTTTCATTTCTTCAAATGATCTTTAATGCTTTTGGGTAAGAATTAGTGATGAAAGATAGATAATATAATGTCAGATGCAATTAACGGCCTTATTTCTTGTGTAAGAAAATGTTATGTGTCATGTGAAGAAGTGAAATGTACGAAAACAAAAAGTTAGTACAAAGGTTGCTAGGATTTCTTAACTCAGTGGTGAGTATATCTAAGTATTATCCAAAAAATTATATTACTTGTTTTGTCAAATAGATCTTGTAGTTTAAGAACAATGACAGCCATCATTGTATAGATTATTTGAAACATTGAAAGTGGTTATATATCATTATATTGCAAAGGAAAGCCACTGGTTTACAGTAAAACGAGGAAGCTGTCCAGGTTAAAAAATGTCATGAGATTTCCTTTATGTCATCTGAGTCACATTATTTAAGGTACAAATCTATTAAATTATTAAGAGATTGAAGTGAATGATAATACCCTGTCGACCATATGAATTACATCTCTATCTGCTATACTTTATAAGGAAAGCTGTAGCAAGGAGTTGAAGCATACATTTACTTTCAATAATTAGTCTTACTAAGAACATTTAAAAGCGAAAAAAAAAAGTTGCAGCTGTAATCATTAAAGAAATTAAAGGAGATCTTGTTAATTTTTGTAGGTAAGTAATATTGTCAATATAGTGTTAGTAATTTCTCAATATGTATCGAGTTTGTAAAGTTTTGTATAAACTTAATTGTGTCAAGTAGTGTATGGAAGTCTTGTCTGAATATGGTACTGTAATTACTTAGTGATTGGCTTAGTGATTCACCTCATTCTTTTCTATATATATAATTCTTTTCAGTACTATACATATTATTCTCGTCATTCTTTCAATTTTAGGCTACTATTGAATTATTTTTAATTATAATTTTATTTTCATACAAGCGATATTTTCTTCTTTAAATTAGACTATGGGCTGAGAAAGGTTTGAACCTAACCCTTCTCCCCATTGATATCCACTTAACATCCAGGGTTTTCTTCTAATTTTTTTGCCCCTTTTCCTTATAGCGTCGACCCTTCTCAACCTTAAGTTTATGGATTGAATAACCACCGCAACATGGTTTTGGCTTTTTATGGTTGAAGTAGATTAGATCATTAGGATAGGTTTATTTAACTTAAACAAAACATTTGAACTCATGATAGATTAGGAACTTACAGTTTTTTGTACTATTAATTTTGGAATGACTACCATCAAAGTTTTCCTGGATAATTTGTACTATTGAATGAGTTATTCTTTGTTGTGGATAAACAATGGGTTCCATTCTTTAAATTATAGTTTTTTAGAGTTGATCTTTCTATAGTATTAAAAAAAATTGACCTTCTAGATTCTAGTTTTTATCAAAAACGAAAAAAATTGATCATTCTTAACAAATTTTCTGACTCTGCCATGGAAATAAAGTAAAGAAAGTTACAAACTAAAACAAATAGGTACGTGCAAATAAATAAAAGAAGTGTGTATAAATCATTTTCCTTATTTTGAACATATATGTGAAGCACTAGCCGCACATATACGTATATTTAGCTCAATCTCCTATATATTGGAAAACAATAGAACCAAAATTGAAAGGCATGCAAAGATAATGAAATATCGATCTATATAGCTGCCAAACTAGCAAACCCTAAATAACAGTTTCTTTTAATTTCTTCAAACGAATGTGAACCCTAGCCCTAGCAGCATGCATATAATGTGATCCTTACGATCATCCTACGTCCTCATTGCTACGTTTTCATCATATGATGCTACTGCAGCTACAAAAATTGATTGATTGAGTCAAAGTATATATTGTGAAGGACTTAATTCATCCTCTCTAGATCTTCACCTTTTCATTTCCGCACATATACATTACCACATCAAAGTCACAAGAAAGTATGTATATATGTTGATCGAGAAAATTTGCACACGTATATATGTGAATAACTAAAAATTTGCACACGTATGTGAATAACTAATTACATTCGATTTTTCAGCACTTAATTACTTCAATTTCTCAACTTGTTTGAATTTGCGGGGTCATTTCCTTTAGGTTTAGGTAATTAAATTTATGTTGTTAGTTTGCTGTAGTAAATTCCAAACTAATTACCCCAACTCCTTTCTTAACTTCTCAGTTTGAAGACCACACTTCCATCTACTAAACCCACCCAAAAACCACTTCGAATAACCACCGTATGTGGAGGTTTAAGGCCGCAAAATTCGATGAGTTCCGACTGCCCTATCCTTTGTTTGGTAAATTGGCTAAACGGCGATTGTGTCTACTACCTAACCTTTTAGCCCATCATCTCGAGAGTAAAACCGGACCAACCCCAACATCACTAAACCACCGTAGGCGGCGAGTCGATGATGTGAAGTTGACGGCACCCGTGGCCTATGTTGGCACTTTGTCTCAGGTATAAAGTTGTTCTCATGTTGAGTTATACATGCTGTAAAAATTTGGTGAACTTTAGAGTTGGTCGGAAAACTGAGTTTTTATTCACCAGAAACCACCTTGAGCGGCAGCGAGTGGGAAATTCAAGTGACATGGATTTTGGCATCGATACGTACTCGATGCTTGAGCCCATATCCGAATATTCGATCAATTGTTCAATGTTTGAGACAATTCTACCTCCGTTTTTATTTTCGTCATTGACGACAATTCAACTGTTGGATCATTGTGCAACTTCTTGGGCATGCTAATTGATTTTAGACTTTTGATAACTTGTGGAACGGAAATTTGACGTTCGGATCTTCTAGATTTGAGAATCTAGGGTTGTTGACCCTAACGGGGCCTACTTTGGCCGATTGTTGACTTTTTATTCAACGTGCCCTAAATTATTCTGGTGTATCGTTTATCTATAGGATTTTGAGTTAAGACTTGTATGTTTTATTAGGCGTTGATCGTGTCTGAGTTTATGCTAGTTGGTAGTAGTGTGGACTTTTGTGTTTTATTAGGCATTGATTGTATATCATATTGTCATATGACCGATGTGTAATCCTATTATCCATCTTGTAATTCTACTATTTTTGTGGGGATTAATAAGATATCTTTCTTTATGAATAGCTATCAACTTAAACAAAATATGAAAATTGTAGTTGACACTCCAAAAAATTAATTGTTACACAACTTCAATGATCAGCATCCTGAAAACATTTCTGCAGTTCAAACTTCGAACGTTTCTTTTAAATGACAATATTAATGTAAGATGAAAGATTCCCACAACCTGAAGCCTCCAATTGAAGACCAAAAGATTGCCCCCAACCCCAACATTTTTGGCCAAATAAGCAACTATATTAATTTTGCGACCAAGAAACAAAAAAAGACTTTCAAAGTCTCTCTCCATGAATAATGTTGCATGGTTTGATTAGGTAAATAATATTTGTCGGTCGCATATAAACCTAAGCTCTCAGGAAATTCCCACGTGCTTCGTCTAATTACTTGTTAGGTCAAATGGCCTATGTTGGAAGTACAAGACAAATCTGAAATATATATATATATATATATAATATAGAGAGAGAGAGAGAGAGAGAGAGGGACAAGTATTTTTACAAATATTTTTACATTCCTTATTAGCCCTTGGATTCTTTTTAATCTAATGGTCATAATTAAAAGTTAAGATTATTGTCATTAATTTAGTCGGTGATGTGGCGATGACTTGGAATAAATTAACATAAACCTCTACTAAAAATTTAAAATATTTTGAAAGAGTCATGTTGCACCTAAACCATTTATCTTCCTTGGTGAACACCATTACTTCATGCCATTGTGTTATGCATCAAATAAAAATTGTTGCTGAGTCCAAAATAAAGAACAACAAGAGAGATTTTGATTAGTTCTTTTGTTTATATTATGCAATAACCAACCACTAGAAAGCTTTCTTGTCAATCAAGGACGTACTTAAGAAATTTGATGTAAATCAG
The DNA here is from genome assembly GCF_019419815.1 of Pyrus x bretschneideri. Taxonomy (NCBI): domain Eukaryota; kingdom Viridiplantae; phylum Streptophyta; class Magnoliopsida; order Rosales; family Rosaceae; genus Pyrus; species Pyrus x bretschneideri. The sequence goes on along the minus strand of NW_025999546.1, from coordinate 4,644,295 downwards.
TTTTAGGATTAAAACCTTATCCCTTTCTAGGAAGATTCAATTTTGTTTCCCCGACTATATCCAAATTCAAATTCTAGGCTAAGAAACTGGGGGATCTTCAGTGATTGAACCAAACAGAAAATAATAATAATAATAATAATTATTATTATTATTATTATTATTATTATTATTATTATTATTATTATTATTATTATTAAACGGGCGAGAGTTCTGAATCTATCTTCTTCAGCCCATTTTTTATACCTTCCCATCATTTACAGGCAACCCATGAAAATATAGTATTGATACTGTAGGATTCGAGAGAGGGGAGAGAATAGGAAGAAGAAAGTGAAAAAGTCAGTTAGGTTGTTTGGAGTGAGATTGATATATCCATGATTGAGTTCTTGTCATCTTAATCAACAATGGCATAGGGAGTTAGATGAAGATGGCTCCACAGTGTTTAAGTTTCCATAACCTAATAATTTTTCCTTAAAATTTTTTAATTGATTAAATTCTTTTTATTTCCATGTCATCAGCGCCACATCATTTAGTAGTTTAGATGAGTCATATTAGTTTTATTCAGGATCATTTGATTCAAATAGATCTAAAGACTAACAAGAAATGTAAAAGTATATGTAAAATTATTTGTTACTTGACCCAATCCCATATATATACACACGCATGCATGTGTGTGTGTATATATTCATGGATGATGGTAGACAATCTAATTATAATTCCTTTGAAGCATGAAATTGTAGTGCATGCAATCTAAAAAGGTTGAAATATTGATATATGTAGGGCTTCGAAAGTCTTGATCTTCCGGACCATGAATGTATTATTTGCGCTCTCTTAACCTCTCTGTGAAATTGACTTTCAACGGTCCAAACTCCAATGTACGTGATCATCTCTTATAAGTTAAAGACATCAAATACATGATAACTTTTGATACTACATTACTATATTATTGCTTTGCGCATAAACTAATGTATAACACTTTCTGAATTATAAACCAACTCCCTTGTTTTGTCTAACATGATTACTTTAATTGATTCACCAAATCTGATAATGTCAAATTCAAATTCGTTTTATATTTATTTCACTTTTTAACCAGCCCACCCGACAAAAAATTTCTGATTCTGCATAAAGATTTCAATATTTTATGTTTGTATTTTAGACATAGGGTCAGACGGATAATGTTAGGAAGACCAAATTTCTAAACCAAATTTTGTAAATCAAATTATGCGGATATCGATGATTGGATTATTAATTAAGTCTGCAATCTAAGGAGTCAATGATTGTTGAGTTTGGAATTCGAGATGTCAAAGATGATTAAAACGAATTGTATGCCCTTACTCGGGAATTGTACCTTTTTAAACAACTGTTTTAACTAAACCTTTGTACTAACCCACGATCCTCAATGTTAACTAACTTCTTTACTATATAATCTTCACTTAAACCTCTCGGCCAAATTACCTTAGCAATTATTATTCTCCAAGCTTCAAAATTTCCAATCTTCCCAGAACTTCCTTGCCTTCACAGTTTCCTTGCTTTCGATTCTCTTCCATCTTCTTTCCAACATATTCAATGGCACCCAAAGCTGCTTCATCTTCCTACGAGTCTGGTGAGAGGATCGTCACCATGCGCCACTTGCTCAATGGCCTTCATCGCCATCGAGCTGGCCTGAATACTTCTCTTTGCTTCGACGAAGGGGGAGTACACACTTTGGGACCAGCATAGACCTCTAAGGTCCCAATTAATGTGGAGAACAACATGCCCAAGGCAAATTGGTTCACCCCCAAACCGTACTCGGCCGAGTCAGGAATTTCTTCTTTTAAGTGGTCAACTCATCGTCAAGGCTTTCCCTTGATGAAGGATGAGGCATGGGCACAATGGGTAAATGAGCTCGAACCCATTTTCAAGAAGAAGTGGATGAATAATGGCATCTGCGAACTCATCTTGCTCTCAAAGGTCACATTGGTTACCAAGCCCTAGCTTCTGACTACAGCCCTTCTCTTTTGGAATTCGGGGACCAACACCTTCGATTTCAAGATGGGTCCCATGTTCCCAACCATCATCGACATGGCTCAAGTCTTCGGGCTAAGGCCTTCGGGCAAAGTCGTGGATATTACCTATGACTGGTCTTCCTCCTTTCACCCGGCGACTGAAGGTTCGGGCAATTTTGAGTCTCTTACCCGATTGGAGCACAACTCTTCCACTTTTAAGAGATATGGTACTTCGTTCATAGGTTTTATCCCATTTGTTAAGAAGAGTTTTAGCCCGACCCCTTCTAATGCCAACAGAGATCAAGAGCACATGTACTTCCTGTTGTAATGGCTCAACAAGCACACCTTCACCAACAAGTCCAAGGGAGTAAAGGTCGAGTGGATCCCCTTGGTGGAAACCCTTCATTCTTTTGATGATGTAGCTACGAGCCTCTTCCTTCTTGCTCACCTCTACCACATTTTCTTCAAAATGACTAGGGTGAACCCTTTGAAACCAACCTCAACAAGCCAACCTGCATAGTCCAGTTGTGGTTGCAATGGTACTTTCCCGAGCTTCGGGCACCAAAACTAGAATTCCCTGAAGACGTGGCTCTTGCCCTCATCTTAGCTGAGGCTTCTCCCACCAACCATTCCACATTCTCTTGCATTTATTTCTTCAAAGTCTGCTGGACTCGGGCGGACTTGGAATGGGGAGCTTTAGTACTTAGGAGGTATCTGTGGTTTTCGGACCAACTCTTTTAAGATGCTTTTGGAGAAGATGCCAACTCTTTCTACAATGAGAGGTTCATAAGCTACATCTAGCAGAAAGATCTAGCATAGGAAGCAAGGAGCAACTGTTATGATCATCAAGATTCATGCAATCAAAGCAATCAATGGCTTCATGACTAGTGGAACCATAAATCTAACAGATGATATGATTTCCAGAGAAATTAGAACCACGAAACCTTTGATTCTGACCTCGATTTGAAGAATTTCCGCAAAAATTGCCCCAAGAACCACGATTATGATGGAAGCTTGATTAGCACCATTCTGCCAATGTTTTGAATCGTAAAAGATGCATACAAATTCGACGAAGGGTTATATACAAAATGGTCCCTGAGATTTGCATGATCGATAGAAATGGTCCCTAAGATTGTCTACCATCCATGATTTTAGTCCTTCTGTTAAGAATGATTTTGGGCAATTTTCAAACTTTGTAACTCAATCGTTTCTTAACCATATTCGACCCATAATAAATCAAAATGAAGATAGGAAAGTGTAGAATAAGATTACACCTATTTGGAAGCCCAATGGTTGCCATAGATGGCCGGAAAATAGCCTGAAAGATGACTGGTCCGCGAGAAAACTGGAAAACTTGCTGGAAACTGGGTAAACTTAAACATTCATAACTTCTTCAATACTCAACCAAATCGAGTGATTCAAAAACAAAAATAATACTTCTTGATGAGACGAAAAGAGTGGTATCTTTTTCGAAGGCTAACTCACTGTGGTTTGATCGGACAATGGCTCGAAATTGGCTAACCATTTTCGAGTTAGTCAATTTCGAGAAGTTTTCCGGCCAAACCACGGCGAGCTAGCAGTAAGTAAGATACCATTTTCTTCATCTCATGGATTAGTATGATTTTTGTTTTTGAATTACTCGATTTGGTTGAGTATTGAAGAAGTTATGAATGTTTAAACTTTACCGAGTTTCCAGCGAGTTTTCCAGTTTTCCCGCGGACCAATCACCTTTCAGGCTATTTTTCGGCCATCTCTGGAAATCATTGGGCTTCCAAATAGGTGTAATCTTATTCTACACTTTCTTATCTTCATTTTGATATATTATGGGTCGAATTTGGTTAAAATTTGATTGAGTTACAAAGCTTTAAAAATTGCCCAAAGAGTTTTTAACGGAATGACCAAAATCATGGATGGTGGACAATCTCAGGAACCATTTCTATTGATCATGCAAATTTCAGGGATCATTTTGTATAATAACCCTTCGACGAATATGTGATATTAGGGTTTTCAGAAGAGGAATTGAGGACTGGATGTTGAAGCGATTCATGTTGAGATGATGACTCAAAAGGAGAAGCCATGGCAATGAAGATGAAAATCCTTGAAAATAATCAAGAAATCAGAGATGCGAAGTGAAGACGATGAGGATCGAGAAGGCCGGAAGACAAGTGGCGAAGGATACCATATAGAAACTTAAGACTTTCTTTGAACGTTTTCTTCGAGACTAAGAAAAGTATATTTCTCATTAAATCACAAATAATGGATACAATCACTAATATATAGTCTTTGACTATTTTCTCTCTAACCAACCAAAACAGAATACTTTATAACAAACCTATAAGAAACTAACAAGAACATTTGATATGACTTGGCATTTTCTTCTTTTTAACTCCTTTTATCTTTTGAATACAAGCTATTACTACTTTAATTTACAGTATGTTCCGAGAGGGGGAAGGTTTGAACCTGACCCTTCTCCCCATTGATCTTCACTTAACATCCAGGGTTTTCTTCTAAGTTTTTGCTTTTTCCTTATAGCATTGACCCCTCGCAGCCTTCAGAGTGTGGGTTGAATAACCACCCACATGGTTTTGGCTGTTCGGATGAAGTAGATTAGGATAGGTTTATTCAGCTTAAAAAAAAAAAAAAAAAAAAAACCATTTGAACTTGATAGGGTGTTGGGTTTCTATCCATGCGTCCCAGATTCAAAACTCCTCCTCTCGTAAATTATTGTAATAATTTCAAACTCTTCTTTTATCCCTAATAATTGTAAATTTAAAAATAAATAAATAAAAACATTTGAACTCGTGATAGATTAGGAACTTATAGTTCTTTGTACTTCTATACATTTTGGAATGACTACCATCAAAGCTTTCCTGGATATTTGTAATATTGAACGAGTTACTTCTTTGTTGTTGTTGAAGAATGAGTTCGATTCTTTTAAATTTTTAGTTGTTTAAGGCTGATCTTTCTATAATACTAAAAAAAGGTTGATCTATCGTAGTCTATGGTTTCTATCAAAAACGAAAAAAAAATTGACCCTTCTTAACAAATTTTCTGACTCTGATATGAAAATAAATTAAAGCAACTATACGAACTAAAACAAACAGAACGTGCAAATAAATAAAAGATGTGTGTATAAATCATTTTCCTCATTTTAAACATATACGCAGCTTGCTCTCTTATATTTGGTAAATAATAGGACCAAAATCAGTAGCGGAGAGAAGATGGAGTCATTGGGATCCTATGATCCCAAGAAGGCCTATTGTCTCCCATTAATTATACACTACATAAGGAGGTTTCTTTTTTTTTTTTTTTTTTTTTTTTAATTTATTATTATCAAGGGGAGAGGGAGAGTTCAAAACTATTATAACAGTGTATATCATTCCAACATTTTATATACTAGGACGTTGGATCACACATATCGGTTACATAAAATGTTGAATCTGATATAATACATCTATACGGGTAATATTATTGTTATTATTCCTCCATTAAGAAAAAAATCTTAACTCCGCCACTGATCAAAATTGAAAGACATGCAAAGATATATAATGAAATATCAATACAGCTGCCAAACCAGCAAACCCTAAACAGCCCAATGTTAGAAATTCCCAGGTGCTTCATCTAATTACCGATTAGGTCTAACTCCAATGGCGAATGTTGGAAGCACAGTATAAACCCGAAATATATTATAATTCCTTTGAAGCATGAAATTGCAGTGCATGCAGTCTAAAAAGGTTGAATTATTAATTCGTACACGGCTTCGAAAGTCTTGATCTTCCAGAACATGAATGTATTATGTGCACTTTCTTATCCTCTCTGTGAAATTGACTTTCAACGGTTCCAATGTACGTGATCATCTCTTACAAGTTAAAGACATCAAATACATGATAACTTTTGTACTAACCAGCAGAGACGCCAAAATGTAATGTAAATTCAACACTATATTATTGCTTTGTGGATAAACTAATGTTCCACACTTTTTGAAAGACATGCAAAGATAATGAAATATCGATCGATATAGCTGCCAAACTAGCAAACCGTAAATAAGAGTTTCTTTTAATTTCTTCAAACGAATGTGACCCTAGCCCTAGCAGCATGCATATAATGTGATCCTTACTATCATTCCACGTCCTCATTGCTACGTTTTCATCATCTGATGCTACTGCAGCTAAAAAAATGATTGATTGGGTCAAAGTATATATTGTGAAGGACTTCATTCATCCTCTCTAGATCTTTACCTTTTCATTTCCGTCACAGAATGAATCTTCATGTTCGATCTCCTTTTCATGAAAACATTACCACATCAAAGTCACAAGAAAGTAGGTATATATGTTGATCGAGAAAATTTGCACATGTATGTGAATAACTAATTACATTCGGTTTTTCAGCACTTAATAACTTCAATTTCGCAACTTGTTTCCCAACTCTTTTCTTAACTTCTCAGATTGAAGACCACACTTCCATCTACTAAACCCACCCAAGAACCACTTCGAATAACCACCATATGTGGAGGTTTAAGGCCGCGGAATTTGATGAGTTCCGATTGCCTTATCCTTTGTTTGGCGAATTGGCTAAAGGGCGACTGTCTCTACTACCTAACCTTTTAGCCCATAATCCCAGGAGTAAAACTGGACCAACCCCGACATCACTACACCACCGTAGGTGGCGAGTCAATGATATGAAGTTGACGGCACCCACGGCCTATACTGCCACTTTGTCTCAGGTATAAAGTTGTTCTCAAGTTGAGTTATACATGCTGTAAAAATTTGGTGAACTTTAAAGTTGGTCGGAAAACTGAGTTCTTGTTCGCCAGAAACCACCTCGAGCGGCAGTGAGTGGGAAACTCAAATGACATGGATTTTGGCATCAATACATACTCAATACCTTAAGCCCATGCATGTTCGAATGTTTGATTAATTATTCAATGTTTGAGATAATTCTACCGCCGTTTTAATTTTCGTCATTGACGACAGTTTGACTGTTGGATCATTATGCAACTTATTGGGCATGCTAGTTGATTTTAGACTTTTAGAACTTGTGGAACGAAAATTTGACGTTCGAATCTTCTAGATTTGAGAATCTAGGGTTGTTGATCCTAACAGGGCCTACTTTGGCCGACTGTTGACTTTTTATTCAACGTGCCCTAAATTATTCTGGTGTATCATTTATCTATAGGATTTTGAGTTAAGACTTGTATGTTTTATTAGGCGTTGATCATGTCTGAGTTCATGCTAGTTGGTAGCAGTGTGGACTTTTGTGCTTTATTACGTGTTGATTGTATATTATGTTGTCATATGACAGATGTGTAATCCTATTATCCATCTTGTAATTCTACCATTTTTGCGAAGATTAGTAAGATATCTTTCTTCATGAATAGCTTTCAACTTAATCAAAATATGAAAATTGTAGTTAACACTCCAAAAATTTAATTGTTACACAACTTCAATGATTAGCATCCTGAAAATATTTCTGCAGTTCAAACTTCGAACGTTTCTTTTAAATGACAATATTAATGTAAGATGAAAGATTCCCACAACCCTGAAGCCTCCACTTGAAGACCAAAAGATTGCCCCCAACCTCAACATTTTCGGCCAAATAAGCAACTATATTAATTTTGCGACCAAGAAGAGAAGAGAAGAAAAAAAAAAAAAAAAAAAAAAAAGACTTTCAAAGTCTCTCTCCACAAATAATGTTGCATGGTTTGATTAGGTAAATAATATTTGTCGATCGCATATAAACCTAGGGATGTGCTATCCACACACTTCATTTTACTTCTTACACATCTCTTGTTAATTTTTATCAGTTGATTTTCTTCAATTCATCTAATTCAACGGCGAAAAATTAGAAGAGTATGCGAAAAGTAAAATAGGGTGTGTGAATATCACACCCCTAAACCTAAGCTTTCAAGAAATTCCCACGTGCCTCGTGTAATTACTTGTTAGGTCTAACTAACTCCAATGGCCTATGTTGGAAGTACAGGACAAACATGAGAGAGAGAGAGAGAGAGAGAGAGAGATATGTTGGAAGTACAAGACCAACATGAGAGAGAGATAGACAGACAGAGACAGAGAGAGACAGAGGCAGAGAGAGAGAGAGAGGGGATTAAGGGACAAATATCTTTACACTCCTTATTAGCCCTTAGATCCTTTTTAATCTAATGGTCATAATTAAAAGTTAGGGTAAATATCAGTTTACTATCCTCAAGTTTCTTAGTTTTCAACATTTGGTACGTGAAGTTTTTTTTGTCCTAGAGTCATACCTAAAGTGTTAATTTTGAGACAGTCTCATACATCCGTTAGTTTGATTGTTAAATCAGCCATTAACTGATGACGTGGCCCTCACGTAAACAATGACTAAGCGCCACATGTAAATCTGGGTCCACGTGGATATTAAAAAATTGAAAAAAAACTAAAACAAAAATTTAAATTTAAAAAACTAAAAACCAAGCCTAAACCTAAAAAATTTAAAATTGCCCTCTTGGTCGTCGCCCTCTTCTTCACACAATTTCCAAACCCAGCTACCAACCCTTCAACCATATCAATTGACCCGAACGGGCTAACTGGGATCTAATTGAAGGAAAATAGTTCGCTGCACAATCTCTTCATCTCCGACGACGGCGGTGCAAGCAGAAGCTCCTCTTTACACTCATTCCGACTCTCGGCAAACCCATTAGTGGAATCCTTAAGCTTTCTAAGAGTGTACCAATGTCCCCACCCCAAATGCGAAACCTTCGGCGCAACGATCATCCCCTAGTCCCTAGACTAAGCCTTCCCGCTGCCATGCGACGACCCACCACCGCAGCCCTTCTCCGGGTACTAAATCTGGTGGTCCTTTCCAATCTCCATGTGAATTCTCTATCGGCCGCCGCTCCCAGCAGGGCTGTCATGGTGTTCGTCCTACTTGAGAAACAGGGGTTGAGCTTTGGCAGAGTCCGAGTCAGCAACCGGGTCAGGATGGCTCTAGTGGTTGATGGGTTTTAGGTCGGGCTATGATAGGTTGTTCCGTAAGTCGTCAATTCAGATTTCTTGGATCTCTTTGGAGACGTTTGGGATGGCGGAGGAGTTGTGTGTAAAGGTCTTAGCTTGCGAGGAGTTGCTGTTGTTGCAGCTGGAAGTGAACCAGAGCGAAATGAGGAAGAAGACGAGAACAATGGCAGCTCCGACGCAATTCCCAAAACAACCCACAAATGCAAACCGAAAATAGAGGTCATTCTTCAATGAGTGAAGCAAAGCAGTTTTCCAAAGGATGATGACTTACTCGATTTGGGTAACTTAGGTAGCAGCTTGGGTGGTCTCAGTGGACTGGGAGGAACAAGTGGGTTGGGTTAGGCCGTGCAGCTGATGGCTTTCTGTGTTGGATAGAGAAGAAGAAACAGAGAGAGGAAGAAGGTTGAGTGCAAAGGCTGGTGGCAACTTTAAATTTTTTAGGTTTAGATTTGGTTTTTAGTTTTTTAAATTTTAAATTTTGTTTTATTTTTATTTAAAATTTTTTTAATATCCACGTGGATCCCTTAATGATACGTAGCGTCCAGTCATTGTCCACATAGGCACCATGTCATTAGTTAACGGCAGACTTAACAGTTTGACTAATGAATGTATGAGACTGTCCCAAAATTTACACTTTAGGTATGACTCTGGGACGAAAAAAACTTGATGTACTAAATGTTGAAAACCACGAAACATGAAGGTAGTAAATAGAGATTTACCCTAAAAGTTAAGATTATTGTTATAATTTAGTAGGTGATGAGGCGATGACTTAGAATAAATTAACATAAACCTCTACTAAAAATTCAAAATATTTTGAAGAGAGTCCTGTTGCACCTAAACCATTTATCTTCCTTGGCAAACACTATCTTCCTTCATGCCATTGTGTTGTGCATCAAATAAAAATTGTTGCTAAATCCAAAATAAAGAAGGACAACGAGAGAGATTTTGATTTGTTCTTTTGTTTATATTATGCAATAACCAGCCAATAGAAAGCTTTCTTGTCAATCAAGGACATACTTAAGGAATTTGATGTAAATCAGTTTTAGGGTTAAAACCTCATCCCTTTCTAGGAAGATTCAATTTTGTTTTCCCGACTATATCCATATTCAAATTCTGGGCTAAGAAACCGGGGGATCTTCAGTGATTGAACCAAATAGAAAAAAATAAAAATTTAACGGGGCGAGAGTTATGAATCTATCTTCTTCAACCCACTTTTTATACCTTCCCATCATATTTACAGGCAACCCATGAAAATATAGTATTGATACTGTAGGATTCGAGAGAGGGGAGAGAACAAGAAAAAGAAAGTGAAAAAGTCAGTTAGGTTGTATGGAGCGAGATTGATATATCCATGATTGTGTTCTTGTCATCTTAATTAACAACGGCATAGGGAGTTAGATGAAGATGGAGGCTCCGAAGTGTTTAAGTTTCCATATCCTAATAATTTTTCCTTAAAATTTTTTAATTGATTAATGTCTTTTTATTTCCATGTCATCAGCGCCACATCATTTAGTAGTTTAGATGAGTCATATTAGTTTTATTCAGGACCATTGGATTCAAATAAATCTAAAGAGTAACAAGGAGTGTAAAAGTATTTGTAAAATCATTTGTCCCTTGATCTTATCCCATAAATATATCTCTGTGTGTGTGTATTCATGAATGATGGTAGACAATCTAATTATAATTCCTCTGAAGCATGAAATTGTAGTGCATGCAGTCTAAAAAGGCTGAATTATTAATTCGTATACGGCTTGGAAAGTCTTGATCTTCCAGAACATGAATGTATTCCGTGCATTCTCTTAACCCCTCTGTGAAATTGACTTTCAACGGTTCCAAAGTGCGTGATCATCTCTTACAAGTTAAAGACATCAAATACATGATAACTTTTGCTACTAATTAGCAGAGACGCCAAAATGTAATTTAAATTCAACACTATATTATTGCTTTGTGGATAAACTAATGTTCCGCACTTTTTGAATTACAAATCAACTTCCTTTACTTGTCTAACATGATTGGGTTAAGTGATTCACCATCTGATACTGTACAAATTCAAATTCATTTTATATTTATTTCACTTTTTGACTAGCTCACCCGCTGAAAATTTCTGATTTTGCATAAAGATTTCAATACTCTATGTTTGAATTTCAAACATAAGATCAGACGGATAATGTTAGAAGACCAAAATTTTAAACTAAATTTGCAAACAAATGATGTGGATATAGATTATTGGATTATTACTTAATTATTTTAAATATTGATTAACGTGTTTATTTCTTATTAGTGACACATCATTTGATTTGTAAATTTGGTTTAAAATTTGGTGTCACTAACATTATTCTAAGATATATGGTCAATGTAAGCTTATAACTAAGCTAGACATTAAAATAATTGATTGTACGAAGAATTAAGTCAAGGAGGTGAGAGGTTCATAACCACATCATACATGGATCATATTAAGCACGTTCTGAGCGTTCGTGTTAGTGGGGTACACCGACCTCTGATTAGTGCGCACCAAACAATAATTGTCAGCTCAAATTTAAAAGTAAACTTCAGATTTGAACTGGGCCTAAGAGTTGCTCATCACCCAGTGGACTCCGTTCACCCAAAAACATGGGCCTGTCAAAACCTCCTCGGTCGCCTCCTGCCAGATTTACAGCGTACCACCTTCCCAACTGAAGCCCATTATCCTACCTCTGAACCGAAAAGTTCTCAACTGTAAAATCTTCTCTCTTTCTGCAACATAGCGAAGAATCTGCAATAGCAGTTCTGAAAGCTTTGATTTTCTTGATTTGAATCCAATTTCTCTGCATGTCAGTCAATGTGTTGCCGGAATTGGCAAATGGGCAAGTGGATTCATTGTCCCCGCCGTAGATTCTGCCGACAGGAAAAGCTTCCGGACGCATTGCCTCTGCCCATTTCACCCTCAACCTCCTCCCCCTTCTGGTAAGTCTTCTAATTTCCTTTGTTTCTTGTGTATATCATCATTAAATTTGAATTGGGTTCTTCGTAAATTGTTGGTTTTGTGGGTCTTTCTTGGTGGGTTTATCATTTCAATTTTTGCCTTTTCTTTCTTTCTTTCCGGTAATGTAACAGTGATTTATGCTTGGTTCCCGAGAAAATATCGACTTAAAAGAACTTTGATGTTTCGGATTGTTTATTTGTTCAACTGAGAAAATTATTGGAAATGTAAGGTGAGTTTGACAATATTCTGGAGAGCAATGCTAGAAAGCACTTGTTATAAGACACTCGTTTCGTATTAAAGACCGATAATTGGATATAGATTGGAGATTATATTCTAAATTTAACTGGGCTTCTAAGTAGTAGTGTGTTATGTGCTGTTTCGAAAGGCGGCTATTGCATTTTTAGATCTTTGCTATCTTCAGTATGCGTAAAAAGAAGCCGTGTGTAACATAACTAATTCCGTCGCGCGCATTGTAAGTACTGTTCTAAAAATCTCCGTTAGTGCCACCTAGCTGGCCACTGTCCCAATTAATGTCTAGACGTTTGAAAATTAAGAAAGGGCGTCTAAAACTGCTGAGATGCCCGTCTAGACCGCCTAGGTTGCGACTCAATTAGGCGGACAATATATAACTTTAATTTTGCATTTTATTTTTATCAATAAATTGTAAGATAGTGGCTGCATACTTAAATGAACACACATTATATCCTTGGTCCCTATGTTTTCATTATGTTCTAATATTTCATAATACATTGTCATTCTATTTTGTAGTTTATGATGAAAATATATATATTTTAATTATAAGCAAACACTTATTTACACGAAATATAACATATTTACTTAAATCCTCCTAGTCAGCATAGGCGCCCGCCTTCCGACTACCGCCTAGCGTCTTTTAGAACCTGATTGTAAGGTTTCTATCATAATTTCATAGACTATGGAAATTGTTCATAGAGATGTTTCTTCTCTGATGCATCATAGTATTAGTTCTAGGTATTACTTGTTAGTGATGTGGGTTCTCTACTTGTGTTTTCCCATTCGTTTTAATACTGGGTGGTTATGTGGCTTGTTTTTGATGTTGTACAAGACACGTGCGGATTTAATTCTGTATCATTTGAAAGAGTCATCCTGGCAGCAATGGTGTTGGATATTACTCGAATCTTACTAGTTTTGTTTTTTTCATTCGTAGGGAGTTGGGCAGACATCAATGGCCTCCCCTGTGACACCTCTCTGCCTAATCCAAATGCGTATATAGATACAATAGACTGGAACCCCATTATCGATCCTGCGCTCGTTAAGGAGGTGGATCATGAATACTTTGCTCCTGATGAGGGAGAAGGGAATGGCAAGATATTCAGATTTTGTTCCTCCCGATGAACATAACATGACCCTAGATAATCATACAAATCCTTGGTAATGTGACAACATTCAGGGTAGTGGACATTTGATAAATACAGCTCGGGGCAGGAACCAGCGGGAGACTAATGGTGACGGCCCTTGGGAATGTGGAATTACTCAAGGCAATGAAAGTACGAAGAAAAATACATGGGAAGATAGCAGGAATGAGTCGCTGGGATGGAACCAGGTGGGGGACAGTATCACTCCAACAAAGGGTTGGGATAATGGTGTCAATTCTTGGGAAGGAGGCTATCAGGACGTGCCTCAGTGAAAGGTGGTACATGGGCTGATCCGGTATCGAATTCTTGGGGCTGCAACCAGGAGTCAAAAGACTTGGGTCGTGGTGAAAATTCTTGGGAGTATGGTCTTAGTCGAAACAGCATGTCTCTAAATGATAAAGAATGGAGAGATCGTGGAGAAGATGAATGGAGTCGGAAACAGTGGGAGAGCCAGAATAACCAGAAAAATAATTTGGATTTTAGGATAACAAATAGTGGTCGGGGAGCAAGGAACGACGGTGGCCATAAGACACCCTCACCAGTATAGATCAGGCAATAAAAGCTCAAGATTTCAATGGAGGGAATATCAAACAGGTAACAGAAAGAGGGTAAGTTTTGCGTAAGAGTAGCGAGTGCTAGAAGACGAGGTATCCCTTTTGGTTCGTGTGTTTTGAATTGCCAGCCTCATAATAGTAGATATGCAGGCATGATCGACATGTATATATGTCATTTCTGTTATATCATCTCCTACAGGAAAATGTTCTTCCACAGAGAGCAATTCGATGAATCGTCCAACCTTCCGGGGTGGTAAACAGCATCCATCCGATGAATCAATAGCGTTGCGGGTTTTGAATTTTGATGGTTACACGCAACTTTTGCAGCACGTATCATTGCACAATTACTCGACAATTACTCGAATGTATTAATAGCAGAGCGTTGTCCTGCAGATGCTTTCCCGGAAAGAAGTGAGATACATATAATGTTTACTGGATAAGCTCACAATAATAAATTGACTAGCAACAACAACAAAGCTTTTTTTCACTAAGTGAGGTTGGCTATATGAATTCTAGAATGCCATTGCGCTCGGTTCTGTGACGTCTAATGCTAAATTGACTGGCAAAGTTATAAATTCCTTGATTGGTTAAGTTTTTTGCTTTGTCCAAAAGCAGCTTTCTGCTTATAGCATCAAGCAAGTGGTAACCGAACATATGGTGTTGCTTTGTTCAAAAGCAGCTTTCCGCTTACAGCATCACGCAGGTGGTATCCGAACAAATGGTATCCGCTTACAGTCCTGATGCGTAAATGGATACCACATGTTCTGGCTTTCAAAGAGAGCAAAATCATACGTTAGGGAATCCTGGTAACATAGAAATTAGAAGCTCAAAGACAACCTATCTTACTTTCAAAAACTTGAAAACAACAGAAAAAAAAAAAAAACGAGACAGTAAACTTATCGACCGTATTATACAAGTAGCTCATTGATAATATTTGTACAATTCCGCTGAACATTCCATGTCTCAACGAACTTATGTTCCGATGATGTACGAGTACAACATTGGATATAAACAAATGAATTATTTCTCATCATACAACTTTGGACTTGGTTTAGGCTCCTGTTATAATTCAGGATTATGTTGGCTTCGATTGCAGCTTCATTCTAAAATTTTGGATCAATGATGACATATAATCACGCGTACTAGTGATCAAACCATCTCTAGGTTTGTGCATACTAGCAATCAACCATTGATATTCTGATAGCGTAGATTCAGTTAAGGGCTCCAAAAACTCACACCTTTCCAAAATCTCAGGTGGCGGTACTCCTGCCACGAGGTTTGTGTCCAGTTTCGGCTTACCCTTGAGCTCTTTCAAATCTTCAGGCTGAGCACTATCAAGCACAGAAGGGGAAGCTCCTGGGATTACCTCCTGCTTAAAAGGGAGTGTTCTAGCAGTTTGCAAGCAGAACTCCATCCATTGATGGACGAGTGGAGACGGCCCTCTAACTCGCCCCCCAATTCGATTTGTTTCAAGCCGACTGGCGGCAGGGATTGCCTAGAAAAAGAACAAAAATTATAAATTGACATATGGGAGAAGATACAATATAGGGGATAACGTAAATGTCTAAGAGAGCATGATGGAGGATGTACCCATAAATCTGCCCATATACTAGCTCCATTTTTGGAACAATTACTGCAACATCAGACATGCGTTTGGCAACAGGAAGAACATCACTGCTCCACCCAACAGCCACCCACACGTCTCCAACCCCAAATGTTTTTAAATAATGTACACTGTCAAATAGTCGGACCTACAGAAAGCCAATGAGCATGTCACGATTCTTTTGCAAATAATCATGAAACATGTTCATCACATAAGACATCAGAACTGCGCAAGCCACAGCTAGAAATACCCTAAATAAGTAGAATAATTTTAAGTCATAGTTCCAAAACTGAGGTCCATTCCCTAAATTTAGCTCCAGACTTGGGAGCAATCTACTTTTCCACTAGTTAATCAAGTACACCCTCACCCAAAGCAAAGATGTTAGATTTTTTCTCTCAATACCTGTTTTACAAGTAAAGCCAGATTTTGCCTGACAGCATCTCTCCCACCGTCAACTTGCGAATGGATGTGTTTTGTGTTGTATGATGCTCCCATATACTTCAATACTGCACCAATAACCTCTCTAGGAGAATCAACCATAGAAATCTTCCCTGCAAGTTCAGGTCGCCATAAATCTGCCCAGTCCTGCAATGGTGGTTTTACAACTCTTAGAATGTTGTACATAAGATAATATTTTTAAGAATCCAAAATGTGCCAGATTCAAATGAAAGCCAGCGAGTACGAATTTTAACATATGTTTCAGCAAGCAAATTTACCCCTTGAATCATTTTTCAAGCTTCTTTTCATAAATTTTCCCACTTCATAGAATATTGTGTTTATCAATCAAATGTTATACTTTGAGGTAAAGAGTACTGATATAAAAATAGAGTTTAATTAAAAAGAATTAGCAGATAATAAACAGTTCAGGGACATGTTTACCTCTACAGGAGCCAACTTATGCTTTCGAAATTTACTTTTTTTGTATGCTATCACCATGCAGCCCCAGCGATATGGCGCAGCCCATACTTTACCATCAGCGTCAATTCTCCCCTCAGAGTTCCTGCGGAGATATACCTGAGTCATTTTTAGTAAAAGTAAAACACCATAACTGATTTCTGAGTGAACAAAAAGGCATTGCCAATTCGAAAGAATGGAAACAGTACTCCAAATGCAAGAAAATGCATAAACTACATATGAAACACACACAATAAAACTCAAAACCAGTATTAAAGCATAGTAGAAAAACCACACAAGATAATAATACTGATTCCAGTGTCTGGCATGCCAGGTGAAACATCTAAGCAGGTTTTCCCTTCACATGTTATCTACATGTCTATTACCCCCTTCAATATATTCTATTTGATTCCTGAGTTTCTGGTTACACAACATTTAGCTTAGAAATGCGTTGTAACAATTAATTCAGGACAGATAGCCCCCGTGATCAAAACAGCGAAAAGATAAGTTAAATCTCTTCTTAGAAATTACTGTGAAAGAAGATATATATCTGTAGTTTTCGGGGCCTACCCTCTTCATACATATTTAATATTTATAGTAAAGCTAATGATATATTCCATCACATGGAGTTAGTAAAGCTAAAAAGATATATTCCATCACATGGAGTTAGTAATACTGTAATACATTTTTTTTAGTCCTCTGATTTGTGGTCATGAACACAAGCCTTGTATTTCAATTAACCGATGACCATTTTACAGTTTTCACAACATATAAACCTTAAATGGCATGGCCAGAAATGAGCATAGCAAGGCATTACTCAATGTATAATACAGGGAGCCAAAGGAACACAATTTTTCAGAATCCAGAATCAAGAGGACATGAAAGAGCAGTTGTTTTCTTACTTTCCATCGGTCACTCAAGCCTTTAAACCAATCCTGGTCTTCTACCCCTTGTATGGGCTCAATCACAGCCTTGCTAATGGCATAATTGAGCCAAGAGTCCCCAACACTAACGAGGTCAGCTGCGACGACAGATGAAGGCCCAACATTGCCTTTGCTAAAGGCCATTGATAGATCAGAAAAGATGCCCTCAAGGCTTGCATGCGACTTCATGTGAACCTTTGATCTTTTTCCTTGAGATTGCATAAAGTCCTACATTGTCAAAAGGAAATAAATTAAGTTAGTCACTCTAAAAGAATAAAATAATTCAACACTTGTAATCCCAGCTACCTACCAAACTGAATACCAAATCTGATGTCATATGACGAAATACAGAAAAAAAAAAAAAAAAAGCACCTAATACCTTAACCCATGAAGGAGGCACAGAGCCGCGGAGAGCAGCAAGTCTCAAAGGGACTGTCAAAGCATAAGTCTTAGACTTCCAAGCTGCAAATGCTGCTTCCAACTTGTTATCTTCCAATTTTTCCAAACTTTCAGATTTAGCTTCATTTCCATCATCTTTGGCTGTGCTCATCAAATGTACAATTTCAAAAACTACAGTTATGTGAAACAAACCTGCCTTATTGATAAAAAAAAAAGCTAAACTCAACTGATTTGAGAAATTACCTTGGGCTGTGTGCTCCTCCTCTAGAACCACTTGAGGCTTGCCAAGAGGAAGAGGCCGACATTGAGCCGAACTGGCCCAACAGCAAACCCCAAGCCCAACAAAGACTGCGGTGGAGGCGGCAAGTCGAACCAGGGCTTGAGGCACAGCGGAGGTGGGAGGCTCCGGCACCGGCAAATGTGGAGTGAGGTTGAGGCCACAAGAGAATGTGAGAGGCCTATGATCGTGGAACCTTGGTAGGGGTTTGGTAGAGAAGAAGAAGGTGAGCTTAGAGCTATGGGGACCAGAGCGGTCTAAGGGGAAAGGGATGTATGATGGTACCACCAACACAGCAGCAGCCATATTCACAGGAGTTTTAGTAATTGGGCTGAAAATGTGATGACAGAGGGAGCACAGTATAATGTGATCAGGTAGCAACCCGAAAGCATTTCATTTCTCGTGGCACTTAAAATCTACAAAGTACGCAAATGAGAACAGAATTAGAACAATTTCATTTCTCAAGACTCTGAACCACTACATCCAAAACAATCACCTTCGCCCCTAATTTCACTTACGCTTCTAAAATCCAAACGAAAACAAAAACAAAAAACAAAAAACAAACAACGAAAATGTATGAACTTTTATTACTTTTAAAGTGAAGAATTACAATCTAGCAGTTTAGAAGGATTATTTGCTACTTGCAAGAACATCAAGACAGTTGTCCCTTTTACGATAATCCGGGCATTTCGGTATTGTTTTACAATAATCAAGCAATTCAACATTACTTTTTTTCCCTCTTACAACAATGCGTCCATTTCCGGTTCGATATGCGTCCAAGATTCTTCAAGAAATAAGTATACATATCCAAAAATCATCGACTGCACAAGTATATACAAATAATCTGTAACCAAATTTATGGTTCGTAAACCCTAAATTAGCAGGAAAATTAGAAAATTACAAAACCCCTAATCACCAAATGGAAAAGAAAGTAGCTCACCTCTTTCAGTGTGTGTCATTAGCTGCGAGCGTGAGGGACGACGGCCAACAGAGGAGAGAGGACACTCTGCGCACTGCAGACAACTGAGCAAAGAGAGAGTGAGAGAGAGCTCAGAGAAGAAGACGACGCTCTGCAGTGATGATAATAATCATTTTTTATTTTTTATTTTATTTAAAAGGGAACAGCCGGTGGCCATTTTGTCACTACATTATCAAACGAAAAGAATTAGAGAGAAAGGGGCAGCAACAAATTTTAAAATGCCACCTCAGTCCCCACCCCCTAAATTCCAGATCTTCCACGGCCACCGCAAGCCCACACAGAACCGCCCCACCGTCCGCGGCGGCCTCTTCTCCGACCGTGTCTCTCAGCCGAGCCGCAAATACCCCACCACCGTAACCCAATCCCAGCCCTTCGATCTCTCCAAGTGGGACCCACACCTGCCCCAAACCTCGCCGTCCACTTCATCGCCCAACCCCGACGACACGACCCTCCTCTCGTTCCTCTCCCCCATCGCCCGCTTCATACTCGATGCTTTCCGCAAGAACCGGAACCACTGGGGCCCGCCAGTCGTCTCGGAGCTCCGGAAGCTCCGCCGGGTCACGCCGGACCTCGTCGCCGAGGTGCTCAAGGTCCAGAATGAACCCGTTTCGGCCTCCAAGTTCTTCCACTGGGCAGGTAAGCAAAAGGGTTTCAAGCACACTTATGCTTCATACAATGCCTTGGCTTATTGTCTGAACCGGTCCAACCGGTTCCGGTCGGCGGACCAAGTCCCTGAGCTAATGGACTCGCAGGGCAAACCGCCGAGCGAGAAACAGTTTGAGATTCTCATCAGAATGCACTCTGATGCCAATAGAGGTCTCAGGGTTTATTATGTGTATGAAAAAATGAAGAAATTTGGGGTTAAACCCAGGGTTTTCTTGTACAATAGGATCATGGATGCGTTGGCGAAAACGGGTTATTTGGATTTGGCCTTATCGGTTTACGATGACTTTCGTGATGATGGATTGGTGGAGGAGAGTGTTACTTTCATGATCTTGATAAAGGGTATGTGTAAAATGGGAAGAATTGATGAAATGTTGCAGCTTTTGGAGAGAATGAGGGCGAATTTGTGTAAACCGGACGTGTTTGCATACACGGCAATGATTAAGGTTTTGCTTTCAGAGGGGAACTTAGATGGGTGTTTGAGGGTTTGGGAGGAAATGAAGAGAGATAGGGTTGAGGCTGATGCTATGGCATATGCAACTCTGGTTACAGGGTTGTGTAAGGGTGGCAGGGTGGAGAAAGGGTACGAATTGTTTAGGGAGATGAAGGCGAAGGGTTTCTTGATTGATAGAGCGATATACGGGGTGTTGATTGAGGGGTTTGTGGCGGACAGGAAGGTTGGGGTGGCTTGTGATTTGTTGAAGGATTTGGTGGACTCGGGCTATAGGCCAGATTTGGGGATATATAATTCTCTTATCGAGGGTTTATGTAATGTGAAGCGGGTTGATAAGGCTTATAAAATTTTCCGAGTTACTGTTCAAGAGGGTCTTCAGCCAGATTTCGCTACGGTGAATCCCATTTTGGTGCTCTATGCTGAGACAAGTAGAGTGGATAAGTTCTGCGAGA
The DNA here is from genome assembly GCF_019419815.1 of Pyrus x bretschneideri. Taxonomy (NCBI): domain Eukaryota; kingdom Viridiplantae; phylum Streptophyta; class Magnoliopsida; order Rosales; family Rosaceae; genus Pyrus; species Pyrus x bretschneideri. Next base: position 4,623,773 of record NW_025999546.1, on the reverse strand, counting down.
TGCTTGCACAGATGGAGAAATGTGGTTTTCCTGTCATTGACGATCTTTCGAAATTCTTCTCCTTATTGTAGGAAAGGAGGATGGAGTAACAATGGGTTTGGAAGTGTTTGAAGAGTTAAAAGTCAAAGGTTATTATAGTTTAGGAATCTACAATATCTTTATGGAGGCCCTCCACAAATCTGGGAAAGTGAAAAAAGCATTGTCTCTCTTTAATGAAACGAAGGATGTGGGTTTGCAGCCCGACTCCTTTACTTACAGCATTGCCATAATGTGTTTTGTTGAAGATGGGGACATCCATGAGGCTTGTGCCTGTTATAATAAAATAATTGAGATGTCTTGTGTTCCTTTGATTGCTGCCTACCGTTCGCTTGCTAGAGGGCTTTGTAAAATTGGAGAGATTGACGCCGTTATGCTGTTACTTCGTGACTGCTTAGCCAGCGTGACAAGTGGACCCTTGGAATTCAAGTATTCTCTTACCATTCTTCATGCATGTAAATCAAATAATGCTGAGAAGGTGGTTGAGGTGCTAAATGAGATGATACAGCAGGGTTGTCCTCCAGATGATGTTGTATACTCTGCTATAATCTCTGGCATGTGTAAGCATGGCACAATAGAGGAGGCAAGAAAAATATTTTCAAATTTGAAAGAGCACAAAATTTTAACAGAAGCCAACATGATTGTGTATGATGAAGTATTAATTGAACACATGAAGAAGAAGACGGCAGATCTGGTGGTGTCTGGTTTGAAATTTTTTGGATTAGAAAACAAATTGAAAGCAAAGGGTTGTAAGCTGCTGTTGTGATGAAATTATAAAGGCAGGTACGGAATTCATTGATTACTTCGGACTTTCCTTCTGTTGCAATTCGCTTATAATGCATGAAATTGTATCGAGTGGTGAGAACACTCCATTTAAGATGCATCTATGGAGGAGGCACACATCTTCGGGTTGTGAGGCGTCTTATTAGCTGGCATTGCCAATGATGTTCGCTTTTGGGTGTCTCATGAATATTCCAACAGGTTAGTTTTGTACTGTAAAGCCTTGTTTTAAAGTTTAAACCTTTGCTTCCAATAATGTTACAGTTTATTTTCCGTTGCTTTGCTTTGGTTAGCTGATTCTTGCTTGTTCTTCTTTTAGTTCTTCATCTTTAGTTAGCTGATTTTTGCTTGTTTAGTTGGCATCTTTTGGGAAATTGGAGATTAAACCTAAACTCAATCATATTATTGTTACCATTCTTTTTATCCGGAAGTCTAGGACTCAAATTATTATGCAACCTGGAAACAAAATGATGTGCTTTTTTTAACCTACTTCAGCTACAAGTTTGTAGAAATGCATACAGCTAAATAGTAGGAGAGGCCAGTGAACTCTTATTGAAGCTAGAACTTTTGGTTTGGCAGCTTGTGATTGGGGTTGCTTGGCAAGTGTCTTCTGGCCACTATGATTCTGCTGAATGTGGGTACCCTGCTTTCTTTGTTTCTCTGCAACTTTCTCAGCCGTGGTCTCAATGTGTTTTGGAGGTTCAGTGTACAATTTGGCTCAGAGACCCTGGTAGGGACTCTCTATGTTGGTTTGCTGGTCGTTCATTTTGGTCGTTGCTTGAATGGCAGTATATTTTCCTAGTGGGAGATAAACAACTGTTCTGGTACTAAGACGTCGCAAATTAAAATTCAATGTGAGTGTATTCCCTGATGATACGGATATATGTTTCTCTCAAGGCAAGCTCCAAATTCCAATATCAAGGAAATTGGATGGCAAAGAAGAGAAGCAGTTCCAGATTGCAGGAATTGAGGTACTCTGAATTCTTCAATGATCGGTCGAAGATTCCAGATATATAATGTTCATAATCTGTCGAGAGAAATTGTGACTGCTATAATGTTCACCTTCATCTGGAGGAGAAGCCCTCTCGCAATACGCAAAGAAACCTTTGAGTTTTGACATGTGAGGTTTAAATGCATTGATTTGTATTAGGGCTGTCGTCTAATACCGAGAAGAGAAGTACCTCTAGACCAACGACTATGTTAGTAAACCGTCTTACGTGAATATGAAACGGTTATTTTTTCACAACCCCTTAATATTCTGTGCCTGTTGTACAAATGATGTATGTTCATTCCATATTTCTTTTTCTACATACAAAATACACAACGCATACATTCACCGGAATTAAACCATCAAGCTCGCCATTCGCTCTTATTCTCGAGGGGCGCTTGGCACAACATTCTAATGTTAACATGCATTTGACATACAAAACTGTCAAAAAAATGTTGACAGTTCCTCGGATCTCTTTCTTTCTGGTACATTGAAAGATTCATAATGCACGGCCGCAGGCTGATCTAAGCACAAAACTAAACCTTAACGAGCAAGAAACCGAAGCCTAGACTTCCCTTTTGGGCCGGTTGCGGGTACGGGGAAGTGCAGGCATTTCTTCTATCGAACTGTCAGCTTCGCCATCCTCATCCGTTTCCCTGATCGCTTGGTTGATTGCCATCTACATCAAGAACACAAACACTATGACTACTACAGAAGCATCAACAGAAACAAAATCCAGTAGCTTATGAACATCACAAAGAAAAAGACTCTGAAACTATGCTTTTTTTTTTTTTTTTAGCAGCGCTCACAAAATGCTCACTTTCCTGCCCCTGCTATTCAACTAGGTTCCAACGATGAGTTTTCGATTACTCGAAACTGCACCATCAGAGTTGCATTACACATAAATCTCTTAAGAACATGGAAGCTGCACCCGAAATCACGAGTTAATCTCGGTGACAAAGTACTTAATTAACCGTTAAACACACGAGAAAACTACTACACAACAATTGCACGCACGAGAGATATTGCTCTGCTACGATTAAAACAAACTACTTTAAACGAGAGATTAGAAACTGGAAAAACTCGTAACAAAGCAAGGCGGAGTTCATTTGTGATTGCTTCGGTAGGAAAGCACTTCTGCTCGTAAGTGTTTCTGCAAAAAGCGTTTTACTATAAACATATTGAAATTTTTGTTAAAAACTTAGCGCTTTTGCTTCCAGAACATAATCAAAAGCGTCTTTCGAGTTTAATTCATATGCTATATGAATGCAGTCACAGGTATTCAAATATTCGGAAGCATTAAACCGCATGCATATCAAAGAACGGAGTTGCAGAAATTCGACAAACCTCTTCAAGGAAGTCTCTGTCGAGCTTATCGGCGACTCTGATGGAGGTGAAAACGGTGACGGCGATCAGAGAGAGCGGCAAAACGAATGCGAACACGTACTGGCTTGTGGTGGGCCCCGCACGTGTCACCACCGCTAGGCCTCTGGTTTGCCGGCCGGGATACCGTGACGCCGGCGTGATGGGCACACGCGGAGGGATGAATGAAGCACGTGAAAGTGGGGCGAGTGGTGGAGGAGAGAGAGCGAGTGAGGCTGTGTTGGAGATGAGAAGCTTTGCCATGGCAGCAGCTTGGCTCTTCCGCTCGGAGTGGATAAGGTTATCATTTTGCTTTTTATAAAATAACGGCAGGTTACCTTAACGTCGCCTCTCTTAATTAAAAATAAATCTCGCTTCTTATTTGTATGGAATGGGAGTACTTTGTTCTTGATTTACTAAAAATTGTGTTTATAATCGAAATCATTCATATTATAAATCATTTAGTAGGAAACGTCTTTATGAGAAAATATATGCATATATATATATATATATATATATATATATTCAGTTTAGTCAAATTCAAATTCGAATCATGAGAGAGTTGTTGGAATTCGTCATTATACAGTAAAAAAAATAAATAGTCAAATTCAGTAAACACATTACGAATCATTCATGTATTTGTTACACTTAATTGACTAAACGATTTTTTTTAATTAATTTTTTATGAAATGATATTTATAAGTATTTAAGGGCAAAAATTGCCCTATCCGTTGGGGGCCGGGGCCCCCGGGGGGGGGGGGTGGAGGCCAGGTCAAACCTTCTACTATTGGTGCGAAATGTAAGGAGTCTTGGTCTCGAGCTAAGCTAGGACATGATTTAATTCTCATAATAAGAGTGATTGCGCCGCAAGACCAAGTGAAAATATATCTCGAGGTTTTGCCACTTTGAAACAAAAAGTTTCAAAATATCGAAAAAATTCACTCAATCTCTCATCCCTAGATTCCTTGCCAACCAGAATTAATTCACTTTCCTTTTCTGAATTATAATATGAACATTTTCCATCATAAACACAATTTTGTGAATTGACCACAAAGTATTTTAAAGTAGCCAAGCGTTCCTCTTTGTATGCAAGAAAGAAAAAGGAATCTAATCCCATTTGTGCTCGAATTCAAAGTATTTTGCCTACTAAAGAAGCCAAGCGTTATACATATCAAATGTGAATCTCAAATTCTCAATTTAAATGTTACATTCACTATACAAAATTGAAAAGAATAGATTACACTCATAATGCATGAATATAGGGCCGGATCCGTGGAACAGCTTTTTTTTACACAACTTTTGATACATGTTTTTGTAAAACCTACTTCGTAATGTATTTTAATGATTCAATCATGATAAAGGACCTTATTTTACACTTCCACACTGGCCTGGTTATCGTCCATTCCCGGAGGGGACAATGGTGGAACAGCCACTTCTTGAAATTCAGCAGTTTCAATATCCAAGGCCTTCCTGGCAGTAGCCTTACTCTCTCTGCTTCTACCAATCTTCCTCAATGACGGGTGGGATTCGGAGGCAGCAGCTCTCGAGGAGCTACTACCATTAATGGTCAGCAAAAACTTTTCTTTTGAGAGAGTTGTTGGGGCAGATGCAATAACGGAGCTGAAGACACCCGACTCCCTTAGTCCTTTTATTATGGCCTGAAATGTACGGTGAGTGAAAGCTTTAAAACGATACAGAATGAGGTTTTGAGGTTTTGTCAATACTTTCACGAAAATCATTTGTTAATTACATTATTTAAATGAGTTGATCAGCTACAAAAAATTTAAGTTTGAGTTGATCGGCTTACCATGGGAGCGTATATCCGAGTCAAAATTCCCTTTCTCAAAAGTTTGATTCTTATGTCTTTGTCATCCCACACAATGTGTTCATGGTACCTAGAACGAAAGACAAGCGCAGACTTTAATTCACAATAAAGGATTAAAAAGAAGGTTTCACCATACTTCAAATTTTAAAGTTAAAGGAGGATCAAGATAAATGTAATAACTTGTAAAGAAAATCTTACCACTTCTGCATTTCCTCCTTGGTTGCAGTTGATGCAATTATGAATGCCTGCAATGCTACATGTTGTTAGTATATGAAAGAGTTAGCACGATGAAATGCAAACGAAAAAGCAAGCTCAAGAGCTGGCAGCTATTACACCAAAAGAAAGAGGAAATATAAGGGAAAAGACAAGTCCACTGTTCTATTACAAATCTCGTAGAATATTAGCCAAATCTGCAAAATGGTTTCAGAAGACCACTTTGCCCGATATGGAGCACTTTAAGTTATGCTTGGAGTTGGAAAAACTATATTCCCTTTTAGATTTCCAAGTAACCGCTCTACCAATAGATATATATTTAAATTTTCAAGAACTCTATTGCAGGGACCAACTCGGTAACTTTACAAAGTTAACTGATCGCATTATATGCTCGATGATCTTGTACCGGTAGTTAGAGAGTTTAGAAAGAACTAACTAAAGAATTGAACTCACAGATCTGTCAAACTCCAACATAAAGCATCTTTTGACATCTTCCTTTGTAGGCTTGCAGCGACACCGATCACGTCTAGATGTTAAGTCTGAAAATTTGGCATATGTGTAGTGCAGAACAGCAGCCTCTTCAAATTTGATCTCGCTAAGAAGGAAATATGATATATATGATTACTATGACCAATAAGTTGACCCCAAAACACTGTTCTTTCCAACATAAAATTACCGTACTTTGGGGTCTTCATATAATTGTGCCATCTGTGTGCACCGTTAGGACGAAGATGATCTTGGACTCGAGCAGCCGATTTCCCATTTCCATAAGTCAAAAAGTAGTTTGGGTTACCATGAACTGACTCTTTATACATACCAAAGTATGTGTCTTTTGGTACATGGTCATAATTCCTCTTAAACATGGAAACCTGATTTCGTAGATACAAGAGCAAGGCATAAGACAAAGACAGGACATGCATGCTAATTGAAATGTAAAAATAAACATGAAGTGAAGCATTCCTAGAATCAACTGGGATACATTTATTTAAAGTACTATTTCTCATTCTGGAAGTACAAAGTCAGAAAGACCTTGTCTACGACTCTACTGCTCGTAACTACCAAATCTTTATCCAGCACCATCTGTATCATAAATATTACTCACTCTAATCCCACACTTACGTACTTGTCTTTGAAGAATATGCCCTTATTTGAACTAACACATTAACTTCCAAGTTTTATGTCTAGATATGAAAAGAGGCAGATCTTGGTAAAAATTTAGAACAATATGTTTGGTCTAATCCATAAATTCAGAATAAATGCTTGTCACTGTCTAACAACCATATCCTTGCATAGTCCAACAGGGCAACAATATACTGCTGCTTCCCAGCATGTTAAATCTAAGACTATGGATAAGGTTACAAACTCGTCACAAATTCAAAGTTATGGTATGCAGGTTAAAGACCTTACCAAGCTGACTGCCCATATAGAATAGCAAATATCAATCTTGTAATTGTTGAACTTCAGAGATCTAATGAAAGTTATTGAAGCAAGTAAGAAGCAATAATGATGGACAACAGAGGAGATTCACCTCAGTAAATGGTTCCTTAATATCATCCCGTTCAACACTGCTCTCCTGCACAAAACAAACAACCAGTTAGTTAAATCACCGAATAACATGCATAAGGACGGAAACGGGCGCCAATACTCAAAAATAACAAGCCTAGCATGCTTAATCATCTTTACACGTACACAACTTAAAAGTAACTGAATATTTCACTTACATAGTTCGGGAAAATGACCATATCCACATTCCCAGGCACATCAAGCAGCAACTGCCTTAAAGAATACTCCTTGGCCCCAGCTGGGTGCAGTAACTCATCCGTGTCAACATGAATTATCCAGTCCATTCCAGCATCCTAATAGTTTTATATGCAACACAAAATCCCAAGCAACAAAAGAGATTAATAAATTAAGAAAACCTCTCATCACAAGGTAAAAGTAACAAAATAGGCACAAGTAACATGAGAAAAATCTTTCATACCCTTGCCATGACAATAGCCATCTCCATGTTGAGAGACTGCTTCACAAATAGCTCATAATTGCAAGGTTTGTAAAAGAAACTGGACAGCCAAGTCTCATTCCAGATCCGACTGATGGTAACAAAAGAACAAGAAACATAAAACACAAGTGATTTAAGCAAAAATGTATGCAGAATTATTCTCAGAAGCAACAGCACTGCTGATATGTCCACCATTTGAACAACTGTGCTTGCTGTTCAAACAGCACAGTAACGTTGTGTTTCTTTTTATTTAGTCTAGTTTTCAATCCATTTTCCCTACAAGGTTATTATTTTGTGTAGAGTCGATTTAGGGCTTAGTCTTTAGATTTTAACTCTCAACTCCACGAACTTAGTATCCGTGAAATCAGGAGTTACAACCAAAGCCCTAAACAACTGTGTTTTGCTTTTTTTATTGCGCAAATTGAATAGCCAGAGGGGTCATTTGAATCATCCTGGTGCCACATTCCGGCTACCGTCCCAAAGCTGGATTGTTGGTATGTATAAATGTGTGGGTATCTACCAGTCTACAGGAAAAGGACAAACAAATAAAAGATGTTCAAGCATTTAGAGATGTTGGTCATGTTAATCAAAATATCCAGGACTCTTAAGTCTTAACAATACGAGAAGATTACATTATAGTAAGCACAAGACAGGCACCAAGTGTCAGTGGCAGAATCAACTCACCTTTTAGCTTGTTGTTCCTCAAGCTCTTTAGTTCTGTATATCACCTTTACTCCCTGATAAAGTACCACAAAATTTATGCTCGACAATTTTCACCATATTAAGCATTGGAAAAATGCATTTGTAAAATATTAAAAAAAATTACAATTAAAAAAAAAAAAAAAACACGGAAAAGAAAAATAAAGGGGAGAAGAAGGCAACTGAACAGGACGTAGGCAGTCAGAGTGAAGTATTATTTAACTCACAGGAATAGACTCCAGAACTTTAGATACTTCAGGAGATGCAGCCTTTCCTTCCACAAATAAGAAAAAGGTAGTAGCTCCAATAACCTTGTGATAAAACATCCACGGCAAAATCTGTTCTAAACCAGCTGATGTACTTGTAGTAATACATATCTGCACAAAACTCTAACTTAATAAGAGACGAAAAATGCATTCCCCCAAAATGCATACCGTCCTGATATTAGTATGCAGCACTCATTACATAACAAACCATCATCGATCATCCAAACAATTGGGTTACATAAAATTTAAAGTGCTATAAACAATGAAACAAGACATCGCATTATATGCAGAGCATCACACTTGTTAAAAAGGATTAGAAGGGGCATATTTCCCAAAATTTAACACGATAGAACAGGAAGGTTCAAATGATACGTAACTTACACAATCAAGTTCCACTACCCAACAAATTACTCTGAATACCAGGATGATAAAGTCTGATAAGTAAATGGTGGTGTTATCATATTTTCTCACTGCAAGCACAGGTTGTTAATGAAACAATTGTATTATGTTTATCTATTGGACAACCAAGCCGCTAATGCATAAACACTAGACCATACATAACACTCTGTAGCTGTGCAGGATGTCAGATCTGTAGAGAAGGGACTCCACGGGTTTCAAACTTTAATTCGTAGCATGAGACAACTTCTTCGCAAGCATGAAGCATACCGCCTAGTGTATTCCATTAACAAGTCTACTAGGAAAGCAAGGTTGGGTTCGATATTGCCAGAAAAAGGATGAACATAGTTCACATTTCACAACATTTGAGATCAATGAGAGGACAGCATTGTTGCTCACCGCCCCAGTAATTCCCCTTAGACGAGTTTAACTGAATTTGGAGATTCGTCACATATTTGTGAGCAAAAATGCAAAGAATTTGAAATATGAAGTGAACAGTACATGTATAAACAGCCTCAAAGTCATAAACTTCAATCTACAAAAAGGAAAATCCAGATACAGATCCACACGACCACTCAGAAAATTCAAAATTTCAAACACAGCAGTACAAACAAAACCCACTAAACCCAAATCCAAAACAAGCAAAACCCAGAATCAGATCAACCTCCAATCCATGAAAGAACGAAAAAATCATACCTTTGGTCTTAAATTGGATACAGTATCAAACTTCCAATTCTGATAGTAGGGAATCGAAGGCGAAGCTGAACGACCGAGACTAAGGCAATCGGAGGGCGAGGAATGGACGACGGCGGAGGAAAGAGGAGATGCGTCCATGCCAGGGAAGAGGTGGTGGGAACCAGGAGGGGACCAGCGGGTGGTGGGGTCGGGGATGCCGCCACGCCATTGGAGGATGAAAGCTAAGGCAGCGAGAGAGAGGGGGAGGAGAGTGAGGAGGAGGAGGAGCTTCGATGTAAAGGTTTGAGAGGACGAGGATGGTGGGGCTGATCGGAGAGGGGCATGGAGGTGGTTGTGGTGGTGGTTGGTCATGGTCGTTTTTTGTCGGTCGTGAGAGTCGTTGATGGTCTTTACATTACAAGCTTTGCTGGGAGTTCAAGAAACACAGGTTGTCTTTTAAAATAAAAATATAAAATGAGTAATGCCACGTATATTTGTAAGTAAAATTTTATAAACTAAATAATATTGAAGTTAAATAATTAGATTATTACTTAATCATTGATAAAAGTGCTTATTTTTTATTGGTAACACATCATTTGGTTTACAAGATAAATTTAGTCTCCATAACATTACTCATATAAAATTGGCCGTAATTAAATATGTAACAACCCGTTCTCGAATTTACAGAACGAAATGGCAATGTTGTAATTTCATTTTGGTTTGGGATCTTTTTATTTTAAAAATTATTTACGAGTCTTAATGTGTGTACCCGTAAGGCCCATCTGTTTTGGTTTTGTTCCCCGGGGCCCAAGTCTCTCTCTTTCACTCTTAGATCTCTCTCCCTCAACTCTCACTCTCATCTCTCCCCTCATAACTCTCTCCTCTCTTTTCCCCTCGCTGCACCTTATCTACCCCAAGGACCATCACCCACATATACACACCCACACACACGCTAACTCTCCCTCGGACCTCCCTCGTTCCTCTTCTCCCTCTACAATTACAAGGACCGAGACCACCCACATTGTTTTTTTAGTGCGTTCCTTGTCTCTCCGGGCAAGGTATGCCACGAGAATGCCCTAAATCTTGTACATACATCTTTGTGGTTCGATTTTGCACATGTGTGTGTATTTTGGACTGGTTTAGGACAAAAGATAACTCGGGGGAATGCTTGCCTAGTTTTCCGACGAATACTGAAGGTTTGCAGGCATTTTCCAACCACATTTCGGCCACGCCTGGCCCCGAGGAAGGTATAATTCGATTCCTTAGGTTCTGGGCTTTAATTTGGTATATTGTGGTGACTTTTAATTGAGATTTGAGCCCTGTCGAAGCTCGGGAACTTTCCCGGCCGAAAACTGACTTTCACTTCTTTTGGACTCCGGCGAGTTGCAAAGGAAACTGGGCCAAGCCCAACCCAGTTGCCAGGTCCTAAGTCCAAAACCCAAATAAGCCTAGCCCAGTCCTAAACCCAAACCCAATTGTACTCGGCCCAAAAATTGAGTTTAGAACCCAGCCCAAGTTCTCAACCCGTTTGCCCAACCCAGAACCCCCAACCGACCCAACCCTTAGGCCATGTAACCAGCCCAAGCCTTTAACCCATTAGGCCCAACCCACCCAAACCTAACTCGAACCCAAACCCAAGGCCCGAATCAATTTGGATCCAACCCAACACATTGGACCCGGTTGACTATTAATTTCTGGTCAACGCTGACCGTTGACCGTTGACTGGTCAACGTTAACTTTTTTGGGTTTTGTCCGGGACCCCTCTGAAGCTAATTTCGATGTCCTGAACCTGTTTCCGACGTCTGTTTTCCCAAATTCAATCGTTTGAATAAAGTTTTATTAATTGGACCCTTTATGTGCATAGGTGCATTTGTTAGCGGCGTTTCCATATTTGCTAGTTTGCGTGGCTCTTTGATGGTGAAGTATATGTGAGTAAACTGCTTCCAAAATGCATGATTTTACTATTAGAAATGCATACATGAATGTATGATTTTATGGATACGTTTTATTAGACATTTATGAGAAAATTGGATTCATGCTTTATGATTATCATGTTTTACTGAGAATATTTTGGCATACCATGATTTATCGATTTTTACTCTCTTTGTAGTATATATGAATGATGACTATATACTATGAAGATGTTTTGAGATATAATGTTTGAGCTATTAAACACCGTTGAGATATATACTTATGCTGGAAAGATTATATTTAATGTTTTGTCCCTATCTAGTGGTCATTGTTCTACCTACGGGCGATGATACTTATATTGCCTTCGGGCGGGCGTGTGTAAGGCATTGTTCTGTGTGATGATACTTTTATTGGCTTCAGCCGGAAGATACTTATATATGATACCATTCGTTAGCACACTATATATGATATATGTTTTATGAAAGATATTATGGCATGCTAGGGATTTCGTAAAACTTATTACTTATTATGCTATACGAGTTTTCTAAACATGGGCATTAGTATGTTAAAGATTAACTGTTTTCGTATTATTTATATATCAGCTTGGTCCACTCATGTTTTGTTTTGCGCCCCCTCAGGACTTAGAATTAAGGCGTAAAATTTCGACATCAAGGCACTCCCGCATCAGCACCTTCGAGTCATTTCGGTGTAGGAGCCATCATCTTGTTCATTCAAATTTTATATTATTTCCTTTTTAGTATCTCAGTGTAGTTGTATGTTTTGAACACATTCCTCATATATATAATCATTGTATTTAAATTAATACTATTTTAGTCATATTCATTCTACACATGCATGTTAGTATGGATTCGTCACATTCAGGTGTCGGCCAGTATGTGCCTACCCTGATGTTTGGGAGGATATTAGGGTCGAGCGTGTCAAAATAAGGACTTAGTAAGGTTTTAAAAGACTTTTTAAAGTGGTAGATTTGTCCTTATTCGTTAAATTTGTTTAATCAATCTACTATAACAATATATAAACGGTTTATAATGCAATATTTGATTTAGATTCGTATTCAAACTAAATTAGCCTCTTGCTATACGTCAAGCATGCAATAAACTCTAATTTATTGAATACTTTTTCTTAGCTTTTTTTTTTTGTTTCACCACACAAACATGAACAAATACCAAAAGACTCATATGGAGAATATGTTTTCCATATTTTATTTGTTATCCGCGTTTGTTGTTGTAATGCTTCAAATATACTCAACAATAGTTCGCGACTTAATGAATTCAATGTGACTTTCTTTCAAAGAGTATTTATCAAATATAGCCAAATATTAGTCTCTAATTTCAAAAATATCTTTTTTTTTTTATAAAAACTTTCAAATGTATCTAAATATCACTTAAATAGACACAATTACCCTTAAACTTTTAATCTAATAAATTTAAAATAAAATATATCATTGCATTATAAAAAAAAATAAAAAATAAAAAAATAAAAAAAACCAACACCCTATTAGAGGAATGAATTCTCACGGAAAAACCTAAAATTAGTGTTTTCTCTTATACTAGTCTTTCGGCTAATAGTAACCCAATAACTTTTCCTTTGAAAATCTAGTAGTTGACAGGGAAGATGGAACAATGCATCAAGCACTGGTAAAGATAATCAGGAATATAGATGAAGAAGTTGATGAAGAAGGCAATATACCAGAGTGAACAAATGATAATAAATTAACTTTCACTTGTCTCAAATTTAAAGGTTTGTACAACCAATATAAATAATAAAATGACATAAAGAAAATTGTATTCATTAAACTGTAAATTTAAAAGGGTTCTACAAAGTAGGATGGAGTTGAATGGGATTCCTACAAGTTTGCTTATAATGGCCATTTGAACCACATTTAGAATACCATCGAGTTGATTTTTCTTCTCCACATGATGAGATCCTCTTTTCTTTGCGCGTACCATATCTTCTTCATGTAATTGGTGGTAGGACAATTCTTTCACGCATATCATCAGTTACTATCCAATCGGTCTGATCACCAACTGGGCATATAGCTTCTGTATACGCAATGACCAAGGAGTTTCTAGTATAATAATGAGAACACATAGGATGATATGAAATTTGTCGGTGTCTACAAGCAACACAAGCATGTGAGCAAGGTATTTGGTTAGGATCAAATTGCCGGCATGTGCAACTCTTTTCCTCTAAATTGACAACTTCAACACGAGATCCATTGTATATATAAAATGAGTAAGCTGTGATGAGTGATACCTACATATTCACACACACACACACACACACATATATATAACTCAAACAAAAGAAGAACTAAACAACAACAACAAAAAAACAAAATTCGTATAAAAACTACAAAAAGCAATTGGCATAAAACTACAACAAAATTACGTTGAAGTTACATTAATGTCGGTTTTAACTTTTTTTTTTTGTCAAACCCAAGTTTTTAACTTTACTTTCTTATATTGCAAACATACATATATTTATTCTTTACTAAACATGGTACTGATGGATAAATTTACAGATTATTTGATATAAGAATCAGTAAAATAGTTCAAAAACTTGAGAACAAATCAAAATGTGCCAAAATTAAATAGATAAATTAAAATAAATTCTAGTTAAGTGAATGAAGTAAAATATCTGGAATGATAATCCTTTGCTTGTTATTTTCTTGCACCAACCCAATATGTCAAATGTGTATTTATTTTGGTTGCCTTGGTTCGATGCTCATAAAACCACTTCTGGAGAATATTGATTCCTAAATACTCAAGAAATCATGTGATAGGTAGCTTTCGAGCATCTTTGGTGATTGCATTAAGACATTTAGCAATATTTGTTGTCATGATGTTGTACCGCTTTCCATCAAAGTACACACGAGTCCACTTTTTGTATCCAACCGAATTAAGATAATCACCCACCTCATAGTCGATTTTATATATTTTTGTCATGAGAGGATGAAATTCAAGAACTTTGTATGCCTTGGCAACTGTAAAATACAGTTTGTGTGTTCTCTCATGCTTAAAATTGTGCCCAATGTTTTGACTTATATGAAATATGCATGCACTATGATGGGCATTGGGAAAAATAGTTGAGAGAGCCTTCCAAATGCTTTCATGTCTATCAGAAACGAACACGAAGTCATCAATTTCCCCAATTGCTCCTCATAATTTTGTCAAAAACCAATTCCATGATGCGTCATTCTCTGAATCTCCAACTCCAAATGCTAGAGGGTATATTTGTTTATTGTCGTCCATGCATGTAGCAACAAATAGGGTGCCAATATATTTACCCTTTAAAAACGTCCCATTGACTGCTATTACTGGCCTAATAGCACTTCGAAAACCTCTTATGCAAGGTCTAAGTGACATGAAATAGTACAAAAAACAATTATTCTCATCAGTTTCAATATGTGTTATAGTACCTAGATTTTTGGCTTCTAACATAGCAAAATAAGATGGAAGTAATGCATAAGATTCCTCCGGTGATCCCCTAACCAACTCCATTGCATGTTCCTTAGCTCTCCAAGCCTTCACATAACTTATACTCACACCTATGTCCTTCCGTACATCTTCTATGTTGTCACGTGGTCTATGTACTCGTGATACACCCTCATACTTAGACTTTATGCATTGACCAATAAGAGAACTACTTGCTTGTCGATGATGGCGATTGATAACTGTGAACACGAAAGTTCCTTGAAACAAGAAACAAGAATAACGTGTACAAAATAATATTTTTGTGTTTAATGATTTTGGGGTTACGATCTCTTTGTAATTTGATCCTCTGATTCTATCTCCGTAAGATGTAGATTTGTTGATCCAAGGGCCGTCAAGGCTTGATCTTGGATGAACAGTTGTAAGTTTCTTCAAGGGCCTTCGTGACTTTGATCTTGAAGGTTGATGGAAGTTTCTTCAAGGGCCTTCGGGGCTTGATCTTGAATGTTGATGGATGAGCGAATCTTCAAGGGCTTTTGGGCTTGATCTTGAAGAACGGTTGGTTTTCTTCAAGGGCCGTCGACGCTTGATCTTGAATGAACAGTTAGTTTTCTTCAAGGGCTTTTGGGCTTGATCTTGAAGAATGGGTGTATGGGTTTGTTGAGGTTGTTGATCCAAAGGGCCGTTGGGGCTTGATCTTAGGATGAACGGATGATGAATGGTGAATGCTTTCTTCAAGGGCCGTTGGGGCTTGATCTTGAATAATGGTTGTGTGGATTTCTTTAAGGGCTTTTGGGCTTGATCTTGAAGGTTGATGGATGAGCGGATCTTCAAGGGCTTTTGGGCTTAATCTTGAAGAACGATTGGATGTATGGATTTGTTAAGGTTGTTGATCCAAAGGGCCGTTGGGGCTTGAGCTTAGGATGAACGGATGAACACTTTTTTCAAGGGCCGTCGGGGCTTGATCTTGAAAGAGGATTTAACGAAGAACGAAGAGAGCTTTCTTGATCCTTCGGAATTCTTGGGAATTTGGATGGTTGGAAGCTTTGGAGTTTCAAAGCTTCAAGGATTTGGGGAATTCCTCTTCTAATTTTGGAGTAGAGAAATGTATTTGTGAATTCCTTGATGCTTGATACCTTGATGGAGAAGTCTATTTATAGGCTTTGAGAATGAATCACCACCACAAAAATATTTTTTCCTTTCCAAGCACCATTGCCTAATTTTCCCACTCAATGCAATATTGAAATTGAAGTGGTGTAACTTATGGCCTAATTTCTCACTTAATACCATTTTAAACTTGAAGTGGTCTAACTTATGGCCTAATTTCCCACTTAACACCATTTTAAACTTGAAATGTGTATGCTTTGTCATTGCCCAAATGAGAAAAACTTGCTTTGATCCGTAATGGATTGAAGTGTGCTTGCCTTGTCATTGCCCAACATGAGAAGAAAAACTTGTTTTGATCCTCAATGGATTGAAATGTACTTGCCTTGTCATTGCCCAAAATGAGAAGAAAAACTTGTTTAATCCTTCAAGGGTATTTCTTCCTATTTTGTTGAGTCACACGCCATGTGTACAATTTGTACAACACGTGGCGTATGCCATGTATGCCTTGACACGTCAAAACTTTAATGCATTGGTGAACATTTGTTTTACTGAAATTTCGATGTCTACAATAACATCTAATGAGCATGAGTGCATAGTAATGTATTTCCTGACCTTGAAATAGGATGATTGTCGTAATTTAGAGGCACATAGTTTCCACTTGCATTCATCGCTGACACAATCAACTTCAAACCTTTCTTTGCTTGGTCTCTTCACTTTGAATTCATAATTGTTCTTCATAGCATCAATACCCAACTTTTTTTTTAAAACCTCCTTAGTCTTGCACAATTGACCTATAACTATCTATCTATCTATCTGAATTGCATAGGTCTGCCATGTCTAATTCATGTACAATATTTTTACCCTTGTGAACATCTGATCGGTTAAAGCTGAGTTCATCAGATTGCATATTACTAGACATTTTCTGAAATATAAGCAAAACAATAGGCAAAGAAGAAAGTGACATACATATTGAAAATATTAATTTAATATTGGCCAAATTATTGGTACAGTTAATCGACAATTGCAGACTAAAAGAAAAAATATATCATAAAGTAAACCCTAAATTTTCTAAATGTAGTACATGATTTTCTTGGTACCCATGGCTGCGGGAAAACAACCTTGTTATTGGCCCTGGATAAATCTCTCAAGGCGAGTATTGCAAACCACAAAATATACAAACCTCATGACTATTCAGATGTTAATCTCAAAATAAATATATAATGGAGTGTAAACCGTGTTACAATCATCATAAAACCTCATGTTTTTGTTTCTTCAAGTTGCAGGGGAAAATTAAATACGAAGGAAAAAACTACAAAAGTAAAAAGAAAACGTAGACAAGGAAAAATGCAAGAAATTAACCATCTATGTCTCCACCAACCATCAATGCCTCACTAGGTTTCCACCATTTTTTAGGTTTTGCCGTGAGAATTCTTAATCTAAAAGGGTTTCGATTTTTTTATTTTTTTTTAATTTATTAGGTTTAAAAGCTTAAGGCTATTTATGTCTATTTAAGTGATATTTTGGATACATTTGAAAGCTTTTATAAAAAATGACATTTTTGAAATTAGGGGCTAATATTTGGCTATATTTGATAAATACTCATTTTGAAACCCATGATGTCACATCCTGGCCCGAGGCGGATCACTTCCCAGGCCCGCTCCACCACCGTAGCACGATATTGTCCGCTTTGGGCTTACCATTTCCTCACGGTTTTGTTTTTGGGAACTCACGAGCAACTTCCCAATGGGTCACCTATCATGGGATTGCTTTAGCCCCCTTCTCGCTTAACTTCGGAGTTCCTACGGAACCCGAAGCCAGTGAACTCCCAAAAGGCCTCGTGCTAGGTAGAGATGAGAATATACATATAAGGATCACTCCCCTAGACGATGTGAGATGTCACACATGAACAACACGAAAGCTCCTCTAAAATAAAATAAAAAACACATATACAAAGAACAGTCCAATAAAAAAAAAAAAACTAAAATTGAAAACCAAAATTTACAAAATCAAGAAAATAGCTTTTATTTTTTTCTTTTATTTTCTTAAATTAAAAAATGAAATAGTTATCATTTTTTTTAATTTTAAAAGAAATAAAAACAAAAATTGAAAACGAAACTTATCAAATGGTCCCTTAATAATAATATAGATTTCAACAGTTTACTAAAAAGACATTTCTAACAATAAATGTGGTTCACACACTTTTATTCTACTCCTACACACTTCTATCGATTTCTAACTAATAAATTGAATAAAAAAAAATTCAATAAACATAAATGAGCAAAAATGTGCTGAAAGCTAAAAGAAAATATGCAAAAATCATTTTTCTTCTAACACAAGCACTTATTATAAAGTGATTCGATGCACAGGCAAAATAGGCGCCTGCCTAAGAGCAAGTCCATCGAAGAGCATAGCTCGGTGGATAGGGGACCAAAAACACCCAATAGGCTGCCTCCCTTGCTCTAGCCCATGCAGCAATTGGGCTAGGGGTGGGCCCATGGGAGAGGGAAGGCAGGAATCAACAGCTCGAGTACCTGAGAGCGCTGATGCGAGGCTGACGTCAATCACGTTATAAAATTAATAAAAAATGTATAAAAAAAAAATTAATAAAAATGTAAAAATTTAATAAAAAATCTGAAAAAAATGATTTAATTTTTCTATAAATTTCTTATCATTATCTTCCACCTTAGACCACAATTTTATATTTTCTCAAATACTTTTGATTGTAGTTTCTTATTTAATTACATGTGGCGTAATGAGACTAATTAAAAATCATATCCGAAATTACAAATAAAATTATTTTTTATTATTTTATTAAATAAAAAATATTAATATTGTATTGTCTATTGTCATGACTATTCAATTTAAAGATGAAAATATAAAAGATAATTACTGTTAATTAAAGATATTTACTATTCATTATTCATTGAAGGGGATTTAATAGGTGGTAGCCCTTGGGGGCCTCTAATGCCCATGCTCAACAGGTCCTCACCTAAACGAACACAAAGAAGCCTATTTCCACACCGTCCCCTAAACCTAATCATCTCTCTCTCTCTCTCTCTCTCTCTGTGCAGTCGATGTTAGGGTTTGTTGAGGAGGTTCTTGAAGAGGGTTTCTTCGGTAAATGCTCTCTCCCTTCACCAATCTATCAGTTCCCTCTCCTTTCATGTCTTCAATCGACGTCCTTCTCTTCTCCTCTGCTCCTTCAGGGCCTCACAAAACCCTAATTCTTGGTTCCGGTTCTGACATTTTCCACATACTTGTTCCTTATTCTCAATCTTCTCGCACACAAAATTCCTGCTTTTCGTTGGGCGTTTCTGGAGTTTCTGATTCGGTTCTGCAAACGAAATGAGTGATTCTAAGGTGGGTTTTCTCTTTCACATTTGACAAGTTTGTATTTCCGTTAAGATTTTCGTTTGAGGCGGATTATGTCGATGAATTTTTACTTGTTTTGTGGAGTTTTTTAGTTAGGAAGGTTGTAAATTTGGGTAGTGTGACTGTGAATTAGTTCGTGCTTGGATGGAACTTCTATTGGTCTGGTGATGAATGCGAAGTTTTTGGGTGTTTTTGCCTTCATTTTTGCCAACTTTAAAACTAAAATGTATATGAATTGTGGAAATTTATTGTGATGGCGATGGCAACTCCGTTTTGACAATAGCTGTTGTATCTCACTAGGCTCTAAATTATCTGTTGAGTAATAATGCAGAAGTAAAGTTTTTATGATCATTTCTGTGTCAGCATCTGGTTGCCCGAACTCGTGCTGATTTACTGCTAGGTTATAATGTGATTTTGAATACTAATGTTTTTATTGGTTTGGGTTTTACTCTTTCATTCATGTGCTTGAAAGCCTGCTGACTTTTGTTGTTATTTCTTGTCTGCAGCTGCTAGTATTTGGGTCATTTTCTGAAGATGAGACCAGGTCGTTGCTGCTAAAGCAATCACCTGGGAAGGCGGAAAAGCCTGTGGAAAAGAATGTATTGCAGTTTGGGTCTATAAATTTTGTTACTCCAAAATCTTCTGGTGAATTTAATGGTGAATCAAGCGGACAGAAAAGTTCTTTGAAAGCGCCCACCAAATCTCAGCCCTTAAGTTCACTTAATAAGCAGAATGAAGTTAAGGCTGTAACAGCAGCAGATGATAATTTACCTGCATCGACAGCCACTCCGACAGAAAATGGATTTACTGATAATTATGTTAATGTTTCTGCCCATAGTAATGGTGTGAAAGTGGTGGCAACTGATAATGTTATCTTAACTTCATTGCCTTTATCCAAAGACGAAGGTGGTCTCTCCAATCAATTTTCAAGTCTGGAATTGCAGAATAGAGAGCAGAATGGCTGTGTTGATGATTTATCTCTTTCTGAGATTAAGGGGGCACTTCAGAAGGCTTCAAATGCGCCTGTCACTGTTTCTAAAATCTTGTTGCCTCGTGGTCTAATCAATTCAGGAAATCTGTGCTTTCTAAATGCAACCCTGCAGGCCCTTCTATCATGCTCTCCCTTTGTTCAGCTTCTTCAGGAATTAAGAACACTCAAAGTTCCTAAGGTTCTTTCTCCTCATTGTTATCTGTTTGTTCAATTCCTTGGCTTGTGGTTTTAGGAGAATTGCTCGGAAATGAGTAGCTACCTAGCTTAACCCTGGTTCTTTGTCTGACAAATCACTTGACTGATATGTTGCTCATTTAAACTTGAATTGATTAGGTTGACTTTCCAACATTGAGTGCATTTGCAGAGTTCGTCTCTGAATTTGACATGCCTAGTGGTTCAAGTTCGAAGAACAAAGATGCAAGTGTTCTCGAGACTGGTAGGCCTTTTAGCCCTGCCATGTTTGAAGGCGTTCTTAAGAATTTCACTCCAGATGTGCCAACTAACATCTCCGGCAGGCCAAGGTTTGTGTCTGATATTGGTTGATACTTTTCAGTTCTAGTTTTTTTTATTTATATCTTAAGCCTTCTTATTCCCTGTATATTTGGTGATTAATTTTATTTAGTCTTTCTAAATAAAGAGGAAAGGTCAGACATGGATTGCAATCTTTTTTCTCAATTATGTCAGTTGTTATTTTGTTACCTTGTGTTTTTGTAAAATTTCTGTTGATAGGTTATAGTTTTTGCTCCGGATTATCAAGTTTGATTGACAATTCTCATGCTTGAAATTTTGTGTGATGGTTAGAAAAAATGCCACCGTCTGATATAGCACAATCAAGATGCCTGCAGTTATGGTGTTTCCACTGAATATATTGTCATATTTTCTGAAAACCTGCTATGTTTTTGTCACATCCCGGCCCGGGGGGGACCCCTTCCTGGGCCCGCTCCACCACCGTAGCACGATATTGTCCGCTTTGGGCCCTGACCACGCCCTCACGGTTTTGTTTCTGGGAACTCACACGAGAACTTCCCAATGGGTCACCCATCCTGGGAGTGTTCTCGTGTGAGTTCCCAGAAACAAAACCGTGAGGGCGTGGTCGGGGCCCAAAGCGGACAATATCGTGCTACGGTGGTGGAGCGGGCCCGGGAAGGGGTCCTCCCCGGGCCGGGATGTGACAGTTTTCCTTTCTGTTTTTGGATTGTTACACCAATTGCAAGGAATGTAATGTGTAGTACGGGATTAGACCCTGAGTTTTTAGAAATTAATTGTTGATCGTAAAACTTTTTAACAAATAGGTTAATCTTCTCTATTATTTTGAGTTGGCCAATATTTTCTGCCCAGCATATCCATGGCCATTATATCTATATGTCTATATTCTACTTTTGATTTGTTTTAAGTATTAGGGAAAATGATAAGTCACCCATTTCAGTTACTGTTAAATAGTTTGTTATCTCTAAATGTAATTAGCTGTGCTAATGTTTGTGGTTAGTTAGAACTGTTATAAGGTTAGGCAGTTAAGGGGTATCTTTGTAAATAGCCAAAGGCTATATATATATGTCTTCACAGTGTACAAATCAATTATTCAGAAATATAATTGAAAGCTTACAGAGGAAGTTTCCAGTTTCTATATTAAGTTTCCTTTTGAAACTGTTGGTGTTTTTTCAGACAAGAAGATGCTCAGGAGTTCCTTAGCTTCATCATGGATCAGATGCATGGTGAATTACTTAAGCGTGAAGGACAATCCCCAAGCATTAACGGGCGCAAATCAACTCTCATATCTTCCGCAGAGGATGATGAATGGGAGACAGTTGGTCCAAAGAATACATCTGCAATAACCAGGACACAAAGTTTTGTTCCTTCAGAATTGAGTGATATTTTTGGAGGACAATTGAAAAGTGTGGTGAAGGCAAAAGGTGTGGCGGTTGCGTTATTATTATTATTGCCATTTAAGTTTTTATAGTTTTGCTAGCAGCTTTGTTAGATATATCTTTGTGTTATTGAATTCTTTTCGTTAGCACTTGCATTCTCAGGCTAGAGTAGCTTAACTTTTTCGTTTTTCCTCATAATTCAAATAGGTAATAGTTAATGTTGATTCACACGGTTTCATGTCTGAAAATTTTAAATTTAAATACAGCTTGAACAGTATATCTTTCTGATTTTCCAGATTTTGAATTCCATATTTCCTGTGGGCCTGTGAATTGAAGAAAAATTAAATTATCTATGATACATGAGTTTTAGCAGGAATTCATGGTTATTTCTGTGGTTCCAAGTTAGATGCCATATTTGGTATTCTAGATGATGTACACCAATGTCAAGGACTTCCTAGTTGGAAATGTAGTTGAAAATGTTTCTGTTGTTTCCTAGGGATTTTTTAGATGAAGAGATATAGCTGAAGCTTTTAATCATATTTGTAACCAAAGTATCTATTTACTGGTCCATCGAAAGGAACTCCTGATATCAACAGTCAGGTTTGCTCTGTAGTTTTTTGCCCACTCACTGTTGATTCTATCTGGAGTTTATGTGTTCATTTGGTTTTTGTTGAGCAGGAACTAAAGCTTCCGCGACTGTTCAGCCATATTTATTGCTCCACCTTGATATTTGCCCTGAAGCTGTTCGTACCATTGAAGATGCACTTAAGTTGTTTTCTGCACCAGAAACTCTTGATGGGTATCGAACATCAGCAGCTGGGAAGGTACTCATTGCTATTTTTTAATTTCTGATGTATGCCAGTATAAAATTGTTAGAATTCCAAGGTATTAATGCAACCGAGATACTATATAAGTCCTATGGTACCTCCTAGGCTTTGTATCGTTATGACATTTTATTATTAATATTAACCTTCTACATCGGTTTCAGGGTGGTATTGTGACTGCAAGCAAAACAATAAAGATACAGACCCTTTCAAAGATAATGATATTGCACTTGATGCGTTTTGGTTATGGAAGCCAAGGAAGCACTAAGCTGCTTAAACCCGTGCATTTTCCACTTGAATTGGTGTTGGGTCGTGAATTGCTTGTTTCTCAAAATACTGAGGTGATGCTCTTTTATATCTAATTAAACACTTTTTGAACTTTTATCTCGTGACCCTTATTTCTTCTTGATGAAGGGTGCATCGACTCTGATTGATACTTTATTGAGTTTTAGTTTGCTGTTATAGTGTGTTTTCAGTATGTCTTCTTTGACGTGTCTGGTAGGATGATGTCTGGTAGGAGTAGGACGTAACCTATAAACATGAATGATAACGCTAAACCCTATCCAAAGAAGAAAAGAAGTACTGAATTTTCCTTATTGTCGAGCTGTAACAAGTCTTGTTGTTTTCAATTAAGGTTTGCATACCTAGTGGCAGTTGTAGGCAGAATTTCAAATACTATTTTTGGTGCTTATTTTTCCATCCTTCGCTTCTGTAGGGTCGAAAATACATACTTGTTGCTACAATAACTCATCATGGGACAGAGCCATCAAAGGGACATTACACAACTGATGCTCTCTATGCCGGTCAGTGGCTACGGTTTGACGATGCGTCGGTCACGGCAATTGGGACCGGTAAAGTACTGCATGAGCCGGCATATGTCCTCATCTACAAACAATTATAAATGGGCAGTTCAAACAAGTAGTATACTGCATGAACAGGGTTATGTCTTCGTTTACGAGCAATTGTGGAAGCTAACCATGGAGTAACTCACTTCCCACTGGAGAGACCCCTCTCGTTCATATAGTTTATGGAGTGTCACCAGTTCTCTGGCCCCTGGGGTCGATGCGATAAACTTTGGTCAAGTCTCCATCCGATCGTCGATGCTTTTGAAAATGGCTGTAACAATTCTTCGAACTTGTCTGATTGCAGCAGTTTTCAGGTTTGTTGTGATGTAATATATATAAATATTTATATAGCGAGACAGAGAGAGAGGCCGGTGCCCCCAATTATATCAAGTGAATGTTTTGATATTAATCTTCAACTATATTTGGTGAATGCTTTTAATTATCCAATTACTTCCTGTTCTGTTGCACGACCATTATGTGAAGTAAAAATTTTCGGTGTGCCGGTACGCCAATGGCGTGTTTACCAAACGGGGTAGGAGTAGGGAGAATCGAATTGCAGGCCTTCCCAAGCATTTCAGAGTTCACTAGCTTTGTGGGAATTGGAAAATGAGTAGGGTCCGCCTAATATTCAGAAGTGAATTATGAAATTACCCTGAATTGGATTTCAGAGGTGGAGTTGGTATCTTTGTTTTGAAAAGATTTGGTTTTCTCACAAAAATGCACAAGGGATTTAGGACTTGTTTTAACTGAAAAACACTTTTTGAGTTTTATACGTTGAATTCTTGTTTGGTAGGATTCTTTTTAAATATTGGAATCAAAACTAACTTAAAAACATAGGTTATTTCTTAAAAATACTGAAAGTGAGTTTTTAGAGTTTTTTTTGCTTTCTCCTCAATATCTTTTTTTTGCTCTCTCCTAACCCTTTCTTTTTTCTCTTCTAACCCTCTCTTTCCTCTCTCCCCACGTCACACATTGTCTTCTTTCTCCCTCCTTAGCCTTTGTCTCATCACCCTCTCTTTCTTCTCACTCCTCACCTGCTCACCGTAATTTTTTGCTCTCTCCCTCACCTCCTCACCCTTACCTTGTCTTTCTCTCTCCTCACCAACTATTTCATCTCTTCTCTTTCCCAATTGTCTCTCTCCTCCAATTTCTGCTCAAGCTAGTTTGAATTCAAACTAAAAAAATTATTTTTAAAAACTCAACCAAACAGATTTTTTGAAGTTTTGAGATTTAAAAGAAATCTGTTTTTAAGTGATGTTATTTGAAAATTATTTTTAGGAACAATCAAAGTTTATGGGTAGGATACCAAACGGGCCTTAGTTTTCACACAAAAATGCACATCATTCATGATTTACATAAATATTGGACATATATGAAGAATCAAAAGGAGATCAAATTTCATTGTAGAAGAGGTAAATTGTTTTTGTTTTTTTAAGAAATAATGTTATCTTCACTAAGGGAAGGGGAATGGGCTTAGCCTCACAATGGGCTAGCAATAATATGATTCAAATTCGTTTTTGGTGAAACTAAACCTAAAACCTCTTACTTATAATTGATAAGAAATATTGTTATACCGTAATACTAAGTGGTTGTATAAGAGGTAACTTAGATATTAATTATATAACCAGTTTAATGTTTTTATTTTCTAAACTTGTATTCTTATAATACAAATTCAAGGGATACAATAAAAATTGTCACTTAGTATTACGGTCTAGTGGTATTTATCTTCACTTGTAATTGAGAGATTTTAGGTTCGATTCTTGCCAAAAACAATTTGGTTTTAGGTTCGATTCTCGCCAAAGACGAATTTATAAGATAAAATCATTTGTTTAAAAAAAAAAAAAATTGCAATCCCCATCAATTTTTAGGGTGACTTCCAGTTTATGAAAAATAAAAATCCAAGAAAAGGAGGTTTTTTTAAAATTAAATAATTCTCCGTCCAAACCTAGTGTAACTAAACAGGCCACAATCTCCTGACTTCTCTTCGATTTGACAAAATGGAAATCATGGATCAAACTTTCACTCTCCACTGGACCATGCTTCATCCGTCCATTCACCGTGAGACCGTTTCCGAACCCGAATGGTGTGATCTTCCGCCGCATACACTCCGTTCCCGTGATCCGCGCACTCGGGTCGGAATCATCCTGCCAGGGGGAGAATAAAAAAGAGGCCGCGACTCCCTTTGGTATGCTACTTTTGATATTTAGGGTTAGGGTTTATGATCCAGGTTGCTTAATTCTCAGCTTCTTTTAACTCTTAGCTTTAGGGTTTATATTATATAGTGCAAATTGGTTCGTTGGTTGAGTATAATTTCTCATCATATATCTCTAAAGAGTCCTTGGTTTGTGATCCAGGTTGCTTAATTCTCAGCTTCTTTTCTTTTTTGTTTAGTTTGTACTTGACGTTAAAATGGAATTGCAAACTGCAAACAGATAGCAAGGCAGAAGCATCAAAGAGTCGTGGAGTGCCTGGTTATTGGTCTATTTTCATAAAAAATGCCTAGTTATTGATCCTGTTTCATAAATAATACAGGGTTATTGAGTCAGTTTTATAAATAGTGCCCTAGTTATTGATCCATCATAAATAGTGCCTAATTTTTCGTCATGTTTCATAAATAGTGTCTAGTTCTTGATTCAGTTTGATAAATAATGTATAGTTCAGTTTTATAAATAGTTTCCACCTATTGGTTTAGTATTAGAAATATTGTCTAATTCTTGGTTTCGTTTCATAAATAATGTCTACTTATTGGTCCAATTTATAAATAGTATTTAATTCTTGGTTCAGTTTCATAAAGTTTGAAACTTAGACCCTATTTGGTCCTGTAAAAGCACCCATTGCGTCGAAAACGATGAACGCATAAGTAATCCTTTAAACAAAAAACTTAAGAAGATTATGTTCTCGGTAATTATGTCTAAAAATTCCCACACATTTTTTACATACCTACAATAATTACTTGTAGCTCTCCATCTAATTTCTTGAGCTTGCGTGTCATCTTAGAGAAATTTTTTGTTGTGGCCATAACATAAGTGGTATACCACGTGTTATTATGTAAGTGGTGAGAAATTTTATTTTTTATGTTATTAATTTTTTAACATAAGAATTTCACCATTTATATAAAAATACATAGTGTACCAGCTCATATTCTGGGCACATTGAAAAATCTCTAATAATCTTAACTACTATTGAGCAACAACACCACACAAATAAAATTGAGGAATGTAATTTAATTTGAAGCTTTTTCTTAAAAAAAAAAAATACACACACACACACACACACATATATATATATATATATATATATATCTATCTCTTTTGGGCCATTTCCAATCGAAGGGTCCAAAGGGTAGAAAAACGTTCGAAAATCATCTCCAACCGAGGGCAAGGCCAGAGGGGTCGTGGGCCCCACGAAATCTGAAAGGGCCAAAGAGCCAAAGGGCTGGACAGAAATGTGAGCATTCCTGTCGGTTATATCCGACAAGAATGCTAGGCCAAATTTTCAAATACAACGGCTAGCTGACGTTATCTAGCTTTTTTTTAAAATTTTTTTTATGGTTTTAATTTTTTTTTATTTACAATTTTTTTTCCTATAATTTATATTTTTAAATTTAATTTTTTTTTCCTATAACTTCTATTTTACAAAATTTGTTTCATATTTTTTTTAAATTCTATTTTTTTCTATAACTTCTTAAGCCATTATACAACATTAACTTAAATTAAGTAACATGAAACAACATTAAACAATATGAAACAACCTTAAATAACATTAACCAACATAAAAATTAGTCAACATAAAAATTATTCATTTAACAACATGAAACTTAAACAACATTTTTAAAAACATTTAACAACATAAAATTTAAATGCCTACTCTATGCTTCTTTGGGTGGTCATGCTGACGTCATTTACCCGTTGGATTTGAATTTAAGTTGTAATTTTTAAATAATAAATTATGTTTAACCCTATAATCTTTTGGTTCTCGATTGGAAACGATTTTTTATGACAAAACTAAAACAAGTCCTTTCACTTCGGTTCGAGATGGTTTTAACAACAACTGACAACGAAAGAAAAAAGAGGAGTGTGGAAGGTGGGCGTGTAAGCGCGCCCAGCGCAGATTTGTGTTTTTTTATTTTTTATAATTTTTTTTATCTTTGTTATTAAGTAATGTTATCAGATAATTTTTTATTAAGATGAAAAGATTTGAAGTCATTTGTGTTTTTTCATAAATTTAAACAGAACAGCATTGCATCGATCCCGTTGAAGTTTTCCGATTTCGAATTTAAGGTGGACCCGGGCCGAACCGCACACCGTGCCCACTCTAACTGTCACAGCTCAGTGAAAGGTAAGGAGAAAAATGGCGGAAAAGGAGGAAGCGAATGGGCCAAGAGGTCTGCTGTAGAAAGGGAGCGGACGATAACCTCTTTCCTTTGGATCGGAGCTTGCTGTCGAGAGGCACAACTTCTCCTTCGTTCAGATCCTCGGCTTCCTCGACTTCCAATCTCGCTCTCTGCTCGACCACGCCTTCATCCGCCGCGACACCGTCGCCAAATTCCACCCCGCCCGCTGCCCGCCGCGCAACATTCCTCTTTCCGATCGGTGCGCCTCTCTCTCTGAGCTTGATTTTTCAATTTTCCTATTAATGTACTTTTTATTGGTCGAGCGCTGTGAAATTGCTAGAGGTTTAAACGTTATGTGAATTTCTTAAAGATTGTTGAAGTTAAATTTTGAATTTTGGCTCAAATTAACGTGTAATTTTTTTTTTCTAGACACGAATTAGTTTTTGGATTGATGAGTCTGAAATCCGAAATTGTTCGAATTATAAACTCGGCACCAAATTTGTTAGTGTTCTTCACTAGGAGCTTTAGATTTTTTACCGTATGCTGTACAACAAAGTCTATGAGCAAGCAAAGAAGGCGTCGGGCTATGTTTTTTGGCACAAATGGAGATATTGACATTGAGAAAATGAAGCTGTCAAAGTGCTTTCAGGCTTTGCAGGGGCACTCCAGTGCCTTGTGAGCCTTGGCAAGAGACTCATTTCCATCAGGATTTCATCAAAACAAACGGAATCCAACGGCATGTACCTCAGGAGTGAGAGAGACAGAGCTGAGAGATGAATGAGAGAACAGGGGAGGAGTTTCTTGCTGAAATTTTCATAGTTGCGTGTACACCTTGAAGACCTTGTAGAAATACGCATCGCCCTCGTGCATGCACAAAATTAAAAATTTTAAATTAATGAATAACCGTTTGGAAATTAGAGTTTAGGATGAGGAAATGGGTGGAATTTGAAGGACCTGTTGCGGCAATAATAAGGGACCTCTCTGAAGATGGAGAATCTGGCTTTCAAGGGATCATCGCCTTCTCTGAAGATGGAGGCTGCAAATTCTTTAAACCCAATCCCGAATCGATCCTGAAATTTTAGTATAGGAATCGGTCTCACATTTTCATTCGTTCGGTAATCCCGAACTGAACTGAAATAAAAATATATATATTAATTTAGGGTTCGAATGGTATTAGAATGGAAGACCTCTGTGCTTAAATCCTTGCAACGCTCTTCGTATTTAACTTGAATAGTTCTGCAAGTGGAACTAGCTCACCAGATGGTGTAATTCAATTCATTCCTCAAATTTCGTTTTGTTTTACGATTTTTTACTTATACAATTTGTCTCAATTTTCATGGTTTTACCTGCAGATTAGATTTTGATTGATTCCTTGACAATGTACTGGTGTGATCATGCTATTTAGCACGTCGGTGCTCCATGAATATAGATGTTTGTGAAAAAATTGAAGCGATCATGTTACTCATCAATCTTCATTTGGTTCTGTATTTGTCATCCTGGTTGGATACATCGATTATTCTGTGATTGTATCTATTTGTGCATTGTTTGGTTTTATCTAGAGATAAGGTTTTTTTAGCTGGAAGTCAGAAGAACAATTCATAATTTTATATTTCAATTTGGGATTTCCGATTTGTTCCGAAATTTCAAAAATATTTCGGGATTCCCGAAATTTGAGATTACTGAAAATTTGGTTTGTAATTGATCTTTAAAATTTCATCCCTAAAAATTTCAGTTTGAGATTCGAGATACTAGTTTTGATTTGGTATCCCATACCGAACCAGCTATCGTAGCAACGAAAGCAGAATGTAATATTGTTCCTCAAAAAAAAAAAAAAAAACAAAGAAAGAAAGAAGCAAAATATAGTATTAAAATGATATTAATGTTTATAAGAAAAAATCTTTGAGAAATGCCAATGAGATTTTTTTAAAATAGGGTTCTTTACGTATGAGATGACAGAAAGTTTATATAAATTTTGACTTTTGAAAAAGTTTTCTTAGTATTTCTCAAAATTTTTTATTGTTATCGAAACACGAATAGTACACCATATACGTTATTGTGTAGGTGAGGAGAAGTGGTATTTTTTAAGTTTTTAATTTTTTTTTTAATATTAAAAAAAGAAAGAGGAAATTTGTCACCGTTACGACTGACGAGATTCGCCAATGGCTTTCTCAAGGCGGACGCCAGATGGCAACGTCCCAACGTAGGATTCTTGAGGCCGGGTCTCGGGGGCTCCAGGTGTGGTCCGGCAGCTAGGGTCCCTGGGTAGCTTACGACTTACGAGCCTTAGGTGCGGGTTCACGAGATCGTACTAGCTAGTTGCATTATTTATCACTTGGATAGTTCTTCCTGATAGCCCTGACAGTGAAGCTTCCCTGTAGCCTCCCCTATGTGGAAGTGCATATTTTATTTTATTTTTCTCTTTTACAAACACTTTATAGATGATAAGTAACAAACGCTCCGTCAGGATTCTTTCCTAAGCAAATGATGAGGATCTTCCTGATCAGCTTATCGGACTGTTTAAATTTTATCTAACGATTACAAATAGAGGATTTCTCTAAAAATTATAATAATTATAATCATTAAATAAAATTTGAACGGCCTATAAGTCTAGTCAAGAAGATCCTCACTACAAATCCGTAGAAATCCGTAGAAAATCACAAATCCGTAGCTATAGCCTAGGCAGGTGAACCACAAATCCGTAGAAAATCACAACTATTCCAGTGGTTCCGCAAGAGTCAAAATTCTCCACATCTTTGTTTGACTGGAGGCCTGGAAAATCGAGGTGGCGAAAGTCACTTGTTTGTTTATGGTTTAATTGCAAAATCGTATCAAGGCACGCTACACAACTAAGGACAAATGAAATATACATGAACATATTTCCAACACAGAGGGTAATTAATTTAGAAAAACATTTTTGTCAAGCTAACACACCAATTCATGCATATGACTTGGTTCTTCTTTTGTTAAAGAGTCCTATTTTATTTTAAGAACGTATTAGGAAAGCTAAGGTGCACACATTCTTCTCCTAAAAGGATTTTTCTTGTACAATCAGATTATGAATCCTGAAAGCAAAAACGGAATGAGAATGCAAGTGTGCTTTCTAATCCCAAATAGATTAGAAGACTTAATCATACTATGAATGTCAACCACACCCGACACTTATAAATAGGGTGCGCCAGAGAGGGATGAAAAGCTAAGCATAAAACAAGGACACAACAGAGAGAAAAGATTGGTTCTAGGCTATGTTGCACACTACGATATGACATTGGTATACATCAAATTTTAAAAAACGAAGACATGATATACGACATTAAAAAAAAAAATATATATATATATATATATATATAATATCATAAAATAAGCATTCAAGAGAAAACCAAACAATGCTAAGAGTAGTTCCAGCGTGTGAAATCTCCCGCTAGGCAATACACTATGCTATCCATCTAGTGAACAGTAACTGCCGTTAATGAACATTAATCGCATTTTGCATCTCCACCGTTGCACTTCAATAGCCATGATAATGGGCAATAAAATATTAGTATTTTTTTATTTTTAAAATAATACAAAAATAATTTTAATTGTAATTTCGGATAAGATTTTTAATCGTTCTCGTTGTGCCACATGTCATTATCCGAAAATTTATTAAATAATACAAAACAGTTTTATTTGTAATTTCGGATATGATTTTTAATCGTTATCGTTGCGCCACTTGTCATAAAATCCGAAAAGACAATTATTGATAATGGATTTCCGATAAGATTTTTAATCGTACTCGTTGCGCCACGTGTCATTATCCGAAAATACAATTATTGGTAATGGATTTCTGATAAGATTACTAACCAATCACGTCGCGCTACGTGTTATAATCTGTTTACAATCTTTGATGATAGATTTCCATCATATTCTTAACAAATGACGGCATGCCACGTGGCATTATCTATAACCTAATCTTTTCTGAATCATCCATATAATCCACCATCAATCCTCACAAATCTCACATCAATTTTCTCAAGATCTCTATCATTATTCATAATTTCTCTTTTTTTTTTACAACGTCTTCTTCTTCTTCAAGGATGATGTAGGAACTCAATCAGCAAGAGAAAGAATTGTTTAACCAATCAAAAGTAATGTTCAATCTCCAAGTGGCAAAAAATGAGAGGGAAGAGGATGAGGAGTGTAGAAGGAGAGATGATGAAAAATGGACAGAGCCTCACATTTCCGTCGAGTCATCCAAGCTGCGGCTCAGATCTGCAGGCCCAGCTGTTCCGAAAACCTTGATAGAAGCAGGCAACGACGAGGTACAGAACTCTTAGACGATTATTTTATCGGTAATAGTGCATTCGCGGATACGTACTTTAGACGTCGTTTTAGAATGGAACAACATTTGTTCAATAGAGTCATGATTGCTATTTGCAACCATGATTCTTACTTTGTGCAAAAGAATTATGCTTTTGATGCTATGAGTCTCATTCCTAAGCAAAAAATTACTACTACCTTGCAGATGTTTGTATATGGAGCATCTGCAGACCAAGTGGATGAGATAACGAGGATGGGGGAATCAACCATTCTTAAGTCCCTGATGAGATTTTGCGAAGTAATCGAATCTATCTACACTGCAGAGTACCTCCGGAAACCTACTGACATGGACTTGCAAATGTTTCTGAAGAAGGCTGATATGCGAGATTTTCCTGGGATGATTGGAAGCATTGATTATATGCACTGGACGCGGAAAAACTATCCAAGTGCATGGCAAGGTACTTATGGGCACAGAAAAAGAACAAAAGTATCATTTTGGAGGCGGTGACATCTTTTGATAGATGGATTTGGCACGCCTTTTTCGGGGTTCTGGAAGCTCAAAATGACCTCAACGTCCTTGCCTAATCCCCAGTGTTCAACTATGTCCTGCAAGGAAATGCACCAAAAGTCACGTACTGCGTCAACGAACGTATGTACGACGGTCCATACTACTTAGCAAACGACATTTACCCAAGGTGGTCAACATTTGTCAAAACAATACCACGTTCGTGAAGTGCAAATGAAAAACACTTTGCAAGCTGTCAAGAGGGGTGTAGGAAGGATGCAGAATGTTGTTTTGGTATCCTCGAAGCTTGCTGGGCGATTGTCAGGGATGCTGCTAGATTGTTTGATGTAGAGTCGCTTCAATCCATCATAATGACGTGTATTATTCTTTACAACATGATTGTGTAAGATAAGTACGATTATGATGCTGTTGATGAATATGAACCAAACACGATGAACAATTCAAGAACATATATATATTGCGCTCATGACACCATAGAAGAAACCGTGCAACATGGGCCATTAGAAAGGATAGATGTTACAATGAATTGGTTATTCAACGATATACTGCACTTCAAAGACCATGTATGCACAATGCCCAGCAAAATGACCTGATAAAGCACCAGTGTGCATTGAAACAAGCTGAAGATAATTAAGTTCATTTAGTGTGTTTGTTTTTATTTGGTGTGTTTATTTAATTTTAGTTGGTGTGTTCTTTTTAGTTTAGCTTTAGTGAGTTTTTTATTAATCGGTATGTTTATATAATTTTATTTGGTGTGTTTTTGTTATTTAAATAAATATTCTCTTAGTATAAATAACTTACCAAATTCAATAAATTTACTCACTTTCAATAAAGTACTAAATTCAATAAATTGAAAACAACATAAAATATTATATTCAATAAATAATAAATTACAACGTAAAGTGATTGAAAAATTATGAGCTCCGATTACAAAAACTACTTTATTCATCATCACTTAACCAATTTGTGATGCTAGGATGATCTTCTCTTGTGGTGCTAGGACCATCTTGTCTTGCTCTTGCTTCTCTTGCACGCCTCCTTCGTATCACGTCCGCTTTCTCTGACTTCCAAAAATATTTAGAATTTGAAGACTTCTCTTCTAAAAGCGTGTTCATAATCTCACGATCTCGTTGAGCCATCATTTCTTCTCTAACCTGTTCCCTTTCTTGCCTAAGTAGCTTTCTTTCTCTCTCATTAACTTGAAATTCTCTCTCAAGAACTGCAGCTTTTGCTTCCTCTCTAACCTTATCCGCCTCAAATTTTGCTATTTCCCACGCCAAAGTCAATTCATCTTGACAAGCAAGTTCTTCAATGTACTTTGCATAGCTATTCTTGAAAACACTCTTTTTTCTTTTTAAAGTCTTCTTACTTCAGGCCTAATTAGATAACGAATCGAATCGACGCTTGTTCAGGAAAGACATTTCGGGCACTTCTGCATCATCTTCATTAACATGCAAAAACGAGAAAAAAACAAATTAAATGTTTTATCTTGTTGTTTGTCTCGGTTTTGCAAGATTGGAGGGTCCTCACACAGATTTAAACACATGCAGTTAGATCTTGCTACATTTCACAACCATAAATCGGAAACGAGAAAAAAACAAATTAACACACATGGAGGAGTGATTTACCTTCATGCATCTTAGCTTTGCACGCTTGTTCCACCATGGATGGGTTAGAGAAACACGTATGAAGAAGCGGCTGTGAGATGGAAGGTTTGGAAGAATGGGCGTTGGGTGAGAGGCTGAGAGAAATGAGAGAGGGCTGCGAGGGTTGAGATTGGAGAAATGAGAGCCCTTCTGATTTTTCTAGAGAAAGAGAGTGGCTTTGGTTTCTTAAAAACGACGTTATTATTATTCTGAAAAGGAGATGGGAATGGACAGAAGAGGGCTCTGGGCTCGAGGGCAAATCCAATGTTGGATTAAACGCTGCTAGCGTTTTTGGTTTCAAATAACAAATGACGCTACTACATCTTTATATTGCAGCCGTTGCTAGAGTTGGACGCATGTATGGGCTTGTACGTGTTGGTCATCGCGTTTCCACCAAGCATCCCAGGTGACGAGTTCGATCGCATCGCCTGTCAAATTTCCACTTTATTTCTCTGTTTTGTTTCCAGCGCCTTTCCTCAATTCCAGGTTCAGGTTCGAACCGTGCCAGGTGTGTCCAATTCCTTTTATTTTGTTTTGTCATTTATTTGTTATTTTATTTTATTTTTTCTGTTTTTATTTTTCCTTTCCTAGTTTATTTTGTTTGCTTTTGCTCGATGTTTTTTTTTTTTTTCAAAAATTTGTTGTTCTAGGGAATAGTCTTTTATTTTATTTTCCTTTTATTTTTCACACCTTGAGGACAATGTGTGATTTAAGTGTGGTGTGGGAAAGTAGAAGTTTTGGGTATTTTAATTTTTGTGTCAGTTAAAAATTTTCGTTTTTAAGTTAATATCCATAGTTTATTTTAAACGGTAGAACAAATGGACATGGTGAAGATTAATCTCACAGTAAAGTCTTTTTATTTATCGTTGCTTAGACACTCATTCATGAATTATACTTTGAAATTTGCACATCACACCAACATGGTTTGTGGGGAGTGAGATTGGAACATTTACATTTTGTCCAAGTGTATTTTAATTTTTGTTCTAAATAAAGTAAAGCTAGTTGTTATAAATGAAGTAATAATTGTCCCACCCGAGGCTTTGCTTAGTAACTGGGCTAGTCCTGCCTAATCAACAGTGATTCTCGCGTTAAACAGTAGAGTTTTGGCATAGGGCATGGTGGTTAGTTGGTTTCGTAACATTTTCAGCTCGAGTTAATAAGTCCTTAGGGGTGCTCTACATCTAATGCCGTAAAGCCTTAGTGGTTTGGGAGTCATTGACCTAAAGTTTGCTACATGGGTTGGATCGAAAGCTTAAGGGAACTGACGTTGCATGACCACTATTGTTACTAAAAAAAAAAAAAATTATTATGAAGAAAAAAATAGAGAGAAAAAATTGATTATATAAGTGTGTGAAGAATTAAATGAAAGGGATGAGAGGTAAGAGTTTCGGTCGAGTCTCCTTAAGTATGATGGTTCACTTTACACCGAAGGAAGTTTGTGAATTCTTTTCTAATTGATTCTAAATGGCTTTAGACTTTGTGGTGGGATTGGTTGGAACTTTGAAAAGATGTTCTAATTTTTAATATTTTCTATAGATTGCAACTTGAAAGTGAAAATTTTGTTTTAGCTAGGTTTTATTCAAGTTTTTAGTCCATTAGCTTTTATTTTGTTGTCTAGATTTGTTTTGCTTGAGGACAAGCAAAAAGCTAAATTTGGGGGTATTTTGATGAGTAGATTTTATATTCTATATTTAACCTTATTCTTAGTATATTTTGGTTACTATTTTGGAAGAATTTTGATACTTTGAATTGTATTTTCAATATAGGACTTTTGATTTCCTCTGGAGCAAAACGTGATCAAATGAATGAATTTTGGAGTAATTCTAGTTGGAGGCGTTTGTGAGTCACTTAGCTTGATTGTATCCAAATATCAAATTTTTCCATCAAGCGGCTATTTTCTGGCAATAAAATAAAGGAGCAATGCGCGGTCCATTAGCTTTTATTTCTGGAGATGTGTTTAGAACGTTCTGATCTTCAAAACAAGCAATCATGGGTCGGATTTGGAGGATATTTGAGACTAAAACATGGATGGACAGTTTCTTTGCAAATTCTCCTAACTTAATTAGGGCTTTATTTTTTAAGATATTTTATTATTATTTAGTTTCCTAGTTGGAATAAAAGACCTTGTTTTTAGGGATTGTGTGATGGATGTTAGGGATATAAGGCTTTGGTCAAGTTTAGTTTAGGTGCTACGTTTCTTTTATGCGATTTAGGAGACAGAGAATAATTGATAGGGTTTTTGAAGATTTCAGATTTTTACTTTAAGGTGTTTTCAATCCTTTTCTTGATAATAATATTTTCTATGATTTTAATTATGAATATGCATAACTAATTCGTTTTGCTAGGGTGAAGCCCTGAGCCTTAGCATGAATAAATAATTAAAATTCATAGGATTGCTAGGTGATGCTAGAACCCATAAGTAATTAAAATTCATAGGATTGCTAGGTGATGGTGGATCCCTAGTACTTTTATGAATTGGTATTTAAAACTTTTTTCTTTTATTGTATTAGTTCGGGCAAATTTACTATTTATTTTTAATTAAAATTCGTTTTTAATATAACCCAATTCCAAAATCTCTTTTCTCAAATTTTATTTTAAGTAGTTAATTGGAATTGTTTCTACATAAATTATTGAAATAGTCCTTGTGGAGAACGACGTTGCATGAGCATCGATACTACAACAACCTTATACTCTTTCTTTAGGTTCTAAAAATCCTATCATACTTGTTAGAATTCCTCCGTCCCACATCGACCAGAAAGCTTGAGAACAAGCCCTTTAAATAAAATTACCCCACTCTAACTAACACCAAAGTCTTTTGCAATAAAACCTCACACTTGACGTATTGAGCAGGTGACCAAGTGGGGACAATATCGAAGTTGTTAAAGTGGGCTCTCGGCCCATCTACCTAAAATTCAACATGGTATCAGAGCCAAGGGACGAGCTCGTACTGCCACGTGAACGGGTGAGTCCCCTTTGGCCCCACGCGAATGGGTGAGCCTCGACATGGCTCCACATAGAGCAAAAGATGCCACGTGCCACTAGCCCAACGCGAATGGGTGAGCCCCAACTTGGCTCCATGTGGTTACCGATGTGTGAAACTTCACGTGTGACCCATAAAAATGGGGTTTCACGTGCGAGGGAGTGTTAGAATTCCTCTGTCCCACATCAGCCAAAGGGCTTGAGAACAAGCCCTTTAAATAGAATTACTCCACTCTAACTAACACCAAAGCCTTTTGCAATAAAACCCCACACCTAACGGATTGAGAAGGTGGCCAAGTGGGGACAGTATCAGTGTTGTTAGAGTAGACCCTCGGTCCATCTACCTGAAATTTAACAATACTACCTATATGTAAACCCTAAACTTCAGAGTTAAAATAAGTTGAGAACTAAACAGTAAAATAGGTTCCTAGATCACAAACCCCAACCCCAAATATCAAAACCAGCATACCATAGGGAGTTGCGGCCTCTTAGGAACGAAGTGTATGCGGCCTCTTAGGAAATCTAATCTAATGGTTATAAAGAGTTTGAAATCTTATTTAGATAAGAAATAATTGATCATGATATAGGCATGACATAATCTAATAATGGAGTCATGACATAGGCATGACATAATCCAATAATGGAGCCATTCTAGTTATGTTTTTGTAAAGAAATAAATTTGGTGTTAGAATTTGAAGTTTTTATTGTCAAAATGTTTACAAAATTATTTTAGAACAATGTAATATTAAATTAATTAAAATTTTTTGCACCCAATCAAATTGTCACATAAAATCGTTAAAACCTCAAATCTTCAAATTTAGGGATTCTACTACAGATGAGAGATAAAGAAAAAAAAAGATATAGTGATCATGCCGTAAAACCATGTTCATTTCTATTTGACGTTATTTTTTCTCCTTCATAGAGCAGCGGTATCTCCCCAATCCACAACCTAGTGTGGAATCTGGATCGTTTCATTGAGCACCATTTCTTTTAGATATAAAGATATTTTGACTCTATTGTATCAAGTCATAATCTATGCCTTAGATTTTGTCATGCATACGTAACATAACAAACGCATTTTAAACAAGTGAATCGAACATCAAAAGCCAAATAAATTAATTGAAATTCCCAAAAGCACAATTCTTCTGAAAGGTTTACTAATAATTTCTTTCCCAAAACTTCACAACCCAACCGCTTGCTTTGCTTCAACTTGAGCAGTGGTCCCTTCCCTTTGCTCCAAAAAGTGCTTCTGCATTGCTTTGATTAGTTGATTTTCCACTAATACTTGTAGGATGGTCCAAATTAGAGGGCTGTTTATATTAATTAATCTAAAAAACCAAGTTCAAGTGATGAAAACATCACCTTAATTTGTAGCTTTAGTTGGTAGCTTCCTTTCGCATGAACCAATTAAACAATTCTGGCTCAAGTTTCATATTTTATTTTTATTTATTATAGTTTTATTGTTTTATTATAATAAATAGGGGTCTAATTCAAACCATTGGCCCTCCTGAGTAATTTGGATTCTCTTCAAACCATTGGCCCTCCTGAGTAATTTGGATTCTCTTCAAACCTTACTGTTCAGGATCAAAGGACCAGGAAAATCGGGTCATGGAATAAGTTCATAGGAACCGCTTCTAACCATCTTGTTACCCTAGAATGAACATAAATCAATTAGATGGAGAAAGAGAGGCTAGAGAGTCTGTTAATGAGTCTTACTTGTTCCCCTTACTGCCCAACCTGAAAGCGAACATCTAATGCGTGAAGTCAACTTGAATGGTCTGAATTACCTGTGTATTGAGATGTGGACAATGAAATCCGGACAGTCCCTCCCTGAGTCTTGCAGCAACAAAAGCAGAATATATAATATTAAAGCGGTGTTCATGTATGCATGTTACAAGGAAGGCCCTCCCTGCTGAGCGGTGGTTGAACCAATAAATTTGGTGGTTCACCGCTTGCGGCTTCGATAAGTAGAGTAGCTGCTACTTAGACGAGCTCAAGTTTTCTTTTTATTTATTTGGTACTAATAATGAATGAAATTATAGAGGCAAAAAAAAAAAAAAAATGAAACTATAGAGGCATTCCTTTCATTTGTTAAAGCTTATTTTTTAAATGCGATGCTTTTCTGACCAAGGTTGTCAGCCAGGCGGAACGAAAGATTCTCTCTTACAACCAAAATATAGTTTTAATGACATTAGGGGTTCAATATGTCTTTAATGTTTGAAAAATGCATAATTTGTCGAGTAAATACTCGATATGTGGTGAACTACACAATTGGGCCATATTACGGGCGTTAGACCTAGATTCTGAGATCAGGAGATCGTAGTAATGTTTTTTTATCTTTGATTTAAGGGACTTAGTTATCTCACATGCATTAAATATCCATCAAATGAGACTTATAAGTTAAATATCTATCCATCGGTAGACACCATCTATGAAGAGGAATTAGTACCTGGAGACTAAATTTCACTATATGGACATACCATCACCGTATTATTCGGTCCCAATGATACAGTGTTAAGTTTCTCTTCGCATGACATTGTATCATTGATACAGGACGCCACAATGGTTGTATACATGCGCAATGAAAGCCCATTGTATCACTCAATCTCCTAATCAAAACTCCTTTTAGTCCATGCACCTTCAACAACATTCACTTCATTTTGTTAGGACAATAATTGCAATGCATTAATTGGTTGTTTTAGAATAATTGATTTGATAAAGAATAGAAGATGATCTTTATAAAGAAATAGTCAAGTGGAAGACACACAGCATCTATATGGTGCAAATCTAGAAAAGAAGAACTTGAAATATTATCAGTTTCATATAAAATTACCATATAATATAACATGTACCGTTCTCGTGTAGTTTTTATTTGAATGCATCATGGATGACAATTGATAGTGTGGCGACGTAGAATACTAAACTATATATCCAGTAGGAGAACCCTATTGGTGGGGTTTTGGGAATTAAACAACATCATTAGTGTTTTATGTTGCTGATCTAGCCCTGCCTACCATATTCTCAGATTCATCTCATAAGAATTCAGTCAGTTTTCAGAGGGAGGGAAACTCTCTTGTAACCAAAGAAATCACGTGGTGAACATTTATTAGACAAGTGGTGACTTCTTGAATGCGTACAAAATAGTTATTGAATGGTTCCTGCCACTAAGATTATGTCTCAGTTGTACGAGAGTTTATCTTCTTCAGCAGATGAGTAGTGCACTTTTGATATGTGACAAACATCCATTAGACTACTGATAGTTCTTAGGTATCAACTCAAAAACTGCAACACAAGTGATCACATATGTAACTACAAAAAATGTTACTGACTCTAAAACTTGTTGAATCATGAAAATCCTAAATACAATTGATTGCAAATGTATTCCTAGAACTTTACACACAAATCTCTCAAAACAAAGTCAAACAAAAAAAAATATATATAAGCAAAATATGTTACAACATAAACTCAAACCCAAAACCAACTCCAAAACATTTGAGGCTTCAAAATTGACCTTTCTCTACCTCTGTAAACTCTTTAATCTTTCTGAAACTATGAACAGAGTCCCTCTGCTTGAAGGCCCTGCAGACACACCATTAAAAAAGATGGGTGCTTCAAATGTATCCTAGCACAAAATAATGGGAAATTGCTCTGAACTTTTTACTGAATTGGTATCTTCCTCTCTGGTTTTAGAGGGTTTTGCAACCCACCAAACTCTCAAGCTCTTATCAAGTCCTCCACTGTACAACATGAATCCGCCGCCGACGTTATTTGGTGCTGCCTGCAAGCACTTCACTGGTCCTTCATGGCCGCTAATTACCCCAACTTTACATAGCTTACCGAAAGCCTCTCTCTTCCATATGCCGATGCTCTTATCCGCCGAGCCGCTGCACAGCATCTCCCCCATCAAACACATCGACAAAACCGCCATCCCATGTGCTTTTGTTTCGCAAACCAGCTTCCAACTTACCACAAGTTTGTTTTGAACATCACCACCATTAGAATTGCTATTACTCGCTTCCCATCCCATCACAAACCCGTCGGAGCCACCTCCATAAACCCATCTCCCATCCTCTGAAACGATCACGGAGTTAAGCGAAACATCCTTGTGCCCCTCCAGAATACCCTTCAAGCAATGTGTGCTCTTCTTCTTCCCCTCTTTTCCCCAAGCTTTGATTTTCCCATCTGCAGAAGCAGAATACACAGTCCCTTTACTTGCCACCAACCCGTTGATTGCGTCGTCGTGAGCCTTAATCGACTCAACGCACTTCAAATCCGAGATTCTCCACACCTTCAGAGTCTTGTCCCATGAACCAGAGTAAATCAACTCGTTATGGAAAGCCAAACACGATATACTATCAGCGTGTTCGATCCACAATCGCTTGTGATGTCTCCGAGTTTGGACATAATTACTCTGCTTCATGAACTTACCCAAATAGTCTTTCGTTGTTGGAAGCGTGTCGACAAGCCTAAAGACATTCTCCGACCTCCGCGAAACCTTCCAAACCCTGATCCGGCTGTCCTGGTGCGCTGTAAACACCTTGTTCCCGACAGCAACAACCGCCTTGACGCTGCCATCGCCTTGTCCAAATTTCGTGAAAGGCCTTAAATCCGGCTGTTGCCAGACTATGATGTCTTTGCCTTGTGAGGCGCTGAGGATGAATTCACCGCACAAGGCCAAGCACGAAACCGAGCCTACATGTCCGGGGAGCACCGCCAACGATCGATACGAGAAGGACCTGGATAAGGGTACGCAGGGGAATTGATACTTGACATGATCTTGGAGCGAAAAGCGGCCTGAATCCGGCGGGCTGTCATCGGCCTCGCTGCTGGTGCTGCTGCTGGTGCTTGTTGCTAATGCAGAGAGCAAGGGAGTTGTTGAGAGACGTTTGTTTTCTAACAGAGTGGAATTCATTGGATGAAACATGGTCAGAGAGAGAGAGAGAGAGAGAGAGAGAGAGAGAGAGAGAAGGAAAGGAGCGGATTAGGGGACACGGATTTCTTGGTGGAAAGATTAGGGACATGTACATATTTAAATGGGAAGAGAGGGGGAGGTGCAACGGCTACTTTGACATGTAGGGAGGAAAATTAATTTTAATCATGAAAACTAAAAGTAGGTTGCCATGGACATGGAGGGGACCATTCAAAACGCAGACTATACCCTTTCCTTTTTTATTGGGAGACTCGTTTAAAAGTGAGATTTTTTATGGAATTCTCGTCATTTCATGTTTTTTGTTTAATTTTTTCATGCCAACATTATAAAATTGTGACAAAAATATGAGTTGACGGAGAATCTATACAGAGTTCCATTTTGAAAGAGTCTCCTCATCATTTCTATCAGTCAAAATAAAATAAAAAAGAAAAAAAGAAAAAAAAGAGACTTGGTTGTAGAGCTTTTATTTGTTTATTTAATTATTTATAAATTTTATTGTGTTTAGAGGGTTGTTTGTTGAACAATCATGGCATATTCTAAAATAATGTGTCCCTAACCCCTAAGCCAAGGAAAAAGAAAGGAAATTAAATATTTTCTCATGCCGCATGACGCAAGAAACAACTTAGAGAGGAAAAAAGAAAGAAAAGATCTCTCATGGCGCTGCTCATGGGAAAGGGATATTTGCTTAGTTTTGGACTCCATTTTTAACTTATGACATTATTACGTACTTCCGACACTATCACTATTCAGACCACCAGGCTCATTTGATCAATGTAAATCACAGTTTTGGAGCTTTTTTTTAATAGTTTGAGTAGTTTGGTACCTCGACTGCTTCGTTAGTTGGACCCGTACTTTGTCAAATATCCTCCAATGGTCTCATTTGATCAATGTAAATCACAGTTTTGGAGCTTTTTTTAATAATTTGAGTAGTTTAGTACCTCGACTGCTTCATTAGTTGGACCCCTGCTTTGTCAATTGTCCTCCAATGTCTGCTAGATTTGCCAACAAAAACTTACGTACTTGATATCTGACACATTACCCGTCAAAGCTGGGAAAGTTGATGGCTTTGTTTCCACCATAAGCCACTATTTTATTTGTTTTTTGTTTTTTAAGTAAATCGATATTTTTACATTAAGAAGAAGAAGAGTTCGGTCAAGCCATATAATAGACATCTTAATTTGATGTCGAATTCGCCATCTATGAGATTTAAACCTAAGACCTCTCATTTCCAATTGAAGAGAATATCACCAGACAGTAATACTGAATGACTTTAAATTTATCTGTCTTAGACCATCTCCAACCCTTGGGTATTATATTATTAGTTTATTGTATTAAAAAAAAAAAGTAAATACGAGTTTCGTTTTTCAGATGTCATGATGATTAAAGATTCGTTTGTAAGTACTTTTAAAAGGTTGAAAGCGTTTTTATTAAAAAAAAAAAAAAAAATGTCCGTGGATTTCAAAAAGCACTTAAAGTACTTTTTGCAAGAAGTATTAGGGATGTGCTCCTTTTAGGAAGCACCAGTTATATGCTTATTGTAGGAAGTACTTCAAATGTTTTTTCATGATTTACTTATATTTTTACAAAAGATTAGTTCCAAAATATTTTCACAAATAACGGTTTTAGCTATTTTAAAAATAGTTTCAAACGAACCCTAAGAATTTGAAATGAGAGTTGAATTTAAAACACCAAAAACACGTTCATTTACTGCTCTATCGTTGATATCAAATTTAAAGGTCACTAGTCACCAGATGACCAAGAGAACATTCTGATGCAATGATGATACGACAAAAAGAATGAAAACATAAGCGTGAGGTGTATGATTGTTGCAAGTGATTTGGTTAAGCTCTAAAGCACTAGAGTATCATTATCTTACATGAATCACATGAATCACATTAATTCACAGCCAATTAACAACTTAATTTTGATTACTTAATTGTTTTCTTCTCCGACTAAGTGGAAATTACACAAAAAAGAGAGACAAAGCAAGATTAGGAGGCTAGAAACATGCATTTTCAACCTAAAGCTTTTGGTCTAAGTATATTAAGTTAAATGCAAAGCTTTATTAGCCGTTAGGTTTAATATATTGGACCACCACCCAGCTCTGATGATTGACCCTAATATATACCCAAAATATTACTACTTTTTCATTGCCCAAATATTAAACGCTTTCATATAAAATGGTCGGTTCAAGCTCTTACCTTTTGATTTATAATAACATGAACATGTCAATTGAATTTGGATACTTTATAGACTTTAGTGTCCAGAGCTTAAGAAATTTCGGTCTCTTAGTTTGTGTGAAAAAAAAATCAAAACTCTTAGTTTATGTAAAGTATGCTAGCAAAATAAGTTAATGAAGATCAACAGATTGAATTTGAATAGTCTGAATTGTTAGATCCTAAAACTCTAGACAGTGTGATGTCAATGTCAATTTAAAAGCGCTCTCTCTCTCACAAAGCAAAAGCATAATTAACGTTTAGAAGTTTCACATGGAACAATGTGTTTCCCAAGAAATTGGGGGAGAAGTCACCAGGAAAAGGTACGATTAAAAAACATGAAAGAAAAGAGAGAGGCAAAAAGTGTGTATAATTATAATAATATGAACAAACATAAATAGCCGAATGATTATGTTGGGAA
This sequence comes from Pyrus x bretschneideri, assembly GCF_019419815.1. Lineage (NCBI taxonomy): Eukaryota > Viridiplantae > Streptophyta > Magnoliopsida > Rosales > Rosaceae > Pyrus > Pyrus x bretschneideri. Next base: position 4,578,817 of record NW_025999546.1, on the reverse strand, counting down.
GGTAGTTTTGTTTAAGGTTCAATGAGTACTCATAAACTATTCAGAAAGTTAGGCAGCCACTCTTAACATACACAATATTAAGCAAATAGAAGTATCATCGAACCTACCATGTAACATGTATTAAGGTGCAATACAAAGCAAACATTGTAGAGAATTAACTCGGATTATCAGAATTTAAAGGCAGCTTCTTATTGTTGAATATCTTCAGGCGTGCTAGTACGAGTTATTCTATATATTTCTAATCATTAGGTTGCATTAATGAATGGTATTATGTGTAATTCACGTAGCTTTAATTTTGCTTATACTGGTAAAATTCATTAAAGGCTAGTTTAGGGTTGCTGTGCCATGAAAAAAAAAAACACGTTTCCAAATGCAAGGTGGAACTACTTCTGCTTTATGCTGTTTTGAATCCATGATTTTGACAAAAAACACTTCTTCTTCTTTTTTTTTCATTCACCTAACACAATTTTAGCCCCAGTTTTTTTATTTTTTATTTTTTATTTTTTTTTAAAAAGCTGATTTTAAAATAATTTCAGCAATGCAAAATCGACCCTAAACCTTGGTTAATATTCCAAACCTTAATAGGATTTCCTAGCAATCCGTTGGTAATAATCACTTTGTATCAGTGCTTAATCACTCGTACTAGTATTAATCATCTCATTGGCTCGCTAATTATAACCTAATAGATCGCTAATTCGTTTTGAGGACGAGGATAGTGACATTATGGCGAAAAGTTCTACATAAATCCTTACTCATATATGTAAATAAGATGGACAACATTGTTAGCTAGTCTGCTGAACATGTGATTAAATGTGTTTGTGTATCAACTGGATTCAATGGCCATGAGGAAAATAATTGAACAATGGTTTAACAGATTATGGTAATATCATGCAAATAACGAAGACAAATCGTTGTTAATCTCGTTTAAAGTAAAACATTACGTGACATTCCGCATACTCTTCTCTGTTTTCTGCGTTCGATCATCTGTACGACCATTGGTTTTGTAATATGGAAGCTGCAGTCAAAACTTTTCTTGTATCCGCTTTCAGAAACTGAAAAACAATGACACCCGTCAAATTTGCGATTGCGAACAACCTTTCACAGAAACTGTTTGTGTCTTCGAACAAGTGAAGAAAACTAAAGGAAATGAGTGCAGACTAGAAATATACCTAAGGGAATACGCAGGTGATGCCCCTGAGGAGAAGCATCTGCAATCAAGACAAACACACTTCTGTGTTGAATCGAGATCAAGAAACAAATGCCAGCACACCGAGGCTTCTGAAGGCATAGAGCGAAAATAACCCTGAGAATGAGTAACCCTGATCAGTGAACAGCGATCACAAAATTATAGGGAGACTTGACATTAACTAATAACAAACTTTGACATATATGAGCCTACAGAGTTTTGCAGTTGTGTATTTACCGTTTACAGTTTTGGTTTACTATAAATTCTCCGTCGATGTTGACTAAAATAGAAATCAATCAATCTAAGGTGAAACCAGTATCACACAAATACAAGTGCAGGAATTTTGAATTACTACATGGGAAAAGAAATCCGGAAGATTGCGAACGGAAATTTTGGTAATCCTAGGTTGAGAACTACATCGAACTCTGTCCAATCGCTAGCATGTATGCAAACTTTTCCCTCACCCAACTATATAGAGGTACCAGGTTTGAACGCCCTAAGAAAAATTGACAAGTGCATGATGTGGATGATTTCTGATGCATGTTGTTCGGTAAGGGAAAAAAGAACTTGTTTCTTGTAGTAAAAACCAGATACACATTCTTTTGCCAACGATACTAGCAATGACAACAAGAGCATAAGAGAATTGCGACTACACATCCTCTTCCACAATAGTAGCTGAACTTCTTGCCAGCAATAACGGAACCACAGTCAAACATAATTAACAGAACAAACATCCGGATAAAGTTTAGCAGTTAGAGGGGTAAGTAAAAACATCCGAATATTTCTCCTGAATTTTCTTTACCAACTTAGGTGGCAAATGATATTCACCAGCACCATTGCATCAAAACACTTAGTAATTTGTACACTCCAATGTCAGAATTCCTCCTAAGTTGGGAAGATAAAGTTGAAAGAAAAGTTCGATTGTCTAGCAATATCCTTTTTTCCAACATTGAATTAGGTATCTGCTAAAGTTCCAACATGGGCATACCTAAGAAACACTAGAAAGACACGACAATGAATTTGTTCCATGTACAGGGAAACGGCCATTAAAGGAAACAAGTATATATCAGTGCATACAAATAGACCAAAAAAGTCACATTAAAGTTTAAACAACCTGGAGTAAAAGTTTCTCCTCAGTGTCCTAGTCAAGAATGCAGAAGTCTTCTAGGGTAATAGGGAAATGCCAGTTAGTCCTCTACAAGATTCCCAAGTGCTAAAAGAAAACATGAAGCATAACAGTATTACAGTGTCCTAGTATAATCTTGGTCCCATCTATCTGTGGTCGAATTACTCTGACGAGTGATCAACAGCAATTTTTTAGGTTGGTGTTCTGTTTAGCATGTTTTCTTAACATCACGAGAAACAAAAATTCATAAACCAAATTATACTTACATCAGAATACTTGGTAATCCATCTGAACATTAAGATATGTTTTGGAAATTATGGCTCACATGGTTAAATCCTCTTTCTTTTTAAGTTCTTGCCTTATTTAAAGACATTTTATGGGTGTAAGAAAAACATGAAATGTATACGGACCTCTAAAATAAGAACTAGAATTCCTAACCGTTAAAATTAAACCTGATCAAAATTGAAAATAAGATAAAGAACCAAGATTTTTCGATGATGAATCCTGTGTACAGCAGACTTCCTCTAAGAAGTAGTAAGCATATGTGAGGCATAGGATAAACAACTAACAGTTTGTTCATGTTATAGTCATTGAATTTCAAGCAAAGCAACATAATAAATAATTTTAAATTTGGATTGACACATAAAGGAACATAAACAAGTGACAAATTAATATCCGAAGGAACAACTCACAACTAAAAATGAGGAAGTAGTTGACAGGAACATAGCATTAATGGACTGAAGGATGAAGTTAAATCCACTAGTAATTAAACATCAGGTAGTTATAGATTGCATAAATAGTTGAAAGTGAATAAGTGACAAGAACTAACAATTTTCAGATTCCCTACTAATATTGAACCATTCATAAACTTCAAAAATCGTATTAGTGCAAGAAGTACCTGAGAGAGAGTCGATCAGTTTATGAAATCGAGCCCATCAACGGTTACACGAGTGATGTGAGAAATCTTGAGCCAATCTTCCCCTATCTCTTTCTGGCACCTTTGTGTCAGCAAAGGACATTTATTGATATCCAAATGAGAAAGAGAAGTGGGAAGGCCTTCTGGCAAGCATTCGAGCTCATTACACTCATCAATGAACAAATGTTGAAGAGCGGTGAGGTTTTGAAAACCCTTAGAGTCCAGGATCTTAAGATTTGGACTATTGAAGATGCAGAGAGTAGTCAAAATGGTAGGCAGAAGCCCCTCCTCCGGAAATGATACAACGTCTTCACATTCGTCAAAGCTGAAAGCCAAGTATCTGAGACAGATGAGCCTATCCAGACCCCAGTGCATGCGGTTGGCAATGAGTTTTTTGGATCCAAAGATACGCAGCATATCCAAATTTGAAGGCAGTCCCCCTTCAGGAAATGACTCTAGTTCAGAACAATACTCTAGGATTACAGCCTGAAGAGATGAGAGACTAGTGCACATATGTTCTGGCAACGACCTCAATTTATCGCATTCAGATATATTAAGCACTATCAAGTTGGGGGCGTACAGTCCTCCATTGGGAAAAGATACAAAATTTGGGCAATTAAATATTCTCAAGGAACTGAGGGACAGGATTGTAGGGCTTTCAGAATCCTGGGAATAAGTAAGGGATTCCAGATTCCTACAGTCATATAATTTGAGCTCCTTAACCTTTGGGAAGTAGTCCAGCAGGATAGACTTGGTTGAATCACAGCTACTCTTTATCTTCAATGTTTGAAGGAATGCATAGCAGTGATTTAATGGAGATAAGTTCCAACAATTTTTTATTTTAAGAACTCTTAAAGCATTGGCCAGACCGTCACAAGGAAATGGAGTAAGAGATGAGTTAATACCGCTAGTTTTCTCTTCAAGACAAAGGTTGTCTTTCACAGAAGGAATCTCCAAAATGGCCCCAGTTCTTGGAAGTGAACCCAGAAGTTGCTCGCATCTCCTTATCTCAAGTGTAGTCAAGGATGGAAGATACTCAGGTAATTTCTCTGTTAGCTTGGGACAATTTGTCAGATAGAGCTGACAAAGATGAGGAAAAGCTCCACCTTCTTGGCTACTTCCGAAATGAGACCACTCTTGCCACCCCAACATATCTCTGAAGAATAAAACTGATAGAGATCTAAATGGCATAACAATATTACCATAAAACTCAGGCCCTATCGTCTCTACTTCATTTAACCCACAAACATAAAGCGTGACAAGGGAGGGTAGCTGCCCCAGTGGTGGCAAGGAGCAACAATGTTTACAATCTTCGAGTTGAAGAGAAACCAAATTAGAAAAAGAATGATCCCCTAACCAATCCGGAAATCTTGTACCCCCATAAAACTTAAGACTCAGGGCTTTCAGGTGTAGTATGAGGCTGGAGATTATTAAGCACCTCTCTATCTTTTTGTGAATCATCGGTCTCAGCTCCCCATATCAAAGCTAGTCCGTCAAGGTGCTTATTTCTCATATTGGCTACAAAAGCATCCTCAGAAGTCACAATATTATGAAGCCCTGAAATAGCAAGTGTACCTACTAACTGAAGCTCTTTCAACACTACAATGCTAGGTGCAGCTTGTTTGCCAACAACAAAGTCACTCAATGTGTGGAGATCCTTCAACTTATCCATATGTGGTGGCATCTCTTTTAGATTGGTGCTTCTAACATCAAGATGGCGCAAGTTGATGAGTCTCCCCAAGTTGATCGGCAACTGAGCAAGTTCATCACAATTGAACAAGAGCAACGTTTGTAGATTATACAAAGTACATATCGTTTCAGGTAACTTTTCAAATCTACTGTATGACAAGTCTATATACCTTAGGTGTTTCAAATTGCCAATCCAATAAGGCAACTCCTTGTTGTTACAATGAGATAAAGAGAGCACTCTCAAACAATACAGTGTTCGTAAGAGATCATGAGGTACCTTGTTGAAACAGAAAATATTCCATAATGGTCCAGGTTTTATTGCTAGGAAGGTGCGCAAATACTTGGCTTCGCATAAAGCTTCAAATTTATCAAAACCAGAAATCTCCTCCTTTGCAGTCGCATGAACACCTACACCAAGTCCTTCGAGAAAGGGGCTATTCTGAGTGTATGAGAAATGACGAGTCTTGCTTGAAACATTATTGAATGAGTCACTATCATCCAACCTAAAACAAAATTCTCTTGATACAAACTTTGCTAAATCATTGATAAGGTCGTGCATGGTAAAAAGTGATTGGTCATCACCTGAATGCTGAAAAAATGACCTCGATATTAAATCATCAAAGTACATCACTCCAACGTCTTCCATCATTTTCTTTCTTTGGGGTGACAAAAAACCTTCAGCCATCCACAACAAAACTAATTCTGATTTTCCGAATTTGTAACCTTTGGGGAAAATCGAACAATAGGAGAAACATCGTTTTAGATGAGAAGGAAGATGATGATAACTTAATCTCAAAGCTGGAAGAATAGTATACTCATCTTGCAAGTCCCATATTTCACTCTTCAATATTTCATCCCACTCCTCGTAACTTTGTTTACAGCGCAACAAACCCCCAAGAGACTTTGCAGCTAATGGAAGACCTTTACACTTCTTAATTATTCCGCTACTGATTTCTTCTAGAGTTGGATGCACAGCTGAGTTTATCCTGCCGAAGGCATGCTTGGAAAATAACAACCCGCAATCTTTTTCAGATATTTGGTTTAGATGGTAAGCTGTGACAGTACCCATCATTGATGCAACACGTTGGTTACGTGTAGTCACAATGATCTTACTTCCGTGTGCGACAGACTCAAAAGAACACCGCAATGCATCCCAGTGAATATAATTCTCGTTCCACACATCATCATGAACAAAGAAACATTTCTTTCCCGTCAAAGCCTCCTTGAGTTTAACTTGAAGTAGATTCAAGTCCGTGATACTACAAGTTTGTGAAATGACTGACCCATAAATAATTTGAGTTATTCTAACAACATCAAATTCTTCTGAAACATAAACCCATGCCTGCAAGTCAAAATGTTGCTTCACTCTAGCATCGTTGTATACAAGCTGCGAAAGGGTGGTCTTTCCGATGCCACCCATTCCCACAACCGGAATCACACTCAACTTATTGCCATTCGCATCATCGGATAGCAATAGCTTCACAATGGCCTCCTTGTCCTCATCCCTACCGTACACACCGTCCTCTTCCACCAAAGAAGTGGCAGATAATCTTGATTGTGGTCGCCGATTGGGAACACCCTCGTTCAAACCAAGCACATCTTTCTCATTTACAATAAATTCTAACCTCCCAAGCATTTCAACAATCTTGGGTTCCATTGTTTTGTCAAATTCGTCAATCCAAGTGGAACTGGAGATCCCTACCTGACTTTTGCTGCTGCTGCTTTCGGATTCATCGCCTTCGAGCTTTCGCCGCAGAGCTTCAGTCTTGATCTCATCCAGCAGGTCGTCTGCAGCATAAAGAGCATCTTTGAGTTCGTCGAGCCACTCCCTCACAGCTGGGTTGTTGAATTGCTTCTCCTCCGCGTCATTGAGCACAGAATTAACTGAAAGCAGCTTAATCCTCAACTTCCTGAGCAGTCCGCTGGTGATCTTCTGTCCGCGGATGAAGTCGACGACGGGACGGGAGGCCAGCCTATCAAACAAGACGGAGAGAAAGGAAGAGAGAAGAGCGCCGCCCACAACGTCCATCGCCATGGATTTCAATCTTCCGATGGATGGGAAGTTGAAAGATTGAGAAGAAAATGGATTCCGAATTTCTCAGAGAATGAAGAATAACTCAGCGCTGTTGCAAAGCTTTTTGTTTTTCAAATGTTGACTTGACTCGGCGGGGTGAAAGCATGCTTCCTTGAGAAATTTTTAGTTGTGACATCATGTGTTTTTGTTTTTATACTGATGAGAAATTTTATATTTTAAATTATTAATTTTTTAACATACATAATTTATATAACGATATATGGTATATCATTTTGTGTGAAATCACACTAAAAAAATTTTAATCGTTCTTTTTTTTTTGAACGGAACCTTTGGGTAGGAATATTTTTAACTTTTATTTTGATATTTCAAAATTAATTCAGATTGAATCACAATTTTGAAATTGAAAATTTTAAGAATCTTCTTAATCGAAGTAGTCTCGAATATTTTAAAATATAGTTTAAAAATTCATAAATTTTATGGGTTTTTTAATACTCTCGAACTTTTTTGGTACATAAAATATAATATTTTTTTTAATAATATACTTACATGTAAATTCAATTAACTTTTTGGTACAAATAATTTTTACTACGGTATAGTGGTATTCTTCTTGTAAGTGAGATATCTTATATTCATTCTCTCTAAAGGTGAATTTGGACCACATTATTGCTAGTCTATTGAGAGTTTAAGCACACCTCCTTCCATTAATGTAAATAATATTGTTTGTTAAAAAAAAAAAAATTGGTATACTAGTGTGCTTATCCTATTTAATATATATATATATATATGTGTGTGTGTGTGTGTGTGTGTATGTATATATGTTTAAATTGTTACAATGAACATAAGGTATCCAACACTAACAATAAAATACTATGTTGATTACAAAATACATAATTTGAGTAAATAACTATAAAAAAATCAAAATATTTCAAAAAAAAAAAATTATTGAAATAAGTTCAGAATTTTCGGAATCTCTAAATGCATTTTAATTTTCATAACAATTTTTCAAACACTATTCGAATTCGAAATTTTTGAGTTTGGATTCGAAAACTTAACTATTACTATTAGAATTAGAAATACCATTCCAACTTGCACGGCTAGTTGCTACACTTATAATATTTTAAGGGTTTTTCTATTAGCATCCCCAAATACTATTGAATGCACCTCTCATAAAATATTACTTATACACTTTAATGCAAAAAGACTATTTAGACCCCATAAGATTATGAATACACCTCAAAATCATTTTTAGTGTATATTATTTTCTTCCAGCTCTCGAAGCCACTTCTCACCTGCTATTGGAGTCAATGATACAATTCATTGCAATGTCATTTATCACATATCAATTTGTGTTTATAATATTTCATTCGATTGGCTAAAATCTCTTCAGAGAAAATTGAACAGGTTTACTTCTGATATGGTGGAGTTTGCTGTTGCCTATTGGGCATATACAGAAAACAAATATTGAAAACCTCATGAAGCAACTTATGACAACTTGTCCTATTCCTCACATTATTTCTCCTTACTCTAGCCAATAGAAGTAATAGTCTTCAATGTGATGGCTTGATTATGAATTGATGATGGACACTTCGAAATTCTCTTGAACAACCTTTTGAATTCACTTGCTAAGATTGCAAAGGCTTTATCTATTTTTTGCAGAACTTGGTTTGCATGCTTTTGATCCAATTTCTTCAAATACGAAATTTAAAATCCCTAATTGATAGAAAACTAAACACTCAATTGACATAAACCCAGATGTTGGCAAAGAGTTTGAGCGTTAGGTGTCTTATTATTGTGTATGTTGGGTGTGAGGGTAGTATTGAAAAAAATGTGGGGTGTATTAAGATAAATTTTAGTTCAAAAAGTAAAAGTGGGGTTTATTAAGTATTTGGGATGTAGTCAACAAAATATGGGTGTGAATAAAACAACCCTATTTTAATTTTTTTTCGTATGAACAAGAAAAGAACCTTGACATCCCACATCGCCCAAGGGAGTGATCCTTATATGTATATTCCCATCCCTACCTAGCACGAGGCCTTTTGGGAGCTCACTGGCTTCGGGTTCTGTTTGGAACTCCAAAGTTAAGTGAGAATGGGGCTAGAGCAATCCCATGATGGGTGACCCACTGGGAAGTTGCTCGTGAGTTCCCAAAAACAAAATCGTGAGGGAATGGTAAGCCCAAAGCGGACAATGTCGTGCTACGGTGGTGGAGTGGGCCCGGGAAGTGATCCGCCTCGGGGCGGGATGTGACAATTTGGTATCAGAGCCTAACCATGGCCGTGGTGTGCCGACAAGGACGTCGGGCCCCTAAGGGGGGTGGATTGTGACATCCCACATCGCCCAGGGGAGTGATCCTTATATGTATATTCTCATCCCTACCTAGCACGAGGCCTTTTGGGAGCTCATTGGCTTCGGATTCCATAGGAACTCCGAAGTTAAGCGAGTAGCGTGCGAGAGCAATCCCATGATGTTAAATTTCATTTTATTTTATGTTAGTAAATAATATTGAACTCGTCATTCACAAGAATAGAATCTAAGAACTCTCAATTATTATTGAAGAAGAATACTACACTAGATTATTGGTACTAAGTGTTGGACAATAGAATCTCACATCGGACATATGGCAAAATAATATACAACTTATATATTGGAGATTCCATCCCTAATAGTTGGGACAATATTGGCGATGTTGGTGATAGAACATGCAAAGCCTAAAAAAGTTTATCATGGAATGAGAGCAAACTATTTTTTCAACACAAGTTGAACCTGAGTTACTGTGCTCAAATCTGCTTCTTTAAGTTGGACTTTTGAAAAGTTGCACTAGCTCCATTAAGAATATTGACTGAACAATTGAGCCTTCGAAAAAATTAGTGTTGACTCCAGTGATTGAATACCGATCGATCAAGATGACTTGGCCATCGAAAAGCTTGGCGTTGGCTCTCTTTCGTTAATGACCGGATGACATTGTCTGCGAATTCATGCACTCCTATATTATGGACATCTGAATAAGCTTCCTCTCTGCGCCCAATTTGAAGTACGTTATGGCCTTCCACACGCACATGGGGCCACAAAAGCGTATCAACGTTCCTTCTGTCGCCTCCTCAAAGCCTAAGCAAATGGTATTTTGGGTACACCTGGCTGCAAGCAACCGGGATCGACCACAAATGTGATCATGCAAACATTGTCAAAAGTCAACCTCATAAGAACGTCTTGGAGGTCGATTGGGGCCAAGTGTTTGATGGAGTCCTCTAAAACAGGTAACAGCCGAGCGTGAACCAGCTCAAACAATGAATCCACTGTCAGTTTCTGGAACTTGGCTGAGTGGAACTGAAAGCTAGCCGTCTTCCTTTGGCGCTGCCACTTATCGCTGTCTGTGCTGAATATGCCATCCCCGAGAAGATCTCAAACGGTGTCTTCGAAATAAGGGCCTTTGAAAAAATTGGAGAACTTGGACTTGACGGTACTCCAAGTTAGGAGGGTCGCAAGTGATGGCGCCAAAGAGGCTGCTACACCAAGGCCCTTTGAATCTAATCATTCCATTTTGGTGGCAAAGAACTTCGGAGAGTAACTCGTATGGCTTAGTTTGGAGTAGTGCCAGAGACCGAGAGAGGAACATGCCAAACACGGGCCAAACAGGCAAGCCATGGTGCTTTTTTTGCCTCAAGGAGTTTATGATGACAAAGACCCAAACAGCGAGAAAGAGCCCCAAGATTGGGACACGGTGGAGGAAAAAACCTTGCTGCAGCAGCAACAGAAGTCTTGGAGGAGGAGGAGGAGGACATGAGAGCTGAGGTTATTGGTAGGAGGAGTAGTGATCGGGGTGTGATACATAGTTGTATCGGAGATTTTTAGATTTAAGAGTTGCCATTAATCTTATTGAATGATTCCGAAAAAGGAAGAGATCATTGTTTAAGTACATTATCTGTAGATGTTTAAACTATCTTTTATCTTAGATGACAATATTTTTGCAATACATTAACCTTATAATCTGTACTAAAAATACTAAGTGACATTTCGAAACAACTTTCTCCGGACATGATGACCTGGCACTCTCCTCTTCATCTTGTTCAACTTATATACATTGGGCATAAATCTTCCTATTAAATGACCTTGCTATTTTGTAATGTGGAATCTGTCTTCAACCTTTCTTGTATCTGCATTCACAAGCTGGAAACATGAAAGCAATTTAGTGAACATACAAGTCTGCCACAGTGAGATTTGTTCAAAGTTTCAGTCTCAAACTTGCATATTTACTGACCTCTAATTTCATCTCTTTCTTTGTCGCATGTCCTCTTAGATAACCAAATTCAGAAATCTTGGATAAACTCCAAGGATTATTAACCTGTTTGATCAGATTCCAATTCCATGTAAAGAGTGGTACAAAAATCCTGTGTGTGTGTAAGCAGAGAGAGAGAGAGAGAGAGAGAGAGAGAGAGAGAGAGAGAGAGAGAGAGACTTACACCACTTGAGAACCCGTCCAAGGTAAAGCCAGCCATACCAATTACAGCGTGCACTGGGGCACTGTAGTTGCTATGATCATATGTGTCAATCCCATTTTCATCTTTTTGAGGCAATCCTTTGCATTCACTCTTATAAACCGCACAAGTTCGCTCGTAGTTATGAACATGACCAAATAGGACTAAATCAACCTTCAGTTCAAATTTCCAACAGGCAATGTATGTCAGAATGGAACTAACTAGCTGGAAATATATAATCAATAACAAGCTGGTGAAGGGATGTTACTTTGCTCTCGAGCAGTAATGGTTCCACTTCGTCGACAAATATTTTATCAACATTGAGGAATCCAGGTGAGGAGGAATACATGGGTCTATGCCTGCAGTTTAAAAAGTTACATGCATTATATTTACTACAACATAAAAAGAGTGAAAGAGAGAGTTAATTACTGGAACACTTGATTTTCGAATGTGTACGTTAAAATTAGTAGACTACAAAACAACATAAACTTGAAGGTCTCTTAGTTAACTTACCCCATAAAAATCAACCAAGGAGTTTTCGATCGATCAACTGAAGCCATGTCCTTTCTCATCCATTGATACTATAATATATAGTGCGTAAGATAAAAGGATTGAATAAGCTGAGAGTATAGTTGCTTGAATTAATGATACGATTAAGCAAATGCAGAAGTGCTGATTCATCTTTACCTGCTCGGAATTTGTGGACCAGTCATGCTCTGTTGAAATCACCGTAATGTGAACACTTGCTTGTTCTATGGAATACCATGGCTTATCCTTTGCTGAGGTTGGCATAGGAAAGTAAGTCTCATAAGGAACTCCAGATTCTCCACCTGAGTCTGGTAAAATATAAACTGATCCAGTGTCTATATAGTCCCTGCAAATTATACGTATAACGCATACACGTTATGAATCCCACATAGCAAAGCAAAACATGGGAACCAGTTTGGTCATTTACATTTAAAAAAAAAATGGCGAAATCAACAATACTGTAAGTCTGTAACAACAATATTGGTCCCTAAGTCCTCCTGATTATCAAGTTATTGGCTATACTTTCTCCTCACATAAACCCTAGAGTAATGCTATGTGAGCATTTTTCATCTCTCCTTACATTCAAAAGGTTATGAAGTATTTATTTAAAAAAGAAAATCATAGTTTTTGTCCATATGGAATCCGTTAAAAACTCAAAACAGTAAGGGTGCAACGTGTACTTAATGGAAACTTTAATAAAGGGCAAGATGTTACGTTTGTAGCCAGGGAATCTCAACCAAAAAAAAAGTGAGTCGTTTGTTTGAATGTGTGCGCTGGATTGAGAGTTTGACAACAAAGCATGCCAAATATCTAGTGAGGTAACATTAACCGAGTTAATGAAATCGTCTCCAGTATCCGTAGCGTATAAAAAATATTGGCAAAAATAAAAGTGCATACCTCTCATGGTTTCCTATTGCTGTCATGTAAGAAACTCGAGAAGCGACCGGACTGATTTGTTGAAGGAAAAGATCCCATTCAACTAAAAATCCTGTGGCATAGCTAATGTCTCCAATGTGGAAGATAGAGTCTACATTCCCGGAATTTATTTCACTGGCCACGGCTTGAATCACTGAAAGAGATCCTGGCTATATATATATTCATGCAACAAGATTGAAATTGTCGTTAGCCTTTACTTTTCCTTCAAGGTACAAACATGTGCCAGAAACTTGAGTAATTGGCAGAAACTAATGCATCGATCATACCTGAATGTAATGCATCGTTGAAGAATCCCGAGGAGCCTTTCCCATGTCGCCAAATGCAAGAAATTTGAGTTCATCAGATCCTCCTGCTGGTGGAGTCCGGAATTGGATTTGATCACTCCAACCAACTGAATCGCTGCATTTTTGTCCATCTCCACAATAAGGTCACTTTGGTTCATGAATTTGAAAAAAGATGAAAGGCTTTTTTGTTAATAACAAAATTCTTATTGATCATTGTCATCATACACCATATTCTCTTTCATCAAATATTTTGGAACATTGTTTCTTCTTTTTCTTTTACCAAATATTCGTTATAAGGTTAAAACTAGATCATAATGATTCATACCTTCCATATCTATAAGAGAAACTAGATGAAGGCTTAAGTCCTCTCATTACTGCTGTATGAATGAAACCTGGATCATGCCAGCCGAAGTCCTTGGCTGGACTTGGTAGAGCTGAACCTATCAATTATAAAGGGGACACAAACATGAAAACAAACAGATTAAGAAGACTTTCGGAGTGAAACCCAAATCAGGCCTGTCTGGAGTGAGTTACAGCGTGACCGAGGATTTTGAGAAAATTACCACCATTGATCCTTCAACTTATACAACTAAATTCGTATACACAATTTGTAGGTTTCATGTATATTGATTACAATTCTGTTAATGTCATACTGGTATGTGTACAGCAAAACACATCGATCTGTATGCATGCAAGTAGGAGATGAGGAACTCACTTTTCATATCGTCTTGTGAAAATGTAGTAACTCCTGATGTCTGCTTTTCCCCGTTGCCATATTGCACTTGCTGAGGTTCCTTGTGCCCACTAACCCATGTTACTCTCATCTGCATCATAAGTGAATAATGATTCGTAGCAATATAGAGTATGAAACATATCTAGAAAGATATATAACATTATGCCTAACATTACCCCATAAGTTTAAGCAGAAATTAGGTCCTCATGTACAGAACTAATTAAGTGGTAAATTGTTCTAGTGGTTAGGGTCTTCCTCTTCAACTTATTGGATTCTGAGTTCAAGCCCTCCCCTTAATGTAAATTACTGTAGAAAATCACGTGTACTAAAGAATAATAGGTGAAATTAATTGACAGTTGGAAGCGGGTTAATTACCGATGTACCAGTTGAATCGATGCTTGAGAGATGTCCGTATAATGGCTTGTTCGGATTGGTAAATTTCAGAGGGTTTGACTTCTTGAGAATGCAAGGTGCCTCAAATCCACCGGAAAACAACACAAATTCAATGTCGGTTCTGATGTTGATAACATGAAATGATAATGAACCACCACAAGTGGACACCACGCATCGACCATTCTGATACTTTTTGCATTCCTTCTTCTTGCAGCTGAGATAGTCAGGATCATTGCTCATGTATGCTGCCTACAAAAATTTTAAAAATTTCAATTAAAGGTCAATGTTTATGTTAATTTTTTTAGAACATATTGATGACAAGTCGTTGACAATTACGATTCAAATGATTTTTTTATAAGGATGGTTTTCAAATGAATTAAAAAATTGAATGATTTTGATTATGAAATTTTTATGGTGAATATATGTTATTTGAAGTGGTAGAATGAGTTGTAGTCCATCACTAATAGCATCAATATTGTCCTCGCTTAATCACCCGTGCAATCAATAAGTGTGGAATTTTTATGCAAAAGGTCTCGGTGCAATTAAAAGTAGAACCATTTAACGTATGACATAAATCGACAAAAAAAAAAACATATGATAAATATACGGCCTCACGTAACACATCTCACCATTCAAAATTAATATGAATATCAAAACTTGAAAATTAGAAAATGAGTTAGGACAAAAAAACCAAAAGCCGTCCACAAAATGCCTTGACAAAGGCAAAGGGGATAAACCCTTGGCCGATGGAATTACGCGGCATCAGCTAAGTTGTCCCGACGTCAAAGCAAAAGCCACAGCGTTGCTTTCTACGTGAACGTTATGGGTTCTTAACGCCACTTTGTTAGTAACGTAAAGTTCCACCTTAAAGACAATTATTTGGCCTTGGCTGTCCCATGCTTCTTTCATCACCATATGTGGCCCTCGGTTTTGACTTTTATTTGTTCGGCATTTGTTCGGCATTTGTTCGGCATTTGTTCATTCGAATTTAATGTGATTTCGGTTGCTACCTAAAAATGGCTTTTGTTCGTTCGAATTTAATATTTTGCTTACTACCTAGAAACACAAAATTCAACATTAAATAGACACCGAAAAAAGTAACATTGTTTGTCAAATGAAAACGTGCGCTTGATCCGAAAAGCGATTATTTCGCGACCTAACTGATAAAGGGCAAGTGATGGATTTCAGCACCATCCGGAAGGGAGGAAGCATGTAGGGAAGACTTTAGAAAGATCAACCAGCTGTATCGATTCCTCCAATAGCTGGACTTTGATAAAGAAAGGAAGTGAATTCAGATGCGGATCGATCTAGTGAATGGAGTTTTTCTCTTTAATTCAATGTCTATTGGGTTTAATCCACATCTCTCACTCGTCTAGCTTAGAGTAGCAATATTGCTTGTTATAAAAAGTAAAATAAAATTCTGATTAGGGCCACACGTTAGGACCTGCGTTGTTGCAGAATAGGCACTAGCATTATAGTGTAGTGGCGTTCCTCTTTACTAAGGAACATGTTACTTTAAAACTCTTGTAAACGACGAGTTTAATACAAAACTATGGTATATTCATTCTGTCACGTAGCGCAATCAACTATCTCCAATATCGTTGTATAATTTTTTTTAAAGCAAAAAATTTAGCTCTTTTCTCTCGTACAGAGATCTCATTCTCACTTTCAAATCTCTGAAGTAGTAGTTGAACACGAAAAAATTGGATAAAAAGTTAATGAACTCCACAGGATTCCAACATGTGGCCATATGAAGAGGAGAGTGATTGGTGGCTCTAATCAGTCGGTTATTCTTTGCTATTGATCACAAGGTATCGATCAGATATCAATCCGATACGAAGAAAAATCTTTTGGCCATTCACTCATTCAAACCTAGCTTCTATCTTTTTCTTTTTGGTATAAAAATATGCATAAGAGAAAAAGGTTGATAATTTGTTTACCTTGACAGGATAATGGCAGAGAAGAGGAAGTTTTCCAAAATCCCCGGTTTGTGCATAGAGAATTCCATTGGCAAGGCAGCTTGATATACTGCATATATCCAACATGCATGTGTAAATAAACAACGTGTTAACATCTGAACTATCTAAAACCACCATGAATACTTAGTAGACGATATATTTAACGTGTATAATTTCTAAAACATAATCCACAATTGTATAGAATTCTTACTCAGAATGAGAAGGTGATATCATGGCGACCCAATCATATTTGGAAGGACGCAGGACGCCACTAATATTGACACTCACATATTCTTCATCTCCAAGGCCAGAAGCACTTGAATTAGTACTAATTTGGAGATAAGGGCTCGGATTCGGACAGTCGCCTAGAAATTTTCTGTTAAGAACCCTAAACTCAGATATTGCTGTGTGATTAAGGTGTTCAACTTTGGAGGTGAAAACCAAAGGGTGCAAGGATGATGAAAAAGAAGAGGAAGCAAAAGAACACAGAAACAATATGAACCAAACGAATGAATAATTGGAAACCCTATAGGACCCCATTGGAAATTCAAAGTGGAGCTTTGTGGTTATCCTAAGACAAAGGAACGAGGTTTATATATGCACACATGGTTCTTGCCCTCTTGGTCGTTGGCCTTGTATTTTTCCCCCACTACTTTATCTTTGGTTTCCCACTTGAGTACGTATGAGTTTAATTTGCAAATTTGGATTTACTTTTAAAATTTTGGGGTTTGAAAAGAACGTGGCTTGTTCTATCCATCGTATGACTTTTAACAGAGAGACAGGTCATGAGGTTTAATTTAAAATGACGGTTCCTTCACGCAACGCTGTTTGATTATGTTGATACCACGCAGATGCTGCTGGTTGGTAATAACTAAGTTTAGGCTTTAATGTTGTTTTGTCTTTTTTCTTTTTCTTGGGTAGATAATACATGAGTTAGATGCACATACTCTCTTTGTGAATTCGAATAACATATCTTTAACGCACAAATTTTACAATCGGGATTATTTAGTTTTTAATCTTCATTTGGAGATTCTTCCTACACAAAGTCATTCAAATTGGAAAATCGTTCAATCATTCAAAATCAGATCAAATTGATGATGTAAATACTATAAATAATATAATCATGATGAATCGTCATTATTTGATACATTTTGTTTACGCCCAAAATTGGTGAGGTCAACAATGGTAAAACTGGTCAAGTGTTTGCCTTTGATGGACTTGGGCTTTCAAACAATAAGGAAAAGACAAAGGATTTGAGCGGTTCCATCCTCAAAACTCGGATACATCCTCTGAATCTCTTAGATAAATAGAGAACAAACCTACAAGTAGCCCTTGCCTAGTAGAGTACATGTGACATCCCACATCGCTCAGGGGAGTGATCCTTAAATGTATATTCTCATCCCTACATAGCACGAGGTCTTTTGGGAGCTCACTGGCTTCGGGTTCCATGGGAACTCCGAAGTTAAGCGAGTAGCGTGCGAGAGCATTCCCAGGATGGGTGACCCATCGGGAAGTTCTCGTGTGAGTTCCCAGAAACAAAACCGTGAGGGCGTGGTCGGGGCCCAAAGCGGACAATATCGTGCTACGGTGGTGGAGCGGCCTGGGAAGTGGTCCACCCTGGGCCGGGATGTGACATTTGGTATCAGAGCCTAACCCTGGCCGTGGTGTGCCGACGAGGACGTCGGGCCCCTAAGGGGGGTGGATTGTGACATCCCACATCGCCCAGGGGAGTGATCCTTAAATGTATATTCTCATCCCTACCTAGCACGAGGCCTTTTGGGAGCTCATTGGCTTCGGGTTCCATGGGAACTCCGAAGTTAAGCGAGTAGCGCGCGAGAGCATTCCCAGGATGGGTGACCCATCGGGAAGTTCTCGTGTGAGTTCCCAGAAACAAAACCGTGAGGGCGTGGTCGGGGCCCAAAGCGGACAATATCGTGCTACGGTGGTGGAGTGGCCTGGGAAGTGGTCCGCCCTGGGCCGGGATGTGACAGTACAATTTCTCTCTCATTTTGTCCAACTCATTGAAGGAGTATTCATTCTCCTTATATAAACCTTCTCTGAGTCTTCAGTCTCTTGGCACAAGTCTATAACTTTCTTTGCATTTAATGTGCCAAATGCACAGATTAAACTAGTTATTAGTTGTCCATGCATTCTTTTATCGACACGTGGCAACGAGGTGACATTTACGCAGGTTCACTTGTATCCTTTCATGGGATGATGAGGTCGAGCGTCTTGCTCGGCCTTGAAGTTGGTGGGTGCTCGTACCCTAGAGCCCTACATGTTAGCCTTTATGTCCCTTAGTAGGCCTCTGTTCCTTTGCATGTGGCTCAGAGTTGACATGTAAGTAGGTCTGCTCTTTCATAAGACCTTGTGCCTTAAAGCTATCAGTGGCCACCTTACCTTATAGTGCTTGGAAAGCACTTTATGGGGAAGTGATAGCCTTGATTCCTGATTAGACGCGTGGAGGCCATGGCCTCCTTAAAGCATTCGGCTTCATCGTTCCATGCTCATTAGACCTTAACTTTCCTTTGGGCCTATTAGGGCCAGAAGGACATGCATTAACACATTTGAATGACAAAATAATCATGGATTATAATGATTTTTTGTACGAATGAATTAAGTGATAACTAAGAAATTGAACGGTTTGTACGATAAAAAAAGGTTTTCCGCGTGGGTAAATATGTGCATTCATCCCATAGGATAGATGCAAGTATATATTAACCTTAATAGTTGGAAGCGAGAGAACCGTTCATAAAATCATACCCCGAAAAATACTAGGCCTCGTTTGGCAGCTCGGACTGTACTGACTATTTATGTCGGATAGGATAAATAGCCACCAGATAGTACTGACTAAATTAGTCGGGTGTTTGGTGCAGTATCGGACTAGTGATCGTATTATTTATACTGTGTTTGATATTATACTAGATAGGAGGCATCAAACTTTAAAAAAAAAAAAAATTTAAAAATGAAATCATTTTTTTGTTCCCAGGTCTCTCCGCACCCCCCAAACACCCTCCCACTCTCTCCCTTCTTCTTCCCCGACGATAGAAGAATCCCAAATAATTGTTCCCCAGCTCTCTCCGCCACACCCCCCAAACTCCCTCCCTTTCTCTCCCATATTCTTCTTCCCCGACTAAATAATCCGGACGTTTTGGTTGGTTTTATTAAGCGGGTGTATACCGTATTATCCTATCCAACCGGTTAAATTAATCCGGTGCTTATTTAGTACGAGTGAACGCCAAACACCCGGATCCGTATAACTAATCCTATCCGATCCTTTATCCGATCTGCCAAACAGGGCCTGAGCCTGCAAGATACAAGGACTGCATAGTACTTTGCAACCTCCCCTCTCATATGCGTGCATGATTTCTTCCTATAAATAGCCAAGTTAAATAGAGGAAATCTAATCACTACTTACTAAGAACTTTCTCAAATTATCTTTTTCTCCTTACTACTTTTCTAACTTACAATCAGAGGTCCTTTGGCCACACCTTTCCCGTTTCTTTTGTGAAAAGGTTTCGGTACGTACTTGCTGAAACTTTATTCGAAGATTGTGGGGTGTAAATATATAGTTGCGTTAAGCTGTGTCTCTTTTATTGACTTTCTCTAATTCGAAACAACAGAGAAGGGAAATGAAATTGAAATAAAAAAAAAAAGAAAAATGGACAAAGAGTTCCAATATTTATAAATGTGACCTTTGAAGTTTACTTTAAAAATGTCTGCATTCGTGTAAAAAAAAAAAAAACCCATTCCCAACCAACATAATTTGCCTAAAACCACATCGCCCAACTTAAATCAAGCTTATAATTGCCAAATTTTATGTTGTGGTGCTCAAATTTTAACAGAAGAAGGAGACAAAAATGATATTTTCTTTCAAATTTTATATATTGTAATGCATGTTTGTATTTGTTTGCCCAGTTTCGACGGTCAGATTGATGAAAATAGAGAAGTGACTTTGTTAATCTTCTTAATGAGAGAAGGTAACAATCTGGTAAAAATGAACTAAAGTATGTTAAACTCGGGTTTCACATACAGAACATGTATCTCTGTTTTTATATATCCATCCACACCAATACTCCGGTTCGATTAGTGTAACTACAAAAGCTGAATTCTGTAAATCCAACTTATTGCAAAATTGAATATTTGGTTGGTTTATCTCTAATCTCTAATCTCTAATATTAGAAAGCCAGCAATCAATTTTGGTCTCAAACAAAAAAAATCCAAAACTGACTGAAAATAATAGAAACAAAATAGCAGGGATAATTTTGTCATAAAAAAAATTAAATTAACAAAACGTTAGAAGCAGTTTTCTTCCCACTATCTTGCGAGAAGAACCACACCCGGAGGAATTCTTTGATATTGCACGTATTGGAACTCTTTGACTCATCTCAAGAACCACACCCGTTCTTCCCGGAGGAAAAGAATCAGTTTTCTTCCCGGAGATTATATTTTGGATGCAAAATTTGATGTTTTTGTGATATTGCTACCCAAAACAAGAAGTGATATTAGCAATTCTTTCTCCTCCACCTACTCCCTGTCGCCTTCAGTGCCATCCGGAGGTACCCAACTTTCCAATTTAAAAAACTAGGGTATTTTTCTGGGTTTTTTTTTTTCTGTCAGTTAGTTTGGGAATAGTGACTACCTTACTCAATGGGTGAGATTGTGTGTTTTAAAAGAGATTGGGCATCTATAGAGCCAGGGAAAATCCCCAAGTCCAGTTTTGATTTTTCACTCTTTTCATTTTCTTTTTTCCTTGCAGATTCGTGAAAAGGATTGGGACTACAAAGTCGAATCTCTTCCGTAAGTTTTCGCTTTTTTTTATGTTGGCCTTGTAGTTTGTCACTGATTTTGGTATTTTAGATTGCTTTTTGGGGAATTTAAAGTTACCCAGAAACTCCAATTGCATAATTTGTGGATATAATTTGTTGGTATAATCTTAAATATGCTTTGGTCTTTTTCAATTCACATAATTTGTTGATATAATCTTTATTTTTTATTTTTTATTTTTTGAGGTTTTCAGGATATGGGATTTGATTGAAATGTGTGATTTTTATCGTAAGGCTACAAAATTTTACTAAATTATGCTTCAAGCTATGGAATGCACTTAACTGTGTGTTTTACTACTATGTTTACAGACTCTATACAAGAGCAGGAGATGGAAATCAAAGCGTTGGAAGAAAATACTTGCGGATGACTTCAAAGGTATCTGCTATGTGGTGCTTCTGCAGACCAACATTTGTTATAAAATTTGTTATCTGTTTCATTTTTTATTATTACAGGTAGTGAAATTAATAGGAATGTTCTTTTCTGTTGTTTTCAATATGCCAGAAATACATTCGGGCGAGAGCGGGTTAAATACTTCCAAGAGGTGTTTTCAAATAAAAGTTATCTCCAGTGGTAGGTGTCTCCTTCTCTTGCTGTTTGCATTCTACTGGCATAATTGTTACAATAGCATAATGTCAGGTCGAGAAAGAGTCTTACTCGGTACAACATTTCAACTCTCAATCTTAATCTTTTATACTCAATTCTCAACCTCATTCGTTTTGGTCATGTCAAGCTTAAATAGGGATTACAAACATGGACTATTAATCAGTAGTGGGTATATATGCGTTTCGTTTAGTGGTTTGCATTACTAATATCAATTTCCTGTCTACATTCTGCTCATTTCTTTTTGGTTAAATAGGCTTTGGTGCATTGAATTAGTGGAGCATTTAAACAGAGATACAAACAGAATTACTGCATTACTAAGGTACTTCCTTCATTTCATTATTAATTTGTTAGATGGTAGACAATCGCACAACATGTTTAATATTTACTTTGAATGCCGTTAAAGGCATCACCTTTTTATGCCTACTTTAGAACAAAACTCTAATTAATCTTCACATGAGATAAGACTTTACATTTTTCATACTTGAGTGATTTCAACACCATTGTGATCAATATTAAGCATGTACGTGCTTTTGCTTTCCAAACGGTTGGAGAAGAGTGTTTTAGATTATGTCATGGAAACTTCAGGTGGAGTTATTTTATTTTTTTATTTTTTATTTTTCTATTTTCACGGTAAGTAGAATTTAAAAGGAAGGTCATGCCCAAAGACTTACGTACGAAGGCAAAACACCAAAAACGCAGACGGGAAACCATAGAAATGGTACAACAAAAATAATAGCAAAAGGTGACTGCATGAAGGGTAAGTGACTTGAAGTAAAACTTCAGTCTTGACCCCATTTCTAAAAACCAAGCCCCATAGAAAGATAGGATAGGGTTAACAGTGCAAAAGCAAGTATCGTCGACTTCGGATTTGAAATCAACAGACGAATATGGTATACACAAGGTTGATGTGGAGTGAATGTAGAGTGTGTAGAGTAACTCATGGACATTTTTGTTAGAATACAAAAAAAATAAAAAAACATTTATTAATAGAAAAAGAAAAAGAAACAGATAACTCCTCCTTCATTTTAGGAGAGAGGACAACCAACGTGGGGAGCAAAAATTATCAGGATTAGCACGTTTAGTTTTCAAACTACATAGCAGTTTCCATACAGTCTCACACAACCTTTTTTCATAACTTCTCCGTTGCATTTGTTCAGTTACAAAATTACGATATCACTGCATCACCCTTTTATCATAACTTCTTTTCGCCTCTATGTGCAGCATCGATTTTGTTTCCTTTCTCCACGAATCAAAGGCTTTCAGCGTTTTGTCGACCATGCAATTGAAAGGTACGAAAATTTCTAAATTAAACGAAATCATGCAAATTCCCAATATTTATGAATTTTTAGCCTCAATTTCTCTCAAAAAATTCTTTCGTTTTGTTATTGTTTTTTAGCAGGTCGTGAGAGCTGGTTGCATAGGAAGAAGGATCAATGAAATTGCAGACGTAGTGTTCCAATTAATCCAACAACTTCTCTTCAGTTTTGCTTTTTTTCATTTTGTTGGCTCTCTTTTCAGTGTTTGCTCGGGTTTGTTTCAGTTCCAAATGCAGAAATAAAGAAGAAAAATATAGAAACCAGGTTTTTCCAAACCTTTTGTTTAAATTTCAAGCTATAACTACTCTGATTTTTCCTTCGCATAAGGAAGAAGGATCAATGAAATTGCAGACTAAGTGTTCCAATTAATCCAACCACTTCTCTTCAGTTTTGGTTTTTTCATTGTTTATACAAATAGATGATGATGAAATCACATATTTCCACTCAATTAATTTTTTAAATAATTTTATGGACTTTTTGCAGCAAACTAACTTCTCTGTAATTTTTTTAACACCATGTTTGAATTGTCAACCATGTTTCAAATGTCAGTGTTGCCTCATTTCATTTTTCATTGTTGAATTTCAATGCTATGTTTTCATATTTTTCTTCAATTTTACCTTTATTAAGAATCATCAAATTGAAATTTCAGTTTTAAGATTTTCAGAGGACTACAGCATATCAAGTATGGAGGGAATTGATAGAAGCGATATGTCAGAGGTTGTTACCTTATCTGCATTATTCCTCTTCTGTACAGATGATTTATTTTTTCTTCTTTTTCAAAAATAAAATAAAATAAAATACATTATGTTTAGCAATTTCTCAATGTAGGTTGGCAATGAAGAAGTTGACTTTGGACAAACAAATGTTCACAATTTTCAACAGTCAGACGAGCAATCAACAAAGGCAAAATCATAGGAGCAATCAACAAAGACAAAGATGACAATCTATGAATTCATCACAGCGGGCTCGAATTTCAATACGACAACGTGCCAATTATCAAACCTGATTGAACTCAATCAATATAGTCCAAAATCAAACGGAAGTAAACCAAGAAAACATAGGACCGACATCTGCGTGTAACTATGAATTTTTTTTTTTTTTGTCTCTATTCAATTCATACGTTGTATTAACATTTTTGTACAAATTATTAAGACAAATATATTAAGATTGAACAAATCAGTGATTCTAAGTTGTCATTGCCTTTTTGTACTATCAATGCAAACATCCATTTAATAATTCTGCTATGTCTATAATAATTTCAACATTTGGATTGTATATATTTACCATAGTGACCAACGTTTTAACAAGTACTCCAAACAAGAAAAAATAAAATAAAAAAATAAAAAAAAGAAGGAAAGGAATATTATGTAAACTTGGAATAACAGTTCAACTATAATACTCAAGAGAAAAATATAAAAATAACATCACATAAAGATATAGTACATCGATACTAAATGGAAAAAATTGTGAAGTAAAAAAAAAAAACATGTAGCACATAATTACACAGATGCAAAATCAAAGGAAGCAAAAAGCACAGCCCAAATCAGAGAAATAAAATCATAAATCAATGATTTAGTGCATGAAATTCACTAAATTTTAGTAAACCCTAGATTAAGAGATATTGGCGTTGCATTCATCTTCATCTGAAAACGGCAAGAAGAAAACCACTCTCATCCAAAAAAATGTGTTTTTCTTTTCTGTGATCAATTAAAATAAGCAATACTATTCATCCAAGGTCTGGCATCCAAAACAATCTACAGTTTTTGCTTTTCTGATCACTAAAAGCTACAGACTTTAAAGAGAACATAGCTCAAAATACAAAACATGCAGTTTTTCTTTCTTTTCTTCTTCCTCTGCCACCTTATTATGTGACCTAGGCAGTCTCAATCAAATGAAAATAAAAAAAAAATGTAATGTATACCAATGATTCAATTACAAAAACAAAAGGAAAAAAAATACGTATGTAGGTACTTAAATAATATTCTATGCTTACTAATATTTTTCGTGCACCATTACGTTTCTTGGTTTAGAGCAACAAAATGCATATGTTACTGATGAGACACAAAGCCAACGAGAGCAATGGTAAGATCAAATGAGGCGGAATTCAATGAGTTTGAGCCAAAGACACAAATATTTAGCACGGCGATGATCCAATTATCGTGTTCAACAAATTCAACGCTCAAACATAATGTTATTTGGTGGTGATACCGATAAAGTTCAAAACCCTAACGTAGTGCAATCCGATGAAGGCAGTAGCAATCATGTTGAACGACTAAACATAGTGCCGTTTGGAGAAGGTAGCAGCAATCAAGTTCCAAGAACAATGTGCTTAACTCATATAAGGCAAATTGCCCGATCGAATAGGACACGCTTGCCTCGGGATGGACTAAGACAAAGTTTCACTGATAATGGTAATCGCACAAACTAACATAGTACAACTTTGAAAAAGATAAACATCAATATCATCATTACTGTAAACACTACTTATTACCTTACTTCCATTTCATTTGATTATAACAGAAAATACAACAGCGCAATCGTTCAGTTCGAATACTCCAATGAGTCATTGTTATCCGCCCATCACCAATGAAGGTATCAGTTTTTGAATATTAATACCTACAATTTCAACTATGCTTTCTAAATCATGAAACACCTTTAATGTTTCCTTTTTAAGAAGATGCTTTTAATCTCATTAATGAAAATGAGATCCAGCCTAACGAGGACGTACCACCTTGACATCATACTATGGGAAGAAGGCCAATTCATAATTGTGCTAGAAACTTTAATGAAAACATGGAAATCCCAAGATTTCACATGCCAAATCCAACCACATGTCCAGATTGTCATGCCCGTTTGTTCTCTCATGAAACATCTGAACTGTGTTGCTTACGTGGAAAGCTTGCTCTACCATTGGCACCGTCCCCTCCTGAAATGACTGAGCTTTTTTGCAACCAATCTGCCGAGGGAAGACATTTTAGGCAGAATATATGAGCTTACAACCACATTTTTGCCTTCATTTCAATGGGAGTTCATGTTGACGAAAACCTAGCAACAGGAAGACGTGGTATTTACACATTTCGTGCTCAAGGTTCCATATATCATAAGATTGGAAGTCTTTTGCCTACTAGAGATAGTAGACTGAGATTCCTACAAATGTATATATATGACACAGCTCATGAAATAGACAATCGAATGAGAGAAAGTGAAGCACTAAATAGAGATGTGGTTGAAAAAATCCAACAAATCTTGAATCAATATAATCCATTTATGCAAACATTTCACCACCTTGCGCAACGTCAAGATTTGCAAAGTTATAGATTGATTATCAAAGAGCAGCCCGTGAATCAACGACAATATTGTTTACCGTCTGCATTTCAGGTTGCTGCAATCATAGTAGGTGGTGAAGGATCAGAAAACATTAGAGGTCGAGATATTGTTGTGCAAACTACAGATGGTCAACTTAAGAGTATCAAAGACTGTGTCAGCTACTACGACCCTTTACAATATCCATTTTTGTTACCTTATGGAACATATGGATGAGATGTGAATACTCGAAATAACAACAGCAGAAAAGTGACATGTTGTGACTATTATTCGTATCTTCTTCAGGTAACCTAAGACCTTCATCTCTATGAATACAATATTAATTTTTAAAACTTATATTGTGTTGAACAATAAATTTTATCATTTTAGATCCGTCAACACGACGAATCGCTTCTACTTTGTGGTGGCCGCCTATTGCAACAATATGTAGTTGACAACTACGTCAAGATCGAATCACAAAAGCTTAGATGGATGCGTAATAATCAACACACAATTCGATTTGAATTTTATCGAGGACTGCAAGACTCATTAATTGCAGGACAAAATAATGCAGGTATGAAGCTAATCAGTTTATTATAAAACATATATTCTTCAAGTTCATGTTCGTCACATTAAATGAAACTTATTAAAGGGTTGAAACAAAATAAACATATTTAGACTTATTAACGACTTATAACAAAACAAATATAGGAGACGTCGGTCGTCGTAGGATTATATTACCCTCATCTTTTGTTGGTAGTCCCCGATACATGTATCAAAGGTATCAAGATGTAATGACTTTGGTTCAAAAATATGGAAGACTAGATATTTTCCTAACAATGACATGTAATCCAACTTGGGAAGAAATAAGTGATGAGCTACTATCTGGCCAAGCACCACAAGATCGGCCAGATTTGCTTACAAGGATTTTTCATGCAAAATTTGAAGAGTTGAAGAATGATGTTATAAAAAAAGGTGTTTTAGGCAAAGTTCTTGCATATGTATATGTCATTGAGTTTCAAAAGCGCGGTCTCCCCCATGTTCACATGCTTCTCATGTTAGAAGAAAATGATAAGCTTAATAGTCCAGATGATTATGATCAGGTGGTACAGGCTGAAATACCAAATCCAAATGAAGAGCCTGAATTGTATGGTGCCGTCTTAAGGCATATGATACATGGTCCATGTGGAATACACAATTCACGGTCACCCTGTATGAAACGTGGTAGCTGTAAACGAAATTATCCTAAGCCATTTGCACCAACTACAGTTCAAGGAAATGATTCTTATCCAGTCTATCGTAGAAGAGACAATCATGATCCAATCCCATTATATCATAATGCACGTATAATGGTGGATAATCGGTGGGTCATTCCATATAACTCATGGCTACTCCTCAGATATGATTGTCATATTAATGTTGAGATTTGTTGCAGCATTAAGAGTGTTAAGTATCTGTACAAATATGTTTACAAAGGTCCCGACCGAGTAGCTTTTGAAGTCCATCATGAACCTATTCAAGATGAAATAAAGCAGTTTATTGATGCAAGATGGGTTTGTGCACCTGAAGCTTTATGGAGAATATTCAAATTTGTAACTAATCGACTTTATCCATCGGTGGAACGATTACAAATTCATCTTCTTGAAGGACAAACTATTCTTTACCCTCACCAAAGAGTAGCAGATATTTTGGCAGATGACACTAACTCGATGACTATGCTGATAGAGTTTTTTACCAAGAATACCACTTGCCCGGAAGCACGACAATACTTATACCGGGAATTCCCTGAACGGTTCAAATGGAGTCAAAGAGATAAACTCTGGAGTGAGAGGATGAATAACCATAAAGTTATTGGCTGGATATATGCAGTCTCGCCGAATGAGGGTGAAAATTTCTACTTACGCATCCTTCTTAGTCATGTTAGAGGACCAACATCATTTGAGAATTTAAGAACAGTCAATGACATTGTACAACCAACATTTAAGAAGGCAGTGGAACAACGAGGTTTGCTAGAAGATGATGATAGCATCAGACAATGTCTCTGTGAAGCCATTAACATTCGCATGCCGTTAACTTTGCGAAGGTTGTTTGTTACCATCTTAGTTTATTGTGAGCCACATGAAGTAAGAAGATTATGGGATAAATTTCATTCATTTATGGTGGAAGATTATTCTGTTTCAAGTACCACAAATAATACTTCTATCTTGAACAAGCTTTTGCAAGACTTGAACGGACTATTAGTGCAACATAGTAAGTCTGTATCTGATTACGATTTACCACAAATAACACAAGATTATGTTAGAGACAACACACTTCCAAGGATAATACAAGACGAAGTTTCACTTGACATCTCTAAAGTAGACCTCTATGCGGTACAAAATCTAAATGAAGACCAAACGGCAGCGTATAACTCGATTGTGTCTGCTATTGAACAACGAGACAATGCCATATTTTTTGTGGATGGTCCTGGAGGGACAGGAAAGACATACTTATATCGTGTTTTGTTAGCAACCTTAAGGAGTAAGGGTCATATTATATTGGCAACAACAACATCTGGAATTGCAGCAACCATATTGCCAGGTGGAAGGACAACACACTCTAGATTTAAAATTCCCCTCAGTCCAGATGCATTTTCCACGTGTTCTATTAGTATCCAGTCAGATTTGGCAGAATTGATAAGAAAAACATCAGCTGTTGTTTGGGATGAAACACCAATGGCACACAGATTTGCATTTGAGGCTCTCGATCGAACGTTCAAAGATATAATGGTCGTTGACCTACCATATGGAGGAAAGGTCATAATCTTTGGAGGAGATTTTCGACAAGTTCTTCCAGTTGTTTCAAAAGGTACAAGATCTGAATTGATGCAAGCAAGTATGATTAATGCTTCATTTTGGGAACACGTGAAAATCATTCGTCTTAGGCATAACATTAGATCCATCAATGATCAAGACTTTTCAGAGTTCTTACTTCATGTTGGTAATGGGGAACAAGAAACTATGATAGACAATATGATGCAATTACCATCATCTATGGTCATTCCATGGAATGGTGAAGAATCCATTGTCCAATTGGTTAATGAAGTTTTCTCCCGATTTGGAATGTCATGTATGTGATGCAAGATACTTGGTGGAAAGAGCAATTATAACACCAAAAAATGAGGATGCTGACAAAATCAATAAAATGATCATCGATAAATTTCCGGGGATTGAACATATCTTATACTCTTTCAATTCAGTTGAGGACGATGTGAGAAATTTGTATCAACAAGAATTCTTGAATTCAATCTCACTTGGTGGAATGCCCCCTTATCAATTAACTTTGAAAAAAGGTGCCCCGATAATGCTTTTGAGAAATATCGTTCCAAAGATGGGGTTGTGCAATGGTACAAGACTGGCTTGCCATGGAGCTTACAATAATCTAATTGATGTCGAAATCTTATCTGGACAATTTGCTAGAACTAGAGTGTTTTTACCAAGAATCTCTTTAAAGACCACAGAAAGTGCAGGACTCCCATTCGAAATGATGAGAAAACAGTTTCCAGTGAAATTGAGTTTTGCACTAACTATAAATAAATCACAAGGGCAAACAATACCAAATGTGGGTATTTATCTACTAGATCACGTATTCAGTCATGGACAATTGTATGTGGCTTTATCAAGAGGAGTTTCAGCATCTACAACAAAAGTTTTGGTAAAGAAAGGAGAGTTACACGGTAATGAAGGAGTCTTCACAAGAAATGTTGTGTACAAAGATATTTTGCTTCCCTCGAATTCAACATGAGGTTACATTCTTTCTTTTAATGTTTAATTCCCTTTTTCAACTTTTAATGCAATTCAATTACAAATAATGCTAATATTTGATTTTAACCAAACGCATTAAATTTTCAATAGGACGGAACGATATGAGTTCATGATATGTTTTGCTGTCAAGTGTATCAAGGTCAATTAAATTTCTTGGATTGTTTTTATACTTTTTATTTAACTTTTAGTTGCAACTAAGTTATAAGGATCTTCTCTGTTATTTATTACTTTTTTTTTTTTTTAAATATTCTAGACAAAATACTTTAAATTCCGCCTGTATTATTAGAGATGATAATCACCTTTATTTTATGTTTCTATACTTTGAACCAATCCTCGCATATAACTACATCTAAAATGTGTAAGTTGCGTGTCGTGATTTAAAAAATAGTCTTTCGCACGTGCTTGAGAACATCGTAATAGGCATTGCTGTGTGTGAGAGAGTATCCACATTAACAACTTCAAATTTATTGCTTCCAATTAGGTGCAGTCATCATCTAGATTTCATCCCTCACCTCCGTACTTGGTATCATAGTTTCTAAAGCATATACATTGACAACCACAATGGAACAAAACTAACACAATACACATTTAGGGGCGCGTAGCGTCCGTGATGCAAAAATGTCTCTCGCACGCACGTTAGTGCGTGCAGAGAGGCTAGTGTTTTATAATCCATGAAATACTGTGACGTTTTATTTTTTTTTAATTTCTTTTGTTTTGCCAATGAGTACTATGATATAATGTTATTCTTTTCTACTTGTAAGTATAAGATTTTATGTTCGAATCTCGTGGATGACTAATTCGATATCAAATTAGGTTGCCCATTGTGTGGCTTAACCGAAAGCCACTACGAGTGGATGATGAATTCGATACCAAATTAGGTTGCCTATTGTGTGACTTAACCGAACTCCTTTGCCCATAGTGTAAAAATATCGATGTATTAAAATAAAAATTTTCTTTTGTGTTTGATTCTGGAATTTACTGCAAAACTTTGGGCCTAACAGTTCTAACGCCTTGGGCCTCCAATGACTAGAAGTCCATCATTCTCTGGGGCCTATCTTCGTCGGCGAACCCAAACGACGCGCCAAAGAAGACTGCGCCGGCGACGAAAAAAAGGAAACCGGTACTCAGACGCAGAAGGTCGAGACTAAGGCGTAGCGGCATCCCAAACGCCGTCGTTCTCGCCCAGTTCGATCCCGCATCCGTTTCTCTCCAATCAGCTGGGATTGCTCCAATTCCCAATCAGATGTGGGTGAGAGAGACCATTTGGTTTTCTTAGGCAAAAATCGAACTTTCTGATCAGAATTGCAATTTCAGGTCAGTTTTTCGACTGGGTTTTTTCAGAATTCAATTTTCTCATCTGGTTTTTTCAGAATTCGTTTTAGCTACATGCCTACTTTTTGTCGAATCATGAAAAAGTATGTGCTTTCTGGTTATTTTGCAGGGATTTTAGCGTCATTAGTACATTAGGAAATCCAAAGCAAAGGCGATGAACAAAGGCATAAGCAGAAAACGGCCAGCGCCGCCACAACCGGCGGCGAACCCAGCCAAGCAGCAGGCCACGTCCCCAGAAGAAGAAGAAGAATTCGTAGACGAGGACGTCTTCCTCGACGAAACCCTTTTCGAGACTGAAGACGACCTTGTTCTCCGCGACATCGAGCAGCGCCAGTCCATCGCTTCCCGCCTCACCAAGTGGGCCCGCCCGCCTCTCTCCCATGCCTACACTTCCGCCTCCCGAAGCGTCGGTCTGTCAGCCTTTTCCAATTTTGCTCCATTCTCTATTTTTATTTTTAGAACTTGTTAAAATCTCTTTCTTTCCTTGTTGTGTGTTGTAGCTTTTCAGCAATTGGAGATTGATTATGTAATTGGAGAGAGCCATAGAGAATTGCTACCTAATTGGTCCGGGTCTGCTGCCATTATCCGAATTTTTGGGGTTACAAAGGAAGGTTAGCTTGTGCTCCTAATTTCTTTTAGGGTTATTATTCTGCTGTGAAAATGTGAAAATGTTTGGTTGGTGACTGAGAAACCTGAATAAAACTGTAATTTTGTATTACTATAGGATCAGCATTGTTGTTTCGGTCAAGCATGTTGGTTATTTGTTCTCAGAAATGCAACTTTTTACCAAGTATTCTATGTTGCTTCATGGGAATCAAATGTGCTACTAAACTAAACTAAGTTAATGCATTTTCTGACTCTGATAAGTTGTTGCATCATCCTAGGACATAGTGTTTGCTGCCATGTTCATGGATTTGAGCCATATTTCTATATCAACGGTTTCCCCGGAATGGGCCCTGACGATATATCCAGGTTTCATCAAATTCTTGAGGTATTGTTTTGACTTTATTTCTTGAGCAGCTCAGATGTCTTTGTTTTTGTTATTGCATTACTTTAATTGGTTATGTCTTTTGTGTTTGGTAATTCAATAGGGGAGGATGGGGGAGGTCAACAGGAACAGCAAGGTACCAAAATTCATTCGCCGTATTGAAATGGTGCAGAAGAGGAGTATCATGTATTACCAGCAACAGGATTCTGAACCCTTTCTCAAAATTGTTGTTGCTTTGCCAACAATGGTGGCCAGCTGCCGGGGTAAATTCAGTTTCACTAACATTTGATAACATGTAGGATCTGAATTACTTTCTAGATTGAAACACCTACATGCAGGGAAATGCATTTTATGGGTGATTACCACATATATTTCTTTGACGATAATTGTTCTCCAACTTCTTTCATGTCTTTCTTTGTGTATCATTGTACTGATCCAAATTACTCTTTGTAAGGACTATATTTGGAGGAGTGCTCATATTGTGTCTTGCACCTTGCATGTCAATGTGTACTGCAATGTTTCCAACTTTCCATCATGTGCCTTATGCCTAATAATGGTTTATTCCTCTTCTATGCTTTCCCAAACTGCCAGGCATTCTTGAAAAGGGCATACAAATTGATGGCCTTGGTATGAAGAAATTCATGACATATGACAGCAATGTTCTTTTTGCTCTTCGTTTCATGATTGATTGCAACATAGTTGGTGGAAATTGGATTGAGGTCCCTGCTGGTAAATATAAGACAACTAAGCCTTTGTCTTACTGCCAGTTAGAGTTCCATTGCCTGTATCCTTACACATTCAAGGAACTATCTGGGGTTTGGTGAACAATTTAATGAATGCCATTTACATTATGAGCTATTTCGTACTTGGTTTATCTTTCCTTGACAAACCATTTTCTTAGATATTTAGACTTGATCAGCCATACTCCAGAAGGGGAATTTTCGAAGATGGCTCCATTTCGCATATTGAGCTTTGATATTGAGTGTGCTGGCCGTAAAGGTCATTTTCCTGAGCCTACCCATGATCCTGTTATCCAGGTTCAGTTCTTTTCATTCTGAGTATCTGAAATAAAATGTCAAGTGATTTTCATGTTGCATGGTAAATATTTTATTTTTAAAGAACTGTTTCTGAAACGAATTGCTTTTTTTCTTCATTTTATAGGTGGCCAACCTAGTTACTATGCAGGGAGAGAACCAACCATTTATACGGAACGTCATGACTCTTAAGTCGTGCGCTCCAATAGTTGGTGTTGATGTGATGCCTTTCGATACAGAAAGGGAAGTCTTGCTGGCTTGGAGGGTAATATTATTGAACCCAAATATTCTTCTTTACTTAAAATAGAAAGGGGAAAGAAACCTTGTAATTTTGATGCAACACTATTGTTAATTGACTAAAATGTATTTTTCTTTTGGGCTAACTACATTTTACACCCTTTAAGTTTGATAAGCTAAAAACACAATCCGTTTTATGTTTGTACTCATTACAAAGTCCCTATATCCAGTCATCTGATATCATCCTACTTGCATACCATGTGATCCTTTTCATTTTTTCTGTAGATTTTATGTCATCATTACCTTCATGTCTCTAACTCAATTGTATCTGTGTCCAAATTTTTTTGTCTAATTTGTTCTTTAGTGCTTTTGATTTTTTCATCTGTGGCCATTCATAATGACAGATTTATGAAATTTTTTTGAATATGTTGTGCCAAATATCTCCAATCATCTATCAAGACAATATGTAATTCATTTTCTTCAGTAGGGACATTATTAATAAAAAGAAATTATACCAGAGGGTAAGAGCCGTCTTTAAAAATGTAGATTACTAGATGCATCTCTACCTAAAAGGAATACTAATTAGAGTAGAAGCAAAGAACTAAGAGCGTCTCCAACGGAGATGTCAATGGATTTTTTAGGCGTTTTCTATTTTCTCTGCATGAAGATTTAGATGCTAACCTAATTACTAGGCTACTGCCATTCACATGTTATGCACAAAAAGGTGTGTCAATCTCATAGAAAGTAAATCTAATTGCCATCATTCTTTATGCCTTGCTAATGTTGAATAATAAAACTCTGCTTGCAGGATTTAATCCGCGAGGTGGATCCAGATGTCATAATTGGATATAACATCTGCAAATTTGATTTGCCATATCTCATTCAGGTAACTGGAACATTTCATTTTTGTTTTCCATTTGATTTAACATGGTATACATTCTCTAGTTTGTTGTACCAATTCGTGTCAAGTTCTGTTAACTATGTATCAATTTATGCCCATTTTGTGGAAATGGGATATCAATTCGGACTTGTTTCACTTTTTTGTCAAATTCATGTACCCTATCTTTATTTATTTATTTATTTTTATAATGTCTGTTGACACAAACATGATAAAATTTAATTTTGGGCCAAAAATCCAAACATAACACAATATCTCATGCCAATTTCATATTTGTGTCATGATTTGGTTATGTGTCCTCAAAATTTCACTCCTAAACGAAGAGGTGTTTCCCGGATTAACTTATCCACTCCTTTGGGGTAGAATGCTAACTTCTCTGTGCAACATCGTATTTTTAGCATAAAGGGTTGCGCCTCCATGGTGCTTTGACAGATCTCTATTCACTGACAAGAAAAAAAAATGTTGCAATAATTTGTTGCCCTTGTTTTCTGGTTTTCAGAGAGCTGAGACCTTGGGAATTGCTGAATTTCCGATACTTGGCCGCATAAAAAACAGCAGGGTTCGGGTCAAAGACACTACTTTTTCTTCAAGGTAATAAGTTATAAACTGTTACTAGACTTTATATTGTATCCTTTTTCTATTGTTGTTGTGCCAATGTGGACCTTATTTTATGATGTTTTTGCGTTGTTTCTCTATTGTATAATTGAGTTAATTTTAACAACTTGTATGCGGGTTGAATTAACAATCCATCCACAGAGTGACTTAGGCTGTGAATATTAGCTTAGTTAATTAACACACTTCTGCTTCTTTGCTATATTTATTTTCACTGCTATATAATGCGTTCTGCCGTTTTGATTTATTCTTTTTGTTGAAAAGAAACAAATTTTATTGCAGTAAACAATTAAATTGCACCAGGAGTGGACAAGATGGCCACAACTTCATAAGAAAAAGCATAAGAAAAATGATAGAAGTAGTAAGTGTTCTCAAACACTAAGACATAAGCAATAAGTGTTTCTAACTTAGTTTCTCAAACTCATCTCTTGCAAAAGAATGCAAGCGTGCCACAACTTCAGTGGGTAGAAAGTAATAGACGGATATTTATGAATGCAAGAGATGAGATGACTGGTTCTTTGTAAGAGAGGGTTTGATGTTGGGCTTCTCTTTGGGCATTGATGTCCTTGGAGTTCAGGGAGAGCTTGTTTTTCTGTTATTTTCGAACTTGAATGCTGTCATTTCTTAATTCATGTTGTTTTGTCTTGAATGCAATTTTAGTTGATTTGGGTAGGTTGCTGATGGTTTTGGTTTTGGTTTTGTTTTTTTCCATTTGACGACATCTTGTCATCGGTATTGTGTCACTGCTCTTTATTGATAAATTCTTGTTTCTAATCACAACAAACAAAAGAAGTTTTTGCACATTGCAATTCAAGTTTCAACATTATATTTGTGCTGGTGGCGGTGGAACATTGTCTTCATCCTATGATATGTTATACAATGTAACGGCTTAGAATTTCTCAAAGTTTCACAAAAAGTTTGTGTGTTTTTCAATTAATCTGTTATATTTTTTTTGTCAATCTTTTTTGATATACCTCTTGCTATTACATGCAGTAGGATTAAATTCTTCGCGTCTCTCTGGGCTTCTTTGTTTAACAGTTTAATGATGTTCCTTTGAGTTTAATTGTTTTGTATTGGTCTATTTGTTCTGGTCTAAGGGTGGGTGTTTCTTCTGTCCTTTGGTTGGTCTATTGGTTTTCTCTATTGTCCTTTTTTCTGTTTCTTGGACTTCTTGGTTCATCTTGCTTTGTACTTCTTTATGCTTTTAAGTAAAATTCTAGTTTGTTATAAAAAGGTATAATATTGGTAATACAGGCAGTACGGAACCAGGGAAAGTAAAGAAGTAACAGTTGAAGGGAGGGTTCAATTTGATTTACTCCAGGTATTATCTGTCTTCTTGCTCAATTTACCCTGTTACTGGTCCGTGAGATTTGTTCCTCAGCTAGAGATTCAATAAATGTTCATGTAGATTTCTGTTGTCTTCCTTACTTGTAGGCTATGCAACGAGATTACAAATTAAGTTCTTATTCATTGAATTCTGTCTCAGCGCACTTTCTCTCTGAGCAGGTGAGGTTTTGATATATTTCTTGTGCATATATTCAATTGCCCTTTTCCACTGCTTTTATTAAAAATCAAATTTAGCCCAGAAGTAATTTTTTGGTGTGGTTGCCTGGTAATATAATTATAGACATTTTTATTTAGCAACATCGAGAAAAGAGGTACTTGCTGCTTTTTTTCTTTCTTGATACTTGTTTTTCTTCGGAATTTCCAAAACATGGTTCGATTGCACTCAAAGACCTATGTTTTTCTCTGGAATTCCTAAAACATGGTTCGATTACACTCAAATACCCTTTTTTTGGTCGGACACTAAAAGGCCCTTTTATGTCCCCAATAAATTGTTTTCCTTGATTATTGTAATGGAAACTATTGTTGGCACTCTGACCATCTAATTGTGCAAGTGAAACTTTCTATTTTTAGAATTTAGAGAGAAAAATACACTTATAGGTAGTGCAAAGTGAGACTTTTGGAGTGCCAATAATAATTCCTATTTTAATATACATTGGGATCTGTAAAATATTTGATTTGAGAAAATCATTGATAGAAAATTATATGACATGTTCTTGTGCATCACTTGCTATTACATATGATAGTTACCTCCTATTCTATATGCGGGCAAATGTAATTACATTAGGTACTAAATCTCTGGAAAATTCTTCTAGGAACATTACTGAGAGATATCTCGTCAAACATGAAATCCACCAACTTTCTTTGCTGGGTAAAGTTATTCTCGTCAGTAATGCTTCCTTTGTTTCTCTTGTTTCCTGACTTCCTGGCCCACTTTTGCTCTTTTATATTCTATGAGGACATCCAAGCGTTAAACCTTGCTAAATTTATTTATTTATTTGTTAAAATATCTTCTGTCTTTGGCCCATTCTTGTTGGTTTCCAGGAATGAATGGAATAGACTTCTTAGTTCTGAGTTTGTAACTGTCAATTAATTTTCTTGTTTTATCTTTAGCTCATATAGCTGCCATAAAAAAAATCATCCAATAGTCTCTTCGTTTGATCTTTAATTGAACGGGGGAAGGAATGAGTCTTCATCGTTAATATATTGCAACTTTTTTGAATCATGTGCAGAAAGAGGATGTCCACCATTCAATTATATCTGATCTACAGAATGGGAATGCGGAAACTAGGAGGCGACTTGCTGTATATTGTCTGAAAGTACGTATTTGATTATTTTGATTCTTCCAACTTATCTTCCTTATATAATCTTCACGAGTAGTCCTTTTATACAGTATAAGAAGGTTGCAGAAAAGTTACATCTGTACCTGTTGTTTGTTATTGTGATGAACCTTGTAATGAAAGTAATACCTGAGATTGTTTGGTATTTTACCTTCTTTGGTACAGAGTTTAGTTTGTGGTAATAGAAAAATAGTGATGTAATTGCATGTCAAATCAGAGGCCAAGCCCTTATATTTTATGAGAATATTTATGGCATCGGTAAAGGTGTTAATGGACACTAATGTCTAACACTCTGTTTCAAGCTGGAGCAAATACGTCCAAGTTGAGCTTGCCTAAAGAAGCACGGGAAGGACAGTTGAAAGGATTTTGAAACATATCAGCTTGCCTAAAGAAGCTCGATTTGATTTTTTCTCTCATGTTGACTGTATCCTAAGAAAACATAAAGGTAGAGCTGTTATCACAATATGATGCAGAAGAGTGTCATTAAAAATCCCAGAGTCATGGCATGAGACGCAGCCTCTGTTGCCTGTTTGTCAGAGAAGCATAAACTATCAGGGAAGGGGAAGAAAACTATAAGACTTTATGGGCATGTATAATTTTGGCTGTGTTATGGGTAATCTGGACGGAAAGAATAGGATGGTTTTTGGAGATTTTGTAGGTAACAGCAGAGGTGTTATGGGAGAAACTTCGTTTCTGGTCTTCATTGGCTTCGGTGTTGTCAGATTTAATGATTTGTCATTTTCATATATTTGGCTTGATTGGAAAGCTGCTGTCAGTTATATCTTAGTTTTCTTTTTAGGGGTCTTTTATTATTGTTTCACTGTTTGTTCTTGAGTTTTTGTGGACTTATAGTCCAGTTCTGTATTTTTTGAGGCAGCCTCAATTGGATAGATACTAAGCTTGCACATAAAGCTTTCTTAGGGCCCATGCTTTCTGAACAATAAGATGCTTGTTAGGCTCTATTCCGACACAA
Organism: Pyrus x bretschneideri; assembly: GCF_019419815.1. Classification (NCBI taxonomy): domain Eukaryota; kingdom Viridiplantae; phylum Streptophyta; class Magnoliopsida; order Rosales; family Rosaceae; genus Pyrus; species Pyrus x bretschneideri. Next base: position 4,539,951 of record NW_025999546.1, on the reverse strand, counting down.
TTAGTTTAGATAATCATTATAGTTAGTTTATCAATTACGATTGAATGTAATTGTCATTTAGTTGGACAGTATAAAAAAGAAGACAAGCAAAAGTTTTGAGAAAGGTAGCAGATATTTTTTTTCTTCATCATGACGTAGAATGGGGGTTTTCTGGCTTTTGCATCTCATACGGAGAGGGCACACAGAAAGGAATAATGGAAATGGAATTAGTGAATATGAAACATATAAACCATTTATTGCCTATTCTCGGTATCCTGATCATAGTTCTCATAGATTTGTTGCACACTGTATCATACTTTTTCTGTATTCCGTTCCATATATGCCTAATATTGACAAGAATATTAACAGTTAAACTTCAAATAAAAGACAATCATGTGCAAGTTATGTGGCACAAGTAATCAACTTTGATGTTTCATTGCAGGATGCCTACCTCCCACAAAGGCTTTTAGACAAACTGATGTATATTTACAATTATGTAGAGATGGCTAGAGTGACAGGTGTTCCAATGTCATTTCTTCTTTCCAGAGGACAGAGCATCAAGGTTAGTTTTGAGAATGAATACCTGCGAAGAGCACAATAGTTCAGCTGTGAAGAGGTTCAATGCATCAATGAAACCATTTTTTTTTTCAGGTACTTTCGCAGCTTCTTAGGAAGGCAAAGCAAAAGAACCTGCTTATTCCATATGTCAAAAAGGCTGGATCTGAGCAAGGAACGTATGAAGGTGCCACTGTAAGTTCACGAATGCTTAATATGTCATTATCACGGTTGTTGTTAATTAACTGCATTTCTCTTGACAAAGTGGGTCAGGGGTGGGGAAGGTTTTTGACGTTTATGATCTGGTCTTATACTGAGTTTTCTTGTCGTCAAATTGTTTATAAACATTCTGCCTGGTTGTATAAATATAACTGCTGGGCTGGTGTTTCAGCCTATAAAGTATAGTTTTGTTTGCATGCATGTATGGTGGCTGCCCAAAACTTTAGAGTTGGATCCTAAATCTAGCATCCATTAAGACGTTCTGTACCCTAATTAAGTAACACTGTTGAAAAAATAGATCAAAACTAACAAAAATATCTTGAAAACTCGCAGCTAGTTGATGGAGCTAAAATAATAAAATTAATTCCTGGCAGGTTGCCCGTCCCTGATGTAGGACAGGTGAGAAGGGTTGGGCTAAAAATCACAAAACTCTGATTTTAAGGGCTTACAAAGTAGCACCTTTTATAGGCTAATGGGTAAATGAATCTGGAAAGATCCACAACAATATGCTTTGAAATTCGAAAGTTGTACTTTTTGACATACAGAGAAACTCAAAGACAGTGAACCTGGACATGTATGTGTAAATTTCTGTTGTTATATAAGAAACTAGAAAGATATTCACTTGTTAAACTTTTGAACTAGGCTCCTGCATCAATCCCCCTTTTCCACGTTGACCTGCTCCTCGTCTGGACTTTAAAAAACTCTGGACGTCCTGCACTGAGAAATTTTTTTGTATATATATTTATTATCTAAATACTTAGAAAGCGAGTTTCAGTTAATTTTCCAATTTTAGTTTTGAGTTGAGCATAGATGCCTAGGGTGAACATTAGTTACATCATTATAACATTTATACTCGTACTACAACAAGCATTGTTGTTAAAATTGTTTTATATTTAACAGTAATTGATAACAATACAACATATTAATCCTTTGTCAATCTACAGTTCCCTCCCACTGTTTGAACCTAGAGCCAATTTCTTGATTGGTTATAAAGCGGAAGATATTCAGAAGAATGTTATGTGCTGTAACACAGTACATAACTTGCGCATTATAACCTGGAACTTATTATTTCGGATTTTTCTCTCTTTGTGTATTTGATGCTTTTGGTTTGTTCCTTAAACTGGCTTTGAATGGCATGAGACATCAGATTCATATGGGCTTTGATATTCATCGTTTAGAAATCCAGGTTTTGGAAGCAGAGGCAGGATTCTATGAAAAGCCAATTGCCACTTTGGATTTTGCATCTTTATATCCATCAATCATGATGGCCTATAATCTATGCTATTGCACTTTGGTAAGTCTCCTGACAGTTTTTCTATAATCTGCCCTTTCTGTATTTTGATTTCTTAATCTAACATCAAAGAAGCTCATAGTGAGAAACTTTGGCCAAAATGGTAATCCCTTTTTCTATGTGAAGGTGACACCTGAAGATGTCCACAAACACAATATCCCTCCAGAATGTGTCAACAAAACTCCATCTGGAGAAACATTTGTTAAATCCAATTTGCAGAAGGTCATCTTTATTTTATGTTCCTCTATGTTGCATTTTCTGTTTTTTTTATTCGACAAAGATTCCTAGTTTTGAATTTTTTTTTATTTAATTATCTGTATGACATATAATTACTTCATCTCATCAAGTAAATCATTTACATTAATAAGATTTTAATATGCTTTCCAGGGAATACTTCCTGAAATTCTTGAAGAATTATTAGCTGCTCGGAAGAGAGCAAAAGCGGATTTGAAGGTACATTACTTTTACTATGTATTCAATGGCTTTTGCCAACTGTTTTGGAAAGAAAAAAAATGTGGGATGACATATTATTTGGTTACAAGCTTACAAATCACTTCTTTTGTGCATGCAATTTTATGAACTACCATTAATTTTTTTTGGGCTAATATCATTTTATTGTTCTAGGAAGCAAAAGATCCACTTGAGAAGGCAGTGCTTGATGGGCGACAATTGGCCTTAAAGGTATTTTCTGAACTATTACATTCACATTATCTTTATTGAATAGTTTGCAACTAATAGTATGCATGTATTTACATATAAGTATACATTCATTTGTCCCTTAATCCAGGTAAGTGCCAATTCTGTATATGGGTTTACTGGAGCTACTGTAGGCCAATTACCATGTTTAGAGATATCATCAAGTGTCACCAGCTATGGTACGTTTCAAACAGAATTGTTATAATGCATTGAACTTGTTGAGATGTGCCTGATATTAATGTTATGTGGTTGTTCTGTAAAGGTCGACAGATGATTGAGCACACAAAGAACCTTGTAAAAGACAAATTTACCACCCTTAAGGGCTATGAACACAATGCTGAGGTATGCCTGCTCAGATTTTCTCGGTAATTGGTTTGTAATTGTTCGAGCCTACGTTAATTTACTATAGTATTGTTCTTCCTTGGTCTTCTTTACTGCTTCTCCTGCACGGGTTTCTTCTCATAGTGTATAATATAAACTATGTGGTAGGACTCTTATTTAGCCAATCAATTAAAGCTATACGTTAACATTAACTCTTTTTTTCTTTTTGATATCATATGAGCTAGGACTCTCATAGTGTAGGCCCATTCATGACAATCCATATGGAGGCTCTTTCCTTCGTTGCTTCTATTTTGGGTCTGCAAGCCCTATTGGGGGTGGTTTAGTTGCCTTTCCAGATTGGATGGAAGGTCTCTTTTGTTCTTTTATTGTGTGCTATTGGATTTTTCAAGTGGGTTTGGTTGGGTTGAGCTAAAGGGGTCTTGTATGTGTGACCTTTTCTAGATAGGGTAGTCACTGAATTTATAGTATTTCGAGGCTTTAGACTAAAGACTGATGAACGTTTTTAAGCACCTTTTTTTTTTTTTTTTCGTTATTATGTATTTTTATGTATTTGTCTTGGCATGTCATGATCTGTGTTTCCGGTGGAAAATGTTGCTGGACTTCCGTTCCTTTTATTTAAACTTCAAATTAGTTCTGATAAATCTTTTGTTATGAAATCAAGTCAAATGATCTCATAAACGAATAAAATTTTAATTTAAAAATAAAAAAAATGTCAAATGCTCATCTTTCTGGGGTTTTTGGCTTTGAAATTGTATTTTGTGGGAAAGTAGCAGGAGGATATATTATTTTTGAGTTGGTTAACTAACCTTGGCTTGGTCACTGTTTCTATTTTCGGTCTTTTTGGTGTTTAACGTCGGTCTTTATTGAAGTTCTATGCTCCCTTATCATCTTATAATCTTCATCACGTTTCAAGTAACGGCACAAAAATTACAAATTAATTTTACAGTATGAAGTATGAACATATGATGTCAAGAAAAAAAAGAGTGAATACTCTATGGGCATTTGAGAAAATAAATCTCATTTTGTTCAGATGATTATATACGCTTCACATTTCTAGTGCTACATGTTTACTATTTATGCATTAATAAATTTATCGAATTGCTGTTTCTTCTCATGTATGATGTCAATGATTCTTCCTTTTTATACTGCCTTTATCCTACTTTAATAATTTGACACTAAAATATTACTTTAGGTTATATACGGGGACACAGACTCAGTAATGGTGCAATTCGGGGTTCCCACTGTTGAAGCAGCAATGAACTTGGGGAGAGAAGCTGCTGAATACATAAGTGGAACTTTCATAAAAGTAGGAGTTGATGCCACTTGATTTCCTGTTTAGTTGGTTTCTTAAAGTCATGTGTCTTTGTTTGCTCTTTAGTATAATAGTGCTAAACTAGAGATTCCTGATGAACCTCTAATACACATGCATGCACAGAAAGTTCTTTGCAACATTTAATAAATACTTTCAAGCCGGAATGAAGGAAGGTGACTAGAGAAAATCAAAGTTGATTAATATGGTGTTTATCTAGATTATAGACTTCACATACTAATCTTTTGGTGAAATGATTTGAATGATATATATGTGAGATTATAGAGAAAGAGGGTATTGATGTGCCATAAACTAATTTTTTTTCACACAAGTGTTACTGCAAATAATGGGGATAACAAAGCTGAAACCTTATTAAGTAGACTACTTCTTGTCAATTGTATTTGTTTGTGGTGAAAAGGAGGGCAAAATGGGAGGGGTGAGGTTAATGCCCCTTTCACTAAAGCTGTAATGCCCTACAGATTTTGTTTGGTTCTTTCGTTATCTTTTGTGTAGGGTAATTTTTATAATGGTTATTTAGCTATAAGACTGTTACCATGAACGTGACATGATTAGTAATTTGTCCTTTGATGCTTATTTTGTTCTGTAATTTGTTGAGCTGATCTTTTACCATTCTTTGATTTTAATTCGCTATCTGGGTTTTTTATTATTATTTTTTATTTTTTTTTTATCATGAAGCCTATCAAACTCGAATTTGAGAAGGTTTATTATCCATATCTTCTGATAAGCAAGAAGAGATATGCTGGTTTATTGTGGACAAATCCTGGCAAGTTTGACAAAATGGACACTAAAGGTTAGTCAGAATCTCTCAACCCCTTTATCATCTTCTAATGTTTTGTGTGTGTGTCACTTATTTTGTATCCATTGATGACAGGAATCGAAACTGTACGAAGAGACAATTGCTTATTGGTCAAAAACCTGGTAAATGAATGCCTGCACAAAATATTGATTGACAGAGATATTCCTGGGGCAATCCAGTATGTCAAGAATACCATCTCAGATCTTCTCATGAATCGCATGGATTTGTCGCTTTTGGTTATCACTAAGGTTGGAATATTTACTTGTTAAAATAGTGCCCTAGCTGTCATTGCTTTGTGCCTTAGCTTCTTGCCCAACTCTGGAGGTGTCAAATGGGCCGCGGCATGCTGGCCCAACCCATTTACAGAGGGGCAATTCATGCGCTCTGTGCCTTGCCTATGCTGACATCAATTTTATAATCATATCGTATTTATGCCATGACAAATAGCCAAGACCGGGTGTGGTACTGGATGTTAGACTTTTGGTTTGGTGTTTGGAGTTTATATTGGATTCTACTTTTGTTATGATTGAATATTCAACTGTGTTTGAAAAAATGATTTTTCTTGTTGAGTATATTTGTTTTCAAAGAAAAACAATATTGAGTGTACCGCTCCAAGTTTACGCCTATATTTTGTTTCCTTCTTTGCTTATTTTGTACTAGCATTGTGGTGCCTGATGAGCTAAGAAACTTCAGTTCAGGCCTGACCATTTACTTGTGTCATGCTTGTGCCAGTCCGGTGAATTTTATTCTCTTTTAGAGTAAATTTATAATGAAAGTTAACCTGGTACATTCAAAACAATTTTGTAGGGTCTTACAAAAACCGGGGATGATTATGGAGTAAAGGCAGCTCATGTTGAACTTGCTGAACGTATGCGCAAGGTATGCAGCATTGACGTAATTTGCTTTAAATTTCTTGTTTCCTTCTTGTAAAAGAAATGCTTCTAGGAAAAAAAACCTTAAGAACAATGTTTGTTGCTTTCATTGATTGCATGCAGTTGGCATAAAATTTAATTGTTTCAGTATTTTGGGGTGGAAGCCTCCCATTTTTTTGCCCAAGGTAGTACATTTTAACTTACCTTGTCTGGTGGCAAATTCAAATGAGTCAGTTACTATGATCTCTGTTACTCTGAAAAGAGGATCATTCACATGTGGAATTGGTTGAAATTTATGAATTGGCATACTAGTTTTAAATCAAATTTTGTTTTTAGCAGTTTTAGTTGGTGGATTTCTTATCCACTTTTGTAATCCTCTGTTATTGGTTTTTATGGAGTTGTGGGTATGTGGCTACAACCAGATATTGTACCAATATCTATTTGCTTGCTCCAGCTTGAAATCCGATTGAAATTCAAGAGTTTTAATGATGTTTCAAGTCTCAAATGCGTTTTGAAGGTAGTTATTGAACTATGCTCTATCAAAGAAAGATATGAGAGAGAGTTTCCTCTTTTCCGAAACCAAGAACAAAATGAAAACTTATATGACGGGTATGCCACGAGAAATATCCCAAGACACCCATGGCTTAAATAAAATTCCTCAATGAATCGAAGAAATAAGTTTTAGCCTACCTGCTTGATAAGTTGACTACGTATATGAATGAGTCTACCTCCTCTAGAGAGACACCCCTTTCTCCACCTGGCCACACGTTTCCTGACTTTTCTGCTTCAGGATTCCATAAGCTGAAAGAACTCATAATTAACCAAGAATCCCAACCAATTAGAAGAGATGATGAGGAGGGGCACATGCGTCCATGATTTTATTTTCTTTTTGCTATTGGGAAGTGTTATTGGCACTCCAAAAATCTCTATCTACACTCCTCACAAGTGTATTTTTCTTTCCAAATATAGAAAGTTTGGAGTGTAGAATGAGATTTTTGGAGTGCCAATAACAATTCCCTTGCTATTTTCTTCGACATATATGCATAGGCAGTTGCAAGAATACTCGTTTATTAAACAATCATCCCTAGTTACCAAATTCTTGTTTCCCTTTAGATATTTGTTTTGTGTCTCTCGTAGAGGAAATGTCGAGCTTATTACCCTTATTTGTCACGTATGGAGCTTGTTAGCGGTGTTATAATCTAAAGGGGGAGGCAAAAGTCTAACCCTTGTATAAAAATGTAAACCTAGATTGAATCATCTTGTGATTCTTTACAGGTCTAATCGTAGATTGAACACGAAGTTGTCTGTTTATTATTATTTTTTAATGAAATTCTATAACACATACTAGACTAGGGGAACAAGGTGTCCACCAACGAGATGATACTCATAGAAAACAAATCCATGCTACATCTTTGATATTGTAAGACATTGTCATACAACTCTGAAAATCACCGTAGCTCCACCAATCTGAATAAATTTACAGTAAATGAAGATACCTTTCTTTTTTCTTGGTTAAGAAAATGAGAGTTGCCTGAAGGCTAGAAAGAGAAACACACAAAGATGTTTCAAACTTGTCTCTTTCCTAAGTGTTATCTTCATCCCCACTATAATTCCAATAAATTTTTCTATTTGTCGCAACCTGAATTACCCAATAAACCGGTAGTACTGTAAAACTGCACAAAATTCTTGCCCTCTACTAGAAGACATATAGTTATTACAAATTATGTTTGAGGGGTAACCCAGTTAACCCCTGCAATCTCAACCAGCCACCTACACAGCCCCAAAGCATGTGCACAAGATTACACCTCCTTTTTTTCACAAAATTCCGGTAAGGAGACGGACGAACAGGGTCTTCTTTCTACATAATAATTAGCGTTTGCTCTGCATGAGCTATGATTGATGTCAAAAAAGTGAACCTTAGGAAGAACTCTAGGACTCCTAGTCACTTTAGTCTTTAGCAGGCTAGAACACATGAATGGATTGCTTATCACTCAGGAATGTGAACATTCTTTAAGATAAAGACTTGATTCATTTCTGTTCAACTTTGTTTAGACTAGTTATAGTTAGTTTTTCAATATATTCCCTATCTGAGTGTCCTAGTAAATTGCTCATGTCTTTGGAGTGGACTAGTAAATAAGGTACCTCATCTCTTACCTATTCTTCTTCAATTTGGCATTCACAGCGAGATGCTGCCACTGCTCCAAATGTTGGGGATCGGGTACCTTATGTCATTATTAAAGCTGCAAAAGGTGCCAAGGTAATCCTCGTGTAGAATTTTTCGTATATTTTCACTGCAAATGCTTTAGGATGGGGTATGAATATTAATGGATAGATGACAATCAGGCTTACGAGAAGTCAGAGGATCCCATCTATGTGCTTGAGAATAACATTCCCATAGATCCTCAATACTATCTTGAAAATCAAATTAGCAAGGTAAAGTTTTTGCTACTATTATTTTCATTTTGGCAAGCTAAAAGTCAGTCTAAAGTACTGCACTTTAAATACTCTATTATATAATCTATTTTATTGTCATACATGCTTCGATAAATTTTCATCATACAGCCACTTTTAAGAATTTTTGAGCCCATCTTGAAGAATGCTAGCAAGGAACTTCTCCATGGAAGTCACACAAGATCTATTTCAATCTCCACCCCAGCAAACAGTGGAATAATGAGATTTGCAAAGAAACAACTCACATGCGTTGGCTGCAAAGCTCTACTTAGGTACTACCATGTACTGATTTTGTCGTCTTTTATATGAGTACTTTTATTGTCAGGCCTGCTCAGTATGTAAACAGCACTGAACTTCCTTAAAAATGTTGTTTATCATAATACAGTTTGAATTTTAATCACAATTTCGATGAAAAACTTAGTTTGGACAGAAATTATGGTAGAAATTATCTTTGGTCACTAAGTTTCACCAAGTTAAACATGCATGGCTTAAGCAGATTGTTCGTACGAGTTGAAAGACCAGGAAAGCTATGACTTAAGTTCCAAAATATTCTTAAAATTTATAGAGGACCACCAACTTGAGAAGTTTTGAGCATGCATGGGAGGGACAATGGACAAGGTTTTAACCTAGTTTTATGGCTTTTATAAAGCTTTTATCTAACTCTAAGCAATCAAAAACTCTTTCTAGCATCTTTGAGGTTTTAGAGGGGTGAATTTGAAAAGCTTGTTTATATTTTGTTATTCTTAGCAAGGCGGACCGTACTCTTTGCTCACACTGTAAGGGAAGAGAAGCTGAACTCTATTGCAAAACAGTGGCTCATGGTATGAATCGATATCATACCTGTACATTGTGCTAATTTTTTTTTATGCATTCATTTATATTTGGACCAAAGTACTCAACTTTTTGGGATGTTGCTGCAGTGTCTGAGCTAGAGATGCTTTTTGGGCGATTATGGACGCAGTGCCAAGAGTGCCAAGGCTCTCTGCATCAAGATGTGCTCTGCACAAGGTATTGTAGTTGATGAGTTTTGAGTGATTTTTATATGTTAGGATATATTATTCTCCTGTCCTGGGGATATTTTGGGAACATATTCATCCATTTGGAGTTGGAATATGTACATTGCAAAACTCCAAATGCACAGATGCATCCTTGCTTTGTATGTAACTCTTAGTTTGTATTCTTCCAGTCGGGACTGTCCTATATTCTATAGGAGAAAGAAGGCACAGAAAGACATGGCTGAAGCTAAAGTGCAGTTAGACCGGTGGAGCTTTTGAAATTTACCCGACATTTGGATCAACCAACCAAAAATTGGAAACGCGTGTTATGGCTTTTGAACTGAGACGAAGTGAAGGCTCTCCTGTTAAGTGGAACAAGGGGACAACATTTAAAGGTATCAACATTTCCTTGTTACTGCATCGCGTTAAATAACTCAAGTGCAGTGGTTGGATCATTATTCTGCTCATATGCGGCAATTATCGACTTCCATGAGACCAAACCTCTTACCTCCAGTTGATCAAAAATTCTTCGTGCATGCCCCAAGCTACCAACAGATCAAAGTCTAGTCCATGCTTTTATGACATACGTATGAATCAGCATCCCACTTGAGATATCAAAGTTGTCCAGGTATAGACCTCTTTCTTTGGTATTGAATCAAGGGTGCGGCGAGAGAATGACACGCTGCCAATACTGTACTATAGCGAAAATCTTGTATCATATTTATCGGCCACATTTCTCAGAGATGAAAACCGCTTCGAATCGTAAGTAGACCTCTTATATGTAGTGAGAAAATTTGAAGATGGTACCTACAATATTGTATTATTGGCTATAATGAAAATAATTGCATGATGCACCCAAAAAAAAAAAAAAAAAAAACAAAAGAAAAAAGAAGAATGTAAATGCATGCATTAAACCCTATACGTTGAATCGTTAACAATGATGAATTATGCTTCGATCTTGAAAGGATAACGCAGCTCCCACTTGACATACATGCATGCTCAAAAGCGAGATGTGTATCTTACAGGTTACGAGAGAGAGAGAGAGAGAGGTGGCCTTGCTATTGTTGACAGAGAGGAGAGGTGAAATGGTTGAGAGCGAGATTTATGAGAGAGAAATAGAGATGGAAGCAAAAGTCTGAGAGTTTGTACTTGAAGCAGACCCAATTCAGCTCTTTCACAATGACCGACATGTGGACTAAAGGCGGTTTCGTAATTTAACTGTACCGAGCTGAAAATAAAACGGGTCATGAAAAACAACTTAAGAAGCAAACCAAGCTAAGTTTTAACTAGGGGTGCAATTTAAGTTGGGCCAATTCGAACATGTTCATATTTAACCTAACTTTAAATCTGAACAAGTGGGGTTTTTTTTTTAGTTATATGCCGTCCAAACCAACCCAATTTCAACCCATTCATTAATTGGGTTGAGTTGGATTAATCATTTGCTCGTCCATCCCCAACGTAACCCAACTCGACTAACCAAACCCAATCTAACAAGATTGGAATCCATATCAATTAATGCTCATACTACATCCAAGTGAGCCAAGTCAAAAAACCAACGCCCTTTCTAATAAATTTTTAATAAATTACCCTTGATAATTGCTTAAGCTTTTAGGGAATAAAAGACTTTGATCAATCAACCTATATTCGTAGTCTCTAAATCCTAAAGCTTTATAGTGGATTGATTTATGAAATTAAAGTTAGCTAGCTTTGATGCTACTTGGCTTAATTTTTTTAGGAATTCTTGGAAACTAAGTTGTCACAAGATTAAACTTGAAAAGGTTGGGCAATCCGAATCTAACCCAAGTAAATCTTAACCCAATTAAACTCGAGCCCAAATGAACCCGAATGAAACCCAACCCGAGCCCAAATTGTAAAAATTAGGTTAGAATTAGGTTGATCTTCCAACCCTGTTCTAGTTGCACCGCTGGTTTTAACTCAAAAAAATAAAAATAAACTAAGATTAAGAGAAACCAAAATTGTAGGGTCCTCTTGTTTTTGTTTTTACCCCAAATTCCAATGCATTGCAAGTCTAACTGAAACTTAGAGGGCAAACAGTCTTGGTACAACGTAATTATCAATGAAAAATCCCTTTAATTGACAACGGTTGGCCACATGGTCTATTTTTGGCCCTGCTAAACACGACCATTAGCATTGTTAAGACCGATGTGTAGTCGGTTTAAGACGCACTCACGGCCTTGTTAAAAGGATAAAAACTAAAATAGCATAAAATATTGCTTATCGTTGAGATTTCCCTTTAATTTGGGTGATACTGCCTATATGGCTGGCCAGATCTCTAAAACATGTCTTCTTTCCTTGTTTTCGGTGAAGCTTTGAAGTATACTTCTTACGGGTTTGCTTGCCTCCTAAGCAAAATACAAAATTAGAAGAGAAAGAAAGAAAACCAAGATAAGAATAGCGTTTGACAAACCCAAAAAAAAAACAAAAGAAAAAAAAGAAAAAAAAAGAAAAAGGGATAAGAATAGGGTGACAATTCCAATTGTCTTTCAAAACGTTTTTGGTCACCACTTTTATATCATTCATCAAAGAATGATTCTGGTTATCAAATAATTGAACAACCGGGAGCAATTTACTTGCGATACTTAGTTGACATTCATAAAAAGTATCTAATATCAAAATAAAATTCAAATCCAAACTCAAATGTGAATTGACTTTTTTTTTTGTTCAAAAAATCGTTAAATCCAAATGTCCACCCTAGAGTAAAGTAATCAGAATTAGGGTTTGGTTTCAGTGGCCTAATATCTCCTACCAGGCAGGTTTTTCTTTTGGGCAATTGTTCACCATTGGTTCTTAGCCCCCTATAATTTTCGTTACCGAGATACCTTTTTTTTCATTGTTCCTAAGGATTTTTGCATACTTTGCCAGGCATTCTTTATTTAATTTTCTTTCAAAACCTCATATACTGATTGCAATCGAGAGTCATGGTCAAATGGAAATTGTCCCTAAAAGCTAGAAATAGTGTATAAGCCCATGAGTAAAGCCTAACATCCAACCTCTTGCCATGCGCTAACGCGTGTGATAATTCATATTTATTTTATTTTATATAAAATATTGATTTTATAATTATTATAAAGGGAAAATTTTTAAAATGTCATATGAATTTGTTCATATTTTTCAATTTGTCATATAAATTAAAATTTTAAGCATACCAGCTTTATAAAATCATTCATTTGTCATCTCACCCTAACTCCATTAAGTTTTTCATCCAATATAAATTATGTGGCTCACACATGATTTGTGTTTAGGGTTATTTAGATCATTTTAATATCTTTTCAATAGTTTTTTTACTTTTCTTTAGTACGAACACTTAAATGTTCTATTTTGTCTTTAGGTCATATGCACCTACTACTCCATTTAGGGCACAAAATGTCAACTTGTTTCTCATTTATAGAGCCTATATGAAATTACATCTTCGTCACATACTAAAATGCAAACTCCCACTCGTGTATCATTACATATTTGGAATAACCAGAAGAGAGTGCATTGCATGATCATTTCATTGCTATCATATCAAAAATATTGTTCCATTGCCTGAGAAACCCTACAGTTTTTTGTTGAACACAACTTAATAAAAGGGAAGTAAGGTATTAGAATGACCAAAATAACCCTAAACACAAATCATATGCGAGACACGTGACTTATATTAGATGGAAAACTTAACAGAGTTAAGGAGCAATGACAAATTAATAATTTCAAAAAGTTGGAATAACAAATTGCTTAAAATTTTAGTTTATAAGACAAATTGAAAAATGCGTACAAGTTCATGTGTTGTAGAAGTTGTGGGAGTGAATGCCCACATGTTTTTAGCCAAAGGTGAGGAAGACTTTAGAATAGTGACCATGTTATTGTTGTATGAGGTTTTTCAAAGAGCACTCATTTCACCTTTGTAAGTTTTCATGGGTGTGGCTTTATTTAAAGAGCACTCTGTGTGTGATCACAACACATAGAAAAAAAAAGAAGTGAAAGCAATAATATCAGTATCCATCTCTTCCTCTCTTTACCTGCAATCCTTTTGTTTTAGAGTTATAAACTAAATAGTGTGATAAATTGCACCTGCTTCGCTCATGTCCCTAGTAAAGGTTACCTTTCTAACTTTTGCCTATTTATAACATATTATTAGCACAAATCTCTAACCCTAACCAGTTCTCATTTCCTTCCCCGAAAAAATGCTTCATCCAAGGATTTTACCATTCTTCTTCATCCTCTGCCTCACCTGCTTGATGTACCCTCGCCAAAATTTACTAGCACTATGCTTGCTCCTAGTTCTTATCTCAATATAACAGTTACTTATATTTTTGATTTCTTGTTTGGTATAGCTCGTAATTACTAATCCAGTGTTTATTTATGTTAATTTTACTACAATCAAAGATGGTGCGGTACAATCGTCCATCTTGAACTGCAGATTTAATTCTACTACAATTTTAAGTGGTGCGGTATAATCGTTCACCCTACTCTGCATATTTAATTTCCCTGCTACTTGAGTGGTGCGGTATAATCCCCCATCTTACACTATATTGTTTCAATGAGAATGGTGCGGTACAATCACCTTCCTCATTAATTATGTAAATCTCAATCCAGAAGTTTCGAATACTTATCATTTTGGCCTGAATATCAAAATGAAAAATTTGTATGAACCATAAGTTCTAACACTATACATATTATTGCAAATTCTTACACATCTCATTTTTCTTTTAGAAAAAGAAAATGACGAACTTGTCAAAGCTTGATTTTGTTGCCCTGGATATTACTGGGAAGAACTACCTTACCTGGGTAGTGGATACCAAGATCCATCTGGAGGTAGGAAATCTTGGAAAAGCCATCAAGGAGGGAAACAGTGCATCATCTCAATATCGGGCGAAAGCCATGATCTTTATCCATCGTCAAAGCCATGATCTTTATCCATCGTCACCTTGATGAAGGATTGAAAGCGCGTACGTAACGGTTAAAGATCCGTTAACCCTCTGAAAGACATTGAGAAATAGATACAATCACCAGAAAACAGTGATTCTTTCAATGACTCATTGTGAATGGACACACCTGAGGATCCAGGATTTCAAGTCCATTGTTGAGTACAACTCTGCAATATTTAGAATTAGCTCCCATATGAAGCTTTGTGGGGAAACCATCACTGAGGAAGATATGCTGGAAAAGACTTTTAGCACCTTTCATGCCTCCAACGTGCTTTTGCAGCAACAGTATAGAGAGTAAGGCTTTACTAAGTACAACTAGCTGATATCGATGCTCCTTCTGACTAAACAAAACAATGAGCTCCTGATGAAAAATCATCAGTTCGACCTATTGGATCGACGCCATTCCCAGAAGTGAATGTTGCTTCCCTTGAAGTGAACACCATTTCCTCTCGTGGCAATAATTACAAACGAGGACGTGACCACAAGCGAGGCCGATGGAACGGAAAGACAATAATCATGGTGTCCAGTTTTACAACCAGTGTCCAAGGTATAATTCAGGCCCAAGCTTTAAAAATGTAAATCGCCATAAAGGTAAAGCTTATATGAATAACACTCCTAGAAATCCTGAAGGAGCCTGTCATAGGTATGGTGGTAATGGGCACTAGGCGCGTACCTGTCGTATCCCAAAACATCTAATAGACTTGTATCAAGCCTCTATCAAGGAAAAGGGAGTCGAAACTAATTTCCTCGACCAAGCTAAACCGATGGATATACCTGATACAATGTTCGATTTATCGATCAGATTGAATCATTTCTGTTTGATGTACTAAACTTGTAGTTTAAAGCTTGCATTTCAATTTAATAAAAGTGACATTTCAATTTCCTTTTATTATGAATAAATTATTTTTAACTATGATTCCCTTACTCAGAGAGCATCGATAAAAACTATGGTTATTCTCAAAACAAGAGCAATGTTGGAGATATTTGTCTTGTAGACAGTGCAACCACGTATATAATACTTCAAGATCAAAAATATTTCTCAAGCTATTAGCTTACAAAAGTAAAGGTAACAACAATATCAGGCCAATAAGATGTAATTGAAGGCTCAGAAAAAGCCTAAATCATGTTGCCAAATGGAACAATATTGTCCATGCATAATGTTTTGTACGCTACTCGATTTACTCAAAATTTGTTGAGTTTTAATGACATACGTTTAAATGGATACCACATTGAAACGAAAGGTGCAAAAAATGTGGAATATATATGCATTATCTTCAATGATACCCAGAAGCGTACATTGGAGAAGTTGCGTGGTTTATCGAGTGGATTATATTATACATACATAAAGACAATTGAAGCACATACTGTCATGAACCAGAAGTTCATTGATCCAAAAATTTACATCCTTGGCATGACTGTCTGGGTCATCCAGGGTCCACCATGATGCGTAGAAACATAACCAACTTTAATGGGCATCCATTATTGAGCAGACACATTACTATGTTAAATGATAACCCTTGCAAGGCTTATTCTTAAGGGAAGGTAATTAGACCATCACAATTAAATATTGATGCTGAATCCCCATCATTCTTGTGAAGAATTTAAGAGGATATTTGTGGACTTATTCAACCATCTTATGGACCATTTCGATATTTTATGGTTTTGGTTTATTCATCTACCCGATGGTCATATGTTTGCCTCTTGTCTACTCAAAATGTAGCTTTTGCGAGACTTCTTCCTCAAATAATTAAGTTGCAAACACAATTTCCAGATTACCCTATCAAGTCAATTCAACTTGATAACGAAGGTGAATTTACATCTTAAACCTTTTGATGATTACTGCATGACACTAGGCATTGATGTTAAACATCCTATTCCTCATGTTCATACTCAAAATGGTTTAGCAGAAGCATTTATCAAGCAGGCTTCAATTAATAGCTCGTACTTTACTCATGAAAACAAAATTGCCAATTTATGCATAGGGACATGCCATCTTACATCATGCACCATTGTTTCGATTGAGACCTATAGCCAACCACTAATACTCCTCAGTATAGCTTGTGTTTGGGCATCAACCAAACATTTCACATTTACGAGTTTTTGGTTGTGCTTGTTATGTGCATGTTGCACCGCTACAACGCACTAAAATGGGACCTTAGTGCAGACTGGGAATTTATATGGGTTTGATTCACCATCTATCATTAGATATTTGAAACCTTTGACATGTGATATTTTAACAGCTCATTTTGCGAATTGTCACATTGATGAGATAATTTTCTCGTCATTAGGGGAAAAAAGATTGTTCCAGAAGAACGCCAAAAACTGACATAGGTTGTACCCACCTTATCTCATTTCGATCCACGAAACACTCAATGTGAAAATGAAGTGAAAATAATCGTTCATCTTCAAAGTATTGCTAATCAAATGCCAGAAGCATTTGATGATGCTACGAAAGTGACACAATCACACATACGAGCTGCAAATGCACCTGTAAGAATTGATGTCCCTGTTGGACAAAATAAAGTGGCAGCGAATGATTCATCTGGTGCACACTTGAAGCGTGGTAAACCCCAGGTTCAAAAGATTCAGACTCTCAAAAAGAAAGATGAGAGTACAGCTGAATCCAAATAAAATCATTTAGGAAAAGAAAATGAATGACAAATTCACAATTCATGATTCTGTACTTCTAGAAAAAGAAAATATCCTTGACGAGATACATGTTCCTGAAGAGACAGAAGTACATGAAAGCAAAGAAATCTCCATAAATTATGCATGTACTAATGAATTGTGGGATCGAAATGAAATAATCATTGATGATATGTTCGCATTCGCAGTAGCCACATATTAAGCGATGAGATTAAGCCCTGCTCTGTTGATGAATGCAAACAAAAACAAGATTGGCTTAAGTTGACAGATGCAATCCATGCAGAATTAAATTCCTTGGAAAGGCGAAATGTATTTGGACTGATAGTCTAAACCCCGCCTAGTGTAAGCCCCGTGGGTTACAAATAGGTATTCACAATAAAGCAAAATGAGAAAAAACAAGATTGAAAGATATAAAGCACAACTTGTTGCACAAGATTCTTCACAAAGACCTGGAATTGATTATGAGGAGACATACTCTCCTATAATGGACGCAATTATGTTCTGTTACTTAATAAGTTTGGCGGTTTCAGAAAATCTTGACATGTGACTTATGGATGTCATCACCGCGTATCTATATGGAGAATTAGATACTGACATATATACGAAGGTCCCAGAAGGACTTAAGTTGCTTGAAACGACTAACAAGCCATGAGGTATGCTCTCAATCAAATTAAGGAATGTGGTATAATCGTCTTAGTAAGTATTTGATCAAATAAGAATATATTAACAACGTCACTTGTCCTTGTGTCTTCATTAAGAAATCAAATTATGGATTTGCTATAGTGGCAGTATATGTCGATGATATGAACTTAGTTGGAACCCTTGAAAAACTTAATAAAATTGCTGAATATCTGAAAAACGAATTTGAAATGAAAGACCTAGGGAAAACAAAATATTGTCTCAGCCTACAGATCGAGCATTGTGCTAATGAAATTTTGGTCCATGAATCAGCTTACATTAAAAAAAATCCTAAAGCGATTTGGCATGGATAATGCTTATCCACTCAACACGCCAATGATCATTCGTTCTCTGGACATTAAGAAAGGTCTATTCCATCCAAAAGAAGATGATGAAATGGTCCTTGGTCCAGAAGTACCATATTTGAGTGCAATAAGTGCTTTATTGTATTTAACATAATGTACTAGACCATATATAGCGCTTTCAGTTAACTTGTTAGCAAGGTATAACTCTGCACCAACAATTCGTCATTAGAAAGGGAGTCAAAGATGTTTTATGATACCTTCGTGGGACAACGAACATGGATCTTTTCTACTCCGAGAAATCCACATAGGACCAGAACCTTGTTGGATACGAATATGTTAGTTTTCTCTTTGATCCGCATAAAACCCGCTCACAAGTTGGATATGTGTTCGAGTATGGAAATACAACAATTTCATGGTGCTCAACGAAGCAAACTTTAGTTGTTATAGCTTCCAATCACTCAGAAATACTTGCTCTACATGAAACTAGTCATGAATGTTCTTGGTTAAGATCAATGATCCACCACATCCAGAATTCATGTGATCTACCTTCAAAGACAAACACTTCAATTGTCATTCATAAAGATAATGCAGTCCGTGTTGCCCAAATAAAGGAAGGATTCATCAAGAGCGATAAGATTAAACACATATCTCCAAAGTTTTTTAGTGCATATGAGCTTCGGAAAGCTAAAGTTATTAAAGTTAGCCAAATCCGCTCCAATGAAAATCTAGTAAACCTATTCACCAAATCTTTACCAAAGTGAACGTTTCAGAAGCTAGTGCATAGTATCATATTACTTCAGCTTACCAATCAGTTAAATTTGAAGAATGTGAAATTAGGGGGGATACATATTGGGAGGAGCATTCATGATACATGTATGTTGTACTTTTTTTGCTTCGGGCTAGGATTTTTCCCACTAGGTTATTCCTATCAAGGTTTTATTGAGGCAACAAAAGCATACTTAACACTATATCAACAATCCAAGCAAAGTTGTATTCATTTTCCTTCGCTACGGTTTTTTCCCACTGGGTTTTTCCGAGCAAGGTTTTAACGAGGCAACTGATGTTGATATGTGGACATCCAAGGGGGAGTGTTGTAAAAGTTGTGGGAGTGAATGCCCACATGTTTTTAGCCAAAGGTGAAGAACACTTTAGAATAGTGACCATGTTGTTGTTGTATGAGGTTTTTCAAAGAGCACTCATTTCACCTTTGTAAGTTTTCACGGGTGTGGCTTTATTTAAAGAACACTCTGTGTGTGATCACAACACACAGAAAAGAAAATAAGTGAAAGCAATAATATCAGTATCCCTCTCTTCCTCTCTTTATCTGCAATCCTTTTGTGTTAGAGTTACGAAACTAAACAGTATGATAAATTGCACCCGCTTTGCTCATGTCCCTAGCAAAGGTTATCTCTCTAACTTTTGTCTATTTATAACAATATGACATTTCAAAAAATTCCCTATTATAAATCCAAGAAATCAACAATAGAAACTGCCCACTACGTGGGATTCTTTTAGTTTTCAGAATTTTTAATTAATCTATTTTAATTCAAAATGTTGTCATTCTACTATTTTATCCCAATTAGTTAAAATTTTCTTTTAACATTCTAATTAGTGAAGGGTATTATAGATGTATTGAAAGTTTCATGCAAGTGTATTGCCATGGTAGTTAGGGTGCTCATTTATATATAGAGAAGGAGCATGGTGGTTTCCTACAAGTGGTGGATATTGCTTTGGTAATTAGGACATGTTTACTCATCTCATTCCGGCTTAGGTTCAATGATCTCCCCCAACTCTCCCCCGATCCTTCTCTCTTTGATTAGTGTAGAATATCACTTAAAACCCAAACGAATGGAGGCTCTTTTTTTTTTTTTTAGAAAACCTCGACGGTACGAGGGGGATTTTATTGATATCAAAAAAAGAGTGCACTAGTCAGGAGGGACATAACCCCTTATAATACAAAGAAAAATGATAAAGAAAAATTACAAGAAAAGAAGGGGGACATAAACCATACTCCTTTAGAAACAAAAACAACAAAGATATAAGGAAAATAGGGGGACATGAAACCTAACCCTTCTAAAGCCAAACCTAAATGTCTAAATCTGCAAAACATAACAAGCAACATCACAAAGTTAAGAAAAAAAATCAAGAAAGTAAGACAAACATGTATGCTGAGATGCACATTAATTTGAGAAACAGAAGCCATGAAAGCCAACATAGTCTGAAACAAAGCAGCACGAACCGCTATCTAAGGGGAATCAAGCCATACCAAAATTGGAAAAGACAAGCCCATGTTAGCAAAATTGTCCACAATCACATTTGATACATGTGAAAGGCATAGAAAGCCATCTTCCAAATGCGGTCCAAACAAATAGACCATTGCATATGAAGAGGCCAAGGAGGATCAAAATTAGTTGATTGGAGAGCAGAAATAATACTAGAAGAGTCACTTCCCAGCCAAAGACAATGTCAACCCCACTGATATGCAACTCTACACTAATAACAACTGGTAATAATTCCACATAAAAAAGAGTTGCAATGACCATTCCCTTGGCAGATACCACAAGAAACTAACCATGACAATCCTGGAAAACTCTCCCACAAGCAACAAGACCAAGATTTCCTTTAGACAAACCATCTATATTAAGTTTAATCCAAGGGAACCAAGGAGAAGACCAAAGAATAGGAAGAATAGTTGGCACCTTGCATGGGATAGGTTGAATCCCCATAGAAGAAATTATGCGAGTGTCAAAACCCTGAGAGTAATCAAGAATAAACTTCCCATCATGAACGATCCCAAAATTGATATACATGCAGAGATGATGAAAGATTGGACGACCCAAAAACTAAACTTATTTCGAGCTTTCCAAATAGCCGAAATAATAGAAAGACCCGCAAAAATCAGAGATTGTGCAACTGTTGGGAAAAGGGCTTACATATGTAGCCATCCCAAAAACAGCCATGGAATTTAAAAAGGTGAAAGAGATACCAAATTGACATGCTAACCACCTCTAAAGCTACCTAGATATCCGGCACCCGAAGAAAAGATGGAGGATTCTAATGGCCTTAACCTTAATTCTTAACCTTAATTTTAAAATAACGTTGTTTAAACTTTAAACCATATATATATATACACACACACACACACACACACACACATCATCATCATCACAGGAATTGAAATGTGTAACATAAAATTCTATATATTTCATTCTCAGTCATTTGATACTTAAATTAAAACCCTAAAAATTCAGAAAATTATTAAATAGGATTCAAATTGTATTTCGTGACTATTGCACTATGCTGATCCAGGGAAATATATATAATAGAAAAAATTAGGCAGTGAGACTTGATCAGTTTGACTTCCCAGCTTGTAATTGCAAACAAATGATTTACAAACAACAGTACAAAGGAATTGGAATTTTTGGAGGAAAAAAAAAAAAAAAAAAGACGACTGACAGATGCTCCATTTTGTCTACTTATATTTAGCACTAGCCATGCAATAGTGCTGGCCGACTCGTATCTCATTAGCCTCCCACATCCACATATATGGTATATATCATGGAACATTCGTTGCAAGGGTACCATATATCATAGCTTTATGTTGTAAAGTATGAACCGGCTTAAAGAAATTTTCAAACATAAATTTCCAATAAATTTATGGTAAGATAAAATGGCTTCACTAGTTAATGTCTTCACTAGCTATTTTGTCACAGTTTTCTTTTTGCCATGTTGTAGTTTCCACAGGAGTAACATATGAAATTTAGATTTAATTATTTCAACAACAATTGTGGTTTGTTATGCCCCTTTCAAAGGTAGGTATGTCCTATTAACCTGAGGGATTAGGGCGTGCTTAATGTGACTTCAGCATAAGATGATAAAGAATCTTTCACCTCCAATTGACTTAAATCTCCATGCAACCATTTACTTTAATGCGCTGCTTAGTTACAAGCCCCCGCTACAAAGCTCGATGGTTTAGTTATGTACTCTTACTTGAGAGTTACATACTAGACCAAATAATTATTCTTTAGAGTTATGTACTTTTATTGCCACTTAGTATTATGGTCTAGTGATATTTCTTTTCACTTGTAAGTGAGATGTCTTAGTTTCGATTCTTGCCAAAAACGAATTTGAACCACATTATGAGACTAAGCTCACTCTCTCACCCCCTTAGTATAGATAATATTGTTTGTTAAAAAAAAAAAAAATTTGAGACTTGAGAGTTAAATGGGTTGTATGATTGAAATAGGAATATTATTCAGATGCTATAGTTTTTCCTAGTTTTGTATAGGATATCTTTCTTGAATGAGAACATAAAAAGTGAAAGGCTTATATGTCCAGAAGTTTCTTAAGATATGGACACCCATATGTAGAGAACTTGATTTTTTCCGTGGTGGACAATTTTTTTTTTGCTTTCATACTCGTGTCGTTATATTCATGTACTCATATTGTGAGATTTAGATTAATTGCCTAAATTCTAATTAATAAAGTAGGCCAACTTATGTTGTGAAAAATCAAACCCTGCCCTTCCTAACTTCACTTGCTCTAGCCACTCAATGTAATTGATCACATACTTAGCCTAGTTTAGCATTGTTCAAATACATTTTTAGCTTAGTTACTCACCGACTTCCTCGTTACATAGCCTTCTTGATGGGGATCCCTCATTTTGGATTACCGAGATAATCTCCCTGTTAGGATAGTTAATCCTTGATGCTTTACGTAATGTAGCTTGGGGGTTGATGTTATGTACGTATCAATTGATCATGAAACGTTTTCTCCAGAAGAAAAAAAAATAATATCACTAAGTTTCTTCGAATATTGAATATTGAATAATTGATCATGATTTAGATATTCAAATTTTGATCAATTAAAATATGGTCAACAAACTGAATGGATATTGATTTTTCAATAGGATAAAACATGGTTCCTTACCTTTAATAATTCATTTCTAATTTAGGGTTTTCGTGGAGCCGATTTCATCATGCACCAAAAGGGTGCCTTACGGAAACTAGGGTTCACAGAGAGAGAGAGAGAGAGAGAGAGAGAGAGAGAGAGAGAGAGAGAGAGAGAGAGAGAGAGAGAGAGAGAGAGAGAGAGAGAGAGAAATGTGTGTCTCCTTATTTATTATTATTTATTTTTTTGAACAAACCATAGTATCTACACTTACAGTGAGGTGGTGGGGGAGAATCGAACTTAAGATCTCTCACTTAACAGTGGGCTTGTCAAATACCCTTCACTAAATCAACCTATATACGTGTGTGTCTTTTTATTATTGTTCATTTCAATGTAATCTTAATAGTATCCAGCTATTGTATAAATTGACACATTGTTGAGTAATGATATCTGCATACTCCTTTCTTTTTTTCCTTACTCACATCTTTGTTTATTTATATTAATCGATTCTTTTTTATTGATTCAATCTAAAAATTAGATATAAACAGCCATGTGCACGTGAAGAAAAATAAGTGTGTAAAATCACTTACATTCTAAATGAAATTATTCCATGTTATTTTGGAGTACTGTTAAAATGAATTATATTGTATTTCTCAAAACACTTTTCACTGCATGAACATGATAAAGTTTAAGTGAAATTGATTGCATAAATTTTTTCAAACAACAAACTCAAGCATAGACTGACTAGGTGCAATGATGTGGTATACCACTACTACATGATTAGGTGGCTTAGAGTAGATTGCAATTTGATGTCACTTGATTAAATACACAAGGGGAAGTTCATACATGGGATTGGGTTAGGGTAAAAAAGAAATACTGAAGGAATTGGGGTATGATATTCTTCCAAGTACTCCCACCACCGCCACCACCAAAAGTTACATGTTCTCTCTACTTTTGGCTTTTCCAATAATTTGCTTGTCCCTTTGTCTTAATGTAAGAAGAAAGTACCAAGTGGATGGTGTATGCCTTTGGAAAGAATCCAAATACGAGTTTTGGATTTGGAGGCACTTGGGAGGCCTCCTCCTTGCAATCTCCCCACTATTAATTACCCACTAAGCAACAAGCAAGTGTGTTGTTTTGTTTTGTTAGTACATGTTTTGAAGGGCATTGTGTTGGAGAATAGTCCCAAACTTTGGCCAGCTCTTATTTCCATCCATTTCACTTGGTGACAAATCTCAAGTGAGAGTGAGAGAGAAACAAAGTAATACACCAGACATTTTAGAGATAAAATCGAGAGGGAGCTAGAGAGAGGGGGAGAGGGGGAGGGCACTGTATTTCAGAAATTCCATATTCCTCTGAACGGGCCAAAGGACAAACAAAATAAATCAATGACGACGAAAGGAAGCCTCGTTTGTCGCCAGTGCAGCCATGGAACAGTACTTTAAAACAAGAGCTTTTTGCTATTTCACTCACTTTGCAACAAAACTTCACATCACAAACACAAAACCCTTCTGAGTTTTCTTAAACTCCTCTCCTTTGATGGATTAGCTAGGAGGAGGCTCCAGCCAACCACTACCATTTCATAAACTTTTCTGGACCCAGTGAGGAATTTCCATCTCGTTTGAACTTGGTCGGTTATTTATTGGAGGAACTAACTAGTTACTTTTTCTGGTAATTCCCTTGCTCTGCGTAGTTTATATTTATTACAGATGTAGTTGTTCATTTGTTGTGAATTGTTTTTTATTTTATGCTTTTCTGTGTGGCATATTTGATTTTGTTTAGGGCTTTTTGGTTGATTTGTTGATGAAAAAAAGTAGACATTTAACTTGAAAAATTCCCAAAAACTTACATTGTTGAGTAGAGAAGGAAATATTTTAGCTCACTTGTAATGAGTTCTTTTAGTTTTGTTCACAATGGGATCATTTCCAAGAACAAAAATCAAATTCATATTTTCAATTTTTTATTCTTTTGCTCCTGTTTCTCAGAAACCATCTGTTCAGTTGACCCGATTCGTATCACATTTACCCGGATTCATGATTAATTTTAGTTGTGTGCTGTACGTAAACACCAAAGTAAGGTCTGTGAAATTACAGGTCTGGTACTTCTGACCTTGTGAAAGAGCTAGGTCACATGGTCAGGGCAGGTGAGTTCGAATCCTCGGCCCCATAGATTAAAATAGTTTAGACTATTGTTTGTATTATAGGTACGATACTTGGAAATTTCAGCTCGAATATAAGTGCTTCATTATTTGGAAAACAAATATGCGGAAGAGAAAATATTGAAGTCGAATTTTAATTAATTTTATTACTCAGCTGCTTTCCTTGTGGCCTAATTCTTTCTGTTTTAAAACAGTTCCGGCAATTAATCTTCTGCATCAGCTGATTGTTTTTATCGTTAAGTGAAAAAATGGCGCAAGACGATGGGTCACCAGTAACTTCATCACCCCTGCAGTTCTTTCCCTGGCTATCTCCTGGGATGGGATCTCCATACTCACCATGGCTCAGGGAGCTAAAATCTGAGGAGAGAGGTTTATGTCTGATCCAGCTTCTTTACGCATGTGCTAGCCATGTCACTTCTGGTAGTATTGAGAAAGCAAATTTTTGGCTTGACCAGATTTCTCAGCTCGCCTCTCCTGATGGCGATTCAATGCAGAGAATAGCTGCTTATTTCACCGAGGCACTTGCTAACCGGATGCTTAAAGGTTGGCCCGGTCTCCATAAAGCGCTTCATTCAACGAAAATATCATCAGTCTCAGAAGAAATTATTGTTCAAAGGCTGTTCTTTGATCTCTGTCCTTTCCTAAAGGTTGCGTATGTAGTCACAAATCAGGCCATAGTGGAAGCCATGGAAGGGGAGAAGATGGTTCATATTATCGATCTTCATTCATGTGAGCCCGCTCAGTGGATTAATTTGATTCAAACACTGAATGCGCGACCTGAAGGCCCTCCCCATTTGAGAATTACGGGCATTAATGAACAAAAAGAAGTATTAGACCAAATGTTCCTTCAGTTGACAGAAGAAGCCGGAAATCTGAACATCCCATTTCAGTTCAATGCTATAGTAAGCAAGTTAGAGAACCTTGACATCGAAAGTTTGCGTGTCAAGACTGGAGAGGCTCTTGCAATCTGCTCCGTTCTGCAGCTACATTCGTTCTTGGCAAGTGATGATGATCAAAGGAGGAAATCACCATTAGCATCTAAGAACCTGCAGAAAGTCTTGCATATGAATAAACTCACTTTGGGAGAATGGCTGGAGAAAGATCCAATCAGTGCATATAACCTGAGTCCCGACACTGCTTGGTCCCCGCTATCAGGTGCTTCACCAACGGGGAGTTTTTTAACTTCTCTTTGGGGCCTTTCGCCAAAACTAATGGTAATAACCGAGCAAGAGGCAAACCACAATGGCCATACATTGATGGACAGGATCATGGAAGCATTGCACTTTTATGGAGCACTTTTTGATTGCTTAGAGTCTACAGTATCAAGAGCACCAATGGAGCGACAAAAGGTTGAGAAGATGCTTTTCGGAGAGGAAATAAAAAACATCATAGCATGTGAAGGAACTGAGCGCAGGGAGAGGCATGAGAAGCTTGAGAAGTGGATTCTAAGACTTGAGTTGGCAGGGTTTGGCAAGGTGCCCTTGAGCTACAACGGAATGTTGCAGGCTAGGGGGTTCTTGCATGGCTATGACGGGTATAAGATTAAAGAAGAGAATGGATGTGTGTTTATTTGCTGGCATGACAGACCTCTTTTTACGATTTCAGGCTGGAGATCTAGGAGATAAGAATGATATGTTGGTCGACCATGCGGGGATTGAGTAAAAGTGTACCTTTTTCTTGTTTGTGTAAAGGATTTTAAGCATTTCTTCCTATCCAACTGCATAGTGTCTTTCTCAGAACGCTTTGGAGAATTTATTCTCTCTTTTTTCTGTCGTTGTTAATCTGTATGCTTTTTAGATCTCTATCTATATTAAACATGGTGTTGTGTCTCTGGCATATTTTCTTTAGGTTGAATCCTGTTCTGTAGATACTTCAATTTTAAACATATTTGGGGTTTTAAGTCAATCATATAGGTATTTTTAAGTAGTGAAATATCACACTCCTTGCTATTCAAGATACTCTAAATCAATTTAGTACTACGGTTTATTGATGTTCCTTTTCACCAGTAATTAAGATGTCATAGTTTTGAATCTCATAAATGTCGAGTTCATTACCAGTTTATTCTCCACCCCTTAGAGTAAATATACTGTTTATAAAAAAATAAATAAAAAAATTCTAAACCAACACAGCATGTATTCATGGAAAGCAACACAAACCATAAAAGAAAAAGCAACAAAACTATTTCTAGTAAATTTACTGACCATATCTCTCACCAAGATGATGTGATACAATATCGTTACTCTTTCAGTAGTGCAACACAGACACATTGTATTCAGCAACATGCCAACAGCATATCCAGTTTTCGTGCTCATCGAGAATGTCTTCATCAATGCATAGCCCCGTGCATATTGGAAAACTCCACTACCTCCAACGACAGGCATCTCTCGGATGGCTTCCATATAAGGATTCCTCCCTCGAATACTAACGGTACTACCATTGTACATACCGTCTAGGAAAGCAAAGTTCAAGACCATAAGTAATACCCAGGGTCATGTAGGGAAGCAAGAGCAGAAATGCCCTAAGCTCTCCCCACAAGCTTTGAACTAATCTTTGGCCCTTCTGTTAATGGATTGTCTACCATGAAAATTGTTCCGAAACCCCCAACTGACTTGTTTGGTGGTTCAACAATTTTCATGGCAGTTGGGTTCTTGCTGTTGTGGATGTCATGGAAATAGAACTGAAGGCGGGTAGTCTTCTCCATTCGTTTTGCAGATAGGGATAAAACAGAATGTCTGAGAATGCTCCATGTATGGTAGTGAAGGAATTTGATAAGATGATGGAGTAGCAGGCAAAAGTGGCAAAACAAGACATTTTGCGTTCAGTTTTCAATTGTATTGCAAGTGTTGCAGAGAGTTGTTTATAGGATGGTAATGGTATGGAAGTGAGGAATGATGTCTCTTCCTTAGTTAAGATAGTGTGGATTCTTTGCATTGGTGAAGAAGTTATAACCCCGTGCTTGGTTTTCCATCAACAAGAGCGCTGCGTAATATTTATTTACAAATACATAATAGAAAAGGAACGGGTAAAGAATATAATTTTATGACATCTTCAACAGAAATTTTAAGTAAATCAGAACACTTGTCACGTAGTGTATTTTTCCACGTGCTATTGCTGGGCTGTAATGAATTGCCTAACTTGAACTCCTTCGTTGGAGTAGAACAAGATAGAGCAGAGGGTGATGAGACTAGTGAAGTACAGAAATGAAGACATATTACTAGATCTCTACTCTCCACTTTCTCAGGGTGTTGATGAGTCAATATTATACTATATATTTTATCCTTATCTTAGTATTAATTTATTAGTTATTTTGGTAGAATTTTGATAATTTGTTATGTATTTTCAATGTAGGGCATTTGACTTCCTCTGGAGCAAAAAGTAACCAAACAGATAAATTTTGGAGTGATTCTAATTGGAGGATGTTCGTGAGTCTTTCAAGATAGATTGTGTCAAAATTCCTGATTTTTCTACCAAACCGTTTGACCGTGGCAATGAAATAAAGACTCAGTGCGCAGCTTTCCCAGATTGACGTTTCTAGACGTTTCGGGTATTTTGAAGGTCAATATAGTATATTTTGAGAAAGATTCCTTCTGAGGATTTGTTAGGAACGTCTCAATCTTTAAAAAGAGATATTTTGAAACCAAATCAGAGTTTATTTGGTTGATCAAAAGATGGATTTTCTCTGCAGTCTAAATTTCAGTTTAAATAGGAAGCCTTTTACTTCCTAATTATCTTATTCTATTATGTTTCCTAGTTTTTAGAAGACCTTTTCTAATAAGGATTTTATTTCATAGTAGTATAAATAAGGCTATTTAGCCATTAGAGATAAAAGAGAAGAACGCTTATACTTTGGAGAACGCACTACTTTGTATTTTCAAGGTGTTTTTTTTATCCATATTCTTAATAATATTTTGTTTTATGATTGTTAGTAACTAGTTTAATTTGCTAGGGCGAGGCCACGAGCCTTAGAAAGGATATGTAGTCTCTTTTCAATTTACTTGTGATATTATGCATGCAAGTTTTGAATTATTAATCACCTGGTTTAAATTATCGAATTGTCTTGATGATTAACCGTCATTAGGATATTTAGAAAAGTACTTTGATGCAATTTTGGCGGTGGGCTGTCCCTGAAACTGACTAAGGCTTTTTGTGGTTAATATGTGTAACTTCTTAGGATGGACGACACATCTTAAGGGTTATGTGGTTTTTCATAAAGTTTTCACAAAACTTAATGAGTCTTGCATGTTCACATTCGGACACGGACGGGTTGCATGTTAGATATACGTTGTTGGAGGTTCCAAGTAGGGCATATTTTAGAAAAACCTAACCTTCAAAATATGCATAGGTAATTCATAAGTAATTGGAAGAACTACGTATGATTGTTAAGGTGACGGCAGGAACCCTAGTGCTCAAATTTATTTTCAAAACTATTTTCTTTGGTTTTCTTTACTTTGCCAATTTATTTAGTTATTTTTAATTAAATTAATTTTTAAAATTTTAAGTCATAAAATCAACCTCTTCCAAACTTTGTTTTCAAATTATTAATTAAGATTTGGTATTTACATAAATTATTCAGTCAAACCCTGTGGAGAACGACCTTACTCGAGCTGCTATACTACGATAACCTTATACTTTTGCAAGTATTTTTAAGTGTTTTTATTCCTACTTTTGCAGGTGGTAAAATCCTTATTAAGAAATTAGAACCCACGACCACAAGGTTATCGTGAATTTCTTAATAGGGATTTTACCACCAATCCAAATAACCTATTCTAAAAATTTTTAAAAATAAAAAATAAAAAATAAAAGTAATTTGGACCCGTGGACTTGGCCCGAATCGGCCCGTTTAAAACGGGCTTGGTTAGGTCCGGTTTCAAATCTCAAAATTCATATACCCAGCTCGGCCCGACCTGCTACATTTTAAAACGGGTCAAGTTCGGTTCCTACAAATTTGGGCCTAGCCTGGCACATGCCCACCCCTAGGTGTGAAAGTGCAAATTTTAAAAGTATAACTCATGAATTATTGCCTAAGCAACGATAAATAGAAAATACTCTGTTGTGGGATTAATCTTCACCATATCCATTTGTTCTAACGCTTAAAATAATATATGGATATTAACTTAAAAAGAATGAACATTTTTATTTGACTCAAAAATTAAAAATCTAAAATTTCTTATTTCCCACCCCTAAACTTATATCACACATTGTCTTCAAGGTGTGAAAAATAGAAGAAAAGCAAAAATAAACTAAAACATCAAACAAAAATAAACAACCACCTTAATTGACTAGAAATAGAAAGACGAAAAATAAAACTAGAAAATAAAACAAAAGACAAAGCAGAACAAACTATAAAATGATACCAAACGAAAAATAAAATAAAGGGAATGGAAGTGTGGACACAACTGGGTTCGAACCTGGGACACGAGAGCATCAAAGAAAGCGCTGAAAAATAAAAACCCAAAAGTGCTGCCGTGCTGGATTCGAACCCGTGACCTACTAGAACAACATGAGGTGCTGAGCCTTTTACAAACCACACGCGCAAGCCTTAACGTGACAAGAAACCTAGCAATTCAGTATTTAAACTGAGTTATCAGCTCTCTTGTGTCTTCTGCTTATTTTTGAAAGAAAACTAATGAAAATGATTTGAAAATTTTGAGTTTTAACGATAAGGATAAAATAAAGGGTAAAATGAATAGTACCAGTATTGACTTTTTAGTGTAAAAATATAATTTTTCGTTAAATAAATAATACAAGAAGTTTTTCCTTAAAGTTCGTATTTTTAAATTAGAGCAGTTGTTCCTCTCCCTCTAGAATCTTCAAAACCCAAAAACACAAACCCAGCTGCAGCTTCCATTTCTCTCAAAATCAAAATTATATCTCGAAATTCCATCGTCAAACCCAACTAACACCAGAGCCATCATCTAACTCGAGTCCAATCTTCTTTCTTTATTCATTGCTCTGAAGGCAAAAATGGAGATCCACCCCCAAACTTCTGATCATGGTTGGTGTCGACCCACTTAGAGGTAAAAATGTATGATTCTCTAAATTCAATTTCAAGTCTAAGCTTAGATTAGGGAAAATTAGAAGATGAATGTCTGATGTATGTGTGCTCCCTGTGTAGGAGCTGCAGAATGCCGACCCAACATAGCAAACAACGATAAATGTCTGGAGTCATATCATAAAGAAAACTATATTACAACACCAAGGTAATCACTTACCAGACGATGACATCACTACTCGAGAACTAGGGTTCTTCTGCAACTCTACACTCCTGGAAACGACTCAATCAAATGGGGTTGAATATCTGATTGCTTGCGTATAAATATAGTGAGAGAGCAGTGACCCAACTTTATACCATAAGCGATGGACTTCAATAAGGACACTTCCCATTATGTGATCCTTAGCAAACTAACCATATCACTGCAAGTAAGTGGCCTTTTACCTACAATGGTGGAAAGATATTGAACCTTACATGATGACGTGGGTCAAATCTCGTCAGTGGCTAATCAAACATCTTATCTAACAAAATCTATCATTTGACAAAACCATATCACTGTGAAACCCTAGTAAACATATCAACTAGATATAGTCCTAGTTCTATCGAGATTGCTTGAGGCTAACAAGTAACAACCCTAGTATACAACTCCAATAAGCCATACCACATTGTTAAACGTAATCTCCTTATCATTCCAATTACCTTTACACGATAAACAAGTGTTTGCTCAATCTCTGTAGTAAACATATCAACTAGATATAGTCCTAGTTCAATCGAGATTGCTTGAGGCTAACAAGTAACAACCCTAGTATACAACTCCGATAAGCCATACCACATTGTTAAACTTAATCTCCTTATCATTCCAAATTATCTTTACACGATAAACAAGTGTTTGCTCAATCTCTATAGAACTTACAGGAGTCTGATTCTTGTTTTGGTTAACTTTTTAACTCTTAGTCGCTACGAGCCTACAACGAGGAAATAGATATTTCCTCGCCAACAATCCATCGACAGCGAGAAAACGTTTTCTCACAAAATATTTTAATTTCTCACTATAGTAAGGACAAGTTTAGTGATCAAAATCGGGTCTGTTTTTTAAAGGAATGGATAATATCCTTGCCAAAAGTGTTCTATAGACGACTTTGTTGTAGTGAGTCGAGCTAGATTTAATTAATGAAAGCTCTTTCATTAAAGAAAAGAGAAAATCTTAGAGCAAAACCGATTAATAGTTGCATGGTTGGCCTAGCTACGTTTAGTAAAAATAAATGTAAAATCACATACATGATCTTTCATCATTTCAAGGAAACTTCTAAAGTTATAATATATATAGAATCTAGCTCGAGCTGTTGAGAGAAAATATGAGTTGTTGACGAGCTTTATGAGTTGATAATATCAATGTTCAAGTTTTGAAAACATGGTTGAATATTTAAACACTTTTCATATTTTTTCCAGTTGAAGATTAGTGAAAGGATGGAAAACTGTTATTACATTTGCACCCATTTTGAAGCTCTCGAGGTTTCTTCAATGGAGAGAGAGAGAGAGAGAGAGAGAGAGAGAGAGAGAGAGAGAAGAGAACAGTGAACAAGAGAAAAGTTAGGCGTGGTGCATCAGTTTGTGAAAAATAAAAATAAAAAACGTTTTAAAAAATAGCTTTTCATTTTGAAAAAAAAATGTTTTTATGGTTAATCCACGTGACACCATATGATTCAATAGTGTATACATTTATATGTCACATCAGCACACTAACATAAAATTTGATTGAAATTTAAAGGAATTATCAAATTAATTTGCGAGATTCTTGCTCTTTCAGGCTTTTATCCCTCTCTCCTTTCTCTTGGTTGAGGTCCTCTCTGGTTGCTCTGGGATCTCATCAAGCGTCAGTTACCACGAGCTAGGGTTCGAATCGGTCTCATCGTGTAGTTAAATCGAACATGCAATTGCCCACATTTTGATAGGTTTTTTTTTTTGGTAATTACCTAATTTATGAATGAAGTACTTCAAGTGTTAGAAACGAAATTTGGTAGTGACTCTGATTTAATTTCTGGTTAAAAGATTGATTGCCTTAAATTGCACACCATTCTAAAATCCATCATAAGATACTAGTATATTTCAAAGGGATTATTCTTAGTTATAAGATTAACGTAGCCATTCCCTGATTAAGTACAATAGATGTCTCTATAAAGGATTAATAAAAATAAAAAAAGTATAAAAAAGTAAAAAGAAAAACGGGTTTTTCTCAACAAATGGCTAGCCTGAGACAAAGTTCAGGATTCTGACACATAAACATTGTACTCAACAATGGCATCTCCCGTATTAGCATCAAACCAAACCGTATGGGCTAAGGCATAACCTCGAGCAAACCTAAACTGCCCAGTGCCTCCAACAACTGGCATCTCTCTCACATCATTCAGGACCGGATTCCTCCCGAGAATGCTAATGCTACTCCCCTTGTACTTGCCTTCCACGAAAACAAAATTCATGACCATAAGGAGTGCAAATTCATCTGCTTGTTGTGAAGCAACTGAGTAAAACCCTTGTGCTCTTCCGATGAGCTTGGAGGCACGGTCTTGCTCTTCAGTCAGTGCATTATCGATCATCATAGTGCTGCCAAAGCCTGCAGCGGTACCATTTGGTGGCCCAATAATTCTAACAGAGGTTGGGTTTTTGCCACCAAGGATGTCATGGAAGAAAAAGTGGAGGTGGCTTAAGTTTTCTGTTTTCCCGTCGGATCTGACGAATTGCCTGATTAGAACTCCATCAATGGAAGAGAGAAAGGTTGAGCAGAGGATGAAGATAGAGTAGTAGAGAAATGAAGACATATTAGTCTCTCTAGCTAGCTAGTATGTCACTGTGTGTGTGTGTGTGTGAGAGAGAGAGAGAGAGAGAGATTAGACTTGTAGTAAGATATGTGGTATGTGGTCACTACAAAAGAGGAGGAAGAGGACAAGTTTTAGAAGTTGTTAATATGTCCAAAGTGTGAGATTGAGAATATATATATCTCGTTTACAGAAATTTTATCGTGCTCCAGAGTATCTTATATTTCAAGTTTTTTATTTGTTAGATATTATCTATTGTGTGTTTTAACTACAAAACGGCTAAAATTCTTGAGTAACCAATACTCCAGAGTATCATATATAAAAAATCCCATCATGCTTAATTATATAATTAATGGTTGGTCTGGTTGATGCATTTTCAAGCAACCACTGCTTTTTGTTGGGTCTACGAGAGTGTTTGGCTTTTAATTGCTTAACACAACATGGAGAGCTTGAATCCTTTTTAAGCAAAGAAAGATTGGAATCCATTGATGGCTAACCAAATGTCAAACATTACTTGTAACTTTGAAATTTTGTTTAAGGAATCGAAAGACATGAGTTTGGTGTTCGGTTATAATAAGGTTATGTGAGACTTAAGTTATGCCACGTACATGATGATGACCCCGAAAACAATGATAACAACAATTGATTTTTTGTTTGGGCCTGCTTTTACGCTTGAGCTTAATATCAAATATCTATTGCATTAAGTAATTAGCTTGAGATTGAGCACAAAAGATAACATGAGCCCTAGACTTATATTGAGTTATGAAAGGAATGAATAATATGCAAGTCAAATTATGCACTCTGATATTTTATTACTCAAATTGAGCGCAAAATGTAACATGAGCCCTAGACTAAAATACTTCGATATTTTATTACTCAAACTATGCATTATGCAATCAATTTTTATATTTTATTATTGGTTTTGGATATATTTTATTCATTGTTTTTATATAAAGCATACAATTTTATATTAAAAAGGATAAGCATACTAGTACATGTACCAAAATTCGAGAATATTCAAAACATATAAATTATATAAATTTTTGAAATATGTTTTGAGAATTTTGAGATTACTCTAATTCCAAAATTTTATAACAAAAATTAAAGGGAATTGTTATTATCACTCCAAAAATCTCATTCTACACTCCAAACTTTCTGTATTAGGAAAGAAAAATACACTTTGTGAGGAGTGTAGAATGAGATTTTTGGAGTGTCAATAACACTTCCCAAATTAAAAAAGTTGTTTTCAATTGGATGAGCCCAAAAATCACCCCTACCCGAAACAAAATAATAGTACATAAGATTATATCTTTTTTTTTAATGGGCTACTCATTAATAAACCCTCGACTAGTCAAAAACCCCAGGTACTGGAGGAACACTACTATAACATGGTGGTGAGGTGGAAGAGGGGGCAGTCGGAGTCGCAGTCGCAGAATTTATCCACTAGGATGGTGAAACGGAAGTTGGAAGACGAATCGACAACAACCGAAGAGAAAACAGAAGATGATGACACGGATAATGCCATTATACCTTCCCCGCCGAATGTTGAGGTCCGGGCAACTTTTATTGTAGAAAATGCTTCTCTGAGGAAAGGCATCGTTCGAAAGGTACAGGAGAAACTCTTCAAGCAAATATTTCTTTAATATTCCAGTAAAAAAAATTAAATTTGAAACTTTTTTAATTAATTTTTTTTTTAGAATTATATTTCCTCAATTTCATTTTTATTCCTCAGAGGTGGAAGATTCTAGATTCAGAGGAAGACGCTGACTTCCTCAAACAAAAGAAAGATGTGAATGATTATAGGCCTGGAGTTGTCTACCAGGTTTGCTCTTGAGCTATAAATTAGACGTTACATTGATACATTTTTATGTCATTTGAACTCCAACTCAATGTCATAACTTTTTTTATAGTATAGCGATAGTGTTATCAGGTAGACAGTTAGTTGATAGGAGAAGAGAGTCGGTGGAGATTGAACCCACACTAGGGTTTATAGGTATGATGTTTTTTTTCACCACTATAGTAAAATGTCATCTACAGCTCAAAGTCATAACTTTTGATAAACTATAACTTGCTTGATTAGACTTGGGAGTTATATTCTTTGGTTAATGAAAATCCTTATATATAGTTGGTTAGGTTTCTATTTGAAACTCAAACTAATGGAGTTATATTATTAGGTCAATGAAAATACTAATAAATAAATGAAAAAGTAATTGATAACTATAAGGTGTTGATATCATTGTTGAAAAATATCAGTGACAACTTAGTGAGTTACTGATACAAATTCCGCCGACGATTTGTACCAGAGAATTTCTGGATGCATAGAAGGACTCTAGCTTTGCAAATTTAGGGTCTAAATAGATCCATCCATTTGTTTATATGAGAGGAAAATTTAATTCCAAACCTTCATTTTTCTGAAGTAACTTTTGGATTTTATTAACATATCAAGACAGTAAAGTCCAATTAAACAATTTATACTGTATCATTCTATCATTCTATCCTTACAGACCTTTAAATTATAATATCATCAACCATAAGTTCATTCATTGGAATTGAGATTAGCATAGGCTTACTGCATGCCACCAAGGTTTTAGCATTGCATCATGCATGTCTTACTAATACGTAGTCTCTGTTTTCTTTTCTTTTACTGTGTTTAATTTATAATTCATGATTTTAAGTGTTTTACCCGTCCAGGCTCTTCGTTCGATTTTTGATAGCAAATTTAATAAATCTGGTATGGTACGAGCTGTGTATGTAAAAACAGATAATGGAGTGTTATTTGAGATTAAACCCCATGTCCGTTTACCAAGAACGTGTAGGCGCTTTTGTGGAGTCATGCGTAAGTTAGCTTCTACTCCTAGTCGTTTTATATTCACCTTTGCACCATTCTGCCTCTTCAAAATGTCATGGAACTTACGAATTGCTTTGAATTTTGACTTCTGCAATTTCTAAAGTGGAGTTACTAGATAAAAAATGCATACGGACCAAAGATACAAATGAAATTCTTAAGCGCGTCATTGCGGAACCTGTAACCCGACATTTACGAGTCAACTCTAGTGTAGTAGGTGAGCATTGCCTACCTTTATTTAGCATTCTGAGCTTACTGATGACTATGTTAATTCTGCCAGTGATGAATTGAATCTTGTTTTTGTGGTATGTTTGAGATTCTAAATTCCAGTTCATAGGTCTCTAATTCATGCTCCGTTTTGTATGTGAAATTTGAAATCCCCGTAACGGCTTTTTATACATGTTCAGGTGGGTGCAGAAACCCATGGGAAGATCAATGAGTATACAGATAATTTTATATCAGGTAATTTGTACTTGAGTTATTTGATAGTATGGTTTTTATAGAAGCATGGAGGAAAAATACTCTTTTAAAATTCTAAATGTCGATTTGAATAGATATGTTAAAACACTAAGATGGTTTATGTGAACTTTAGAGCTTGCAAATGTGATTTTTGGTGGTCTAGTATGAATTCTTGAGTACAAAAGAACAGCGATCGAAGGATTTTTTGCAATGTAGGAAACCTGAATCTTATCAAAACTGGAGAGCAGATGGTTGACACAAGTAGATACTGTAATTTCTTAAGTGTTATAGTGTATTAAACTTTGTTAAGTGTCATAGTCAGTTGTACACAAAACTGTTTCTCGTCTGGTTATGTTTTCTTCTTCCAGTTTACGTTTTGCTTTACTCTTCTATGTCATGCTGGTCTATATCTTGCCGGAATCTATTAATAATATCTTAATGTTGCATTTGTTTGCCTCTGCAGTTTCAAATTATCCATTGAGTGCAAAAGGCTGCATAGGGTTGATTTGCGAGTCGTTGGAGCATAAATGGAAGATCTTTTGAGTCATATATATCTAAGTTATTAAATACTAATTAAGGTTTGTAAAAGCGCCGAAGATATCTAAACATGAGTTTAGCTCAAAAAAAAAAAAAAAAAGAAGGGTAGTTATTCAATTTGATGAAGTCAATTTCTTCGACACTGAAAGGTAGAGGCCAGCACAATACTAGTAAGGCCAAGTTGAGCTGATTTCCATCACTGCCGAAAATAACTAACTTGTTGATCGTCGTCATCAGTTCTCGGTGTCAAATGCATCTATCAGGATGGTCAAAGTTGAATTAATTCATGTACTCATTTAAGTTCCTTCTCGATCAGTTAGATTATGATAAAAGGAATCCTGGTTAACAAGAACAAGACGCTGATCATGAAGATTCTGTATAATCTTATCGCAAACTGTAGTCTTACCAGAAGCTGCCCCACCAGCAAAACGAACCGATGTTCAGAGAGACGGAGAAAGAGAGTTTTATTTTATATTGCGGTTGCAAACTTGCAGATGTTGTAAATATAAGCATTTATGTGTGATTGCATAAATAAAAGTAGGAATTTAACATGGCTCGTCGGTTAGGATCATGTACTTATTGTATCTGTTAAGGGATTCCTAAACCGCCATTCAATACTACGGTCTGGTGATATTCCTCTTCACTTGGAAGTGAAAGGTTTTAGGTTCGAATCTCGTGGATGACGAATTGGATACTAAATTAAGTTGCCCATTGTGTAACTTAGGCGAACTCCCCCTCTTCCTAGTATAAAAATATCGATGTAATTTAAAAAAAAAGGATTCCTAAACCATAGAAGGATTAATATAAATATAAGGCGCAACGCATGTGAAAAAACAAGTTCCCCTCTCTCTCTCACACGTTCTCTCACTCTAATTAAGTTTTCTGGACAATATATTATCAGCGCTTTTGTAGTTCTTGAGAGGAATCTTATTGGTGTTTGGAGTTCTTCATCCAAGTATTTTCTAAACTTAATTTAATGTTCTTGTGTTAAACTTGATTATATGAACATCATCACAAAGAATGAACTCAATTTTATACTCGGAATTATATTTTGATTATGTCTTTCGATTATTATGAATTACTTGTTGATATGTGTGTCAAAAAAAAAAAAAATCTCAAGGAAAAAAAAAAAAAAAAAACCCTTACGCCGATGGCTCCAAGACCAGGACATCGACGCCATATGACTGTCTTTGTCTCGATCTTCGCCTGCGTTGCCACCCCTGTAGCTGATTTTGGATTCATCTATAAAAAAAACAATTTTAGACTCTCTCTCACCTTGCTCGCTTGCTATAGCTATTAGCTGTCAGCTATCGACGACAGAATACTGAAGACTGAAGCCCCCCAATCCCCTACCTGATTTCTTTCTGATTCGATGAAGACCCACAAAGTTTGGAATCCAAATAAGACCTCTAAAACAAGGTAATAAGCATTTTACTCTCACATTTGGTTTAGGGTTTAGGGACTCCGAGACTGCAATGCACGCTTGATTATTCATAGATTGCATATCTTCCTTATTTATTATTAATTTCTGTGCCATATTTTGTTTTAATCTCTTTGCCATGCACACACCATAATTCTTTTCCGACATCGGTGAAAGCAACTGGATTGCCTGCCATTCTTTTCGTAATTAGCACTTCAATGGTATTCCAGTGTTTAAATATTTACAAAATTGTCAATATTTTCGGGAAATATTTGAAAAATCAAGTATCGATATAGAAAGGGGTGTAATTCAAACTTCACCCTACATTAATTTTGATATAAGAAAATCAATGAATATCGACAATATTCACCTATTCTCAAGAGAAATTTTGTCATAACTCATTGCATATTTTGAACTTTTAAAATTCTTTTAAGCAATTTTCTCTAATTTGACTAAATATGAATGAGTTGATATACTCACCTCATTGCAAATTTCCATAATTTCTATCGTAGACAACTGATATCGATATTTCTATAAATTTGCATATCGATATTTCCAAACTATATAAATATTTTGAACACTATATTCCAGGATCGAAAAGAGAGAAATGAAGAGAGAAGCCTTGGAGCGATGCTCAAAGCGTCATTCGAGGGACATCTTGGAAGTGAAGGGAGTTGAACAGAATATTAATGAAGATTCTATGCGCCAAGTTACTGGGATTCCTCTAGCTCCTTCCAACCAGAATATGAACCCTGGCGTTACTTTTGTTCTCGAAAAGGCTTCCTTGGTGCCTGCTTATGTCGGGAAGGTAACCAT
This sequence comes from Pyrus x bretschneideri, assembly GCF_019419815.1. NCBI lineage: Eukaryota > Viridiplantae > Streptophyta > Magnoliopsida > Rosales > Rosaceae > Pyrus > Pyrus x bretschneideri. Next base: position 4,499,938 of record NW_025999546.1, on the reverse strand, counting down.
TTTTATTGTAATACCTGCCTCCTTAATTTTTCTGCTTCTTTTGCTACCTTGTTCGTTACTTTTCATTTACCTTAAATATATTTCCTTGTGTCAGAAAGTACCAAATTTTAAATCCAGAAATACACGCGGACTTCTTACGGAAAAAGAATATGGATCCTTAATAGATTGAGAATGATAGATTGAACTCATTACATTCCCCTCAAACATATATGACAACTTGCATCAGAAATTGCATATCATCGTTCTGCAATTGCAAAAATCACTTTTGCTTTTGTCTCAGCAATTGTTTTTATTTTGCAAATCCGTTTGTATGTTCAGGCCCTCCTTCAAATTATGGATTCCCGACTTTGTATGGCCGGCAGACTACAGCCGGTATATGTTAAAACTGACGAAGGGGTTCTCATCAAAGTCGAACCACATTAATATATTCCTAGCCATATTCCTCCATGGTGTTTTCTTTTCAAACTTCATCTTTTAATTTCCCGAAGCCTGTTTTAATCTATTGTTTGCAGCACAACTATTGCAAAAGCTCCGCATTAAGGCCAAGGGTCGACGTGAGACACTCTTGCGTGTGGTTCAGAATGTTGGAATTTTTGGATCGTCGGACCCGCCCCACTCTAACGATACTGATATTGTCCCCAACTTTTCCATTTGCCCAATCCGTCAGGTGTAAAGTTTTACCACAAAAAGCCTCGATATTAGTTAGAGTGGGGTAATACTATTTAAACCTCTTTGGTTTTCTTCACCCCACCGATGTGGAACACTTTTAACATTCCCCTCACATGTAACCTCATACAGCTCACGTTGGGCCCACTTGTTTTCAATGGAACTCAGCGGTCGTCTCTTGCACGGGTTCGCAACCGTGGGCTCTGATACCATGTTGGAATTTTTGGATCGTCAGACCCGCCCCATTCTAGCGACACCGATACTGTCTCCAACTTTCCCACCTGCCCAATCCGTCAGGTGTAAGGTTTTACCACAAAAGGCATCGGTATTAGTTAGAGTGGGGTAATACTATTTAAACCTCTTTGGTTTTCTTCACGCCACCGATGTAGGGCACTTTTAAAGCTCTGGAAAATATTCCAATGTATCAATCACTACTGATATAGCAGAATCTAAACCAACTCAAGGGTCAAAAGTTCAAGATGAAATTGTACTCCCTGAGGTCATTTTTGATATTTCACAGGAATGTTTGAGTTCTAATGTTGATGGTTCAAGCTCACAGATTGATCTATCACAGAGCTATGATTTTACTCCAAAGAAATGAAGACCCTTGAATGAAGTCATTGCACAGTGTAATGTTTGCATTATGGAACCTAAGAATTATGAAGAGGCTGCTCTAGATTTGTCTTGGATGAAAGCTATGCAACCTGAGCTAGACATGATTGAAAAGAATAATACATGGATGCCGGTAGACAAACCATCTAGCAAACCTGTGATAGGTGTGAATTGGGTATACAAAACAAAACTGAATCTTGATGGAAGCATTCAAAGCTAGACTGGTTGCAAAAGGTTATTCACAGAAGCCAGGAATTGACTTCAATGAGACCTTTGCACCAGTTGCTAGGCTTGACACCATAAGGACTTTGATAGCTCTTGCAGCTCAGAAAGAATGGTAGTTATTTCAGTTGGACGTAAAGTCTGCATTCCCCAATGGTGTACTCAAGGAGGAAGTCTATGTTGATCAACCTCAAGGATTTGTCATACAAGGCAAGGAGGATAAAATGTACAAGTTAAATAAGGCATTATATGGCCTTAAGCAAGCTCCAAGAGCTTGGTATGATGAAATTGATTCTTACTTCACCAAGGCTAGTTTTAAAAGAAGTCCTAGCGAAGCCACTTTATACACTAAGGTTGAAAACTCAAGGATTCTTATAGTTTATGCGTATGTTGATGATATTGTGTACACTGGAAGTAGTGACACAATGCTTGACAAATTTAAAAATGACATGATGCAGCACTATGAGATGACTCATTTGGGATTGCTACACCATTTTCTTGGTATGGGAGTTGTACAAACCAAGAAGAGCATTTTCATACATCAGAAGAAATATGCAATAAAGTTGCTAGAGAAATTTGGACTAAAGGGTTGTAAATCTGTGGGAACACCACTTGTAGCAAATGAAAGGTTGTGCAAGAATGATGGAAGTAAAGTTGTAGATGAGTTTGAGTATAGGAAATTGGTGGGAAGCCTTATGTACCTTACTGCCACTAAACCAGACATAATGTTTGGTGCTAATCTCTTAGCAAGATTCATGCATGGTCCAACTAAGAAACATATGGGAACAACAAAGAGTACTGAGATACATTCAAGGTACTATGGACTTTGGCATTGAATATGTAAAAGGAAAGTCAGCACTTCTTATTGGATATTGCCACAATGACTGGGCTGGGAGTATTGTTGACATGAAAAGCACATCAGGGTATGCTTTCAATCTTAGCTCGGGTGTGTTCTCTTGGGCATCAATCAAACAAAACACAGTGGCATTGTCTACTGCAGAAGCTGAATATGTAAGTGCTGCTGAAGCAACATCTCAGGCCAAGTGGTTGAGATTTGTTTTGGAAGATTTCGGGGAAGAACAGTTTGAACCTACCATGCTAATATGAGATAACACTTCAGCAATAGCTATTGCCAAGAATCATGTGTTTCATCAGAAAACAAGACACATCAGCAGAAAATTTCACTTCATCAGCGATGCAATACAAGAGAATGAGATTGAGCTTATTTACTGCGAATCTGAAGAACAAATGGCAAATATCCTAACTAAGGCCCTACCAAAAGGAGAAGTTCAACAATTTCAGAGAGATGCTGGGAGTCGACTCAACTGCCAGCTTAGAGGAAAATGTTGATTTTTAAGCTTTACAGCTGCCTTCTGATTCAAGTTTCTTGTTTTCCTTTGTAATTCAAAGTAGTTGTTCTTAGTTTGTAATGTAGGGCTCAGATTAAATCAAAGCTAATAGGCTAGATGTGTGCCACATGGTATAACAACTCACTTATAGTTAAGCATGTGTTGTGCACATGAGTGTGTGAGGTGGATGAGTGAGTGTGCCTTCAAACAGCTATATCTCACCCCTTCCCCCCCCTCACTCTATGCTTCTAGATGTATCAATTCAGTCATAGTTGAATAGAATCAAAAGGAGAAATCTCTCCGTCTTCTTCGCACCTTAATTTCTTCATGCTTTCTTATTGGTTTATTTTGATATGTGCTTTGATACTTCATAAAAACCACTTACCCATATAAAAACACAAACTCTATCATAGTATCAAAGCTTTCATTTCAATCCCATTTGGCACTCTCATCAAATACTAAATCCCTAGAAAATATAATTTTATTATTGATAGAATCCAATAACCTGTATCCTCTCACTGGTTCCATACCCCACAAAAACACATTTGTGACTGTTGCACTCAAGTTTGTGTCTTAGATTCATGGGAACATAAACATAGCATACTGACCCAAAGATCTTCAAGTGTGCAATTCTAGGTTTTCTTCCAATATAGGATTCAAAATGAGTCATCTTATCCAAAGCCCTAGTGGGACACCTGTTGAGGAGATATACTGCAGTGTGCACAGCTTCTGCCCAAAACTGGTATGGCATGCCTTTTTCATGTAGCATAGTTTTTGCCATTTCCACCACAGTTATATTCTTTCTTTCTGACACACCATTCTGCTGTGGTGTGTATGACATGGTTAGTTGCCTTTGAATACCAAAGACATTGCAATAGTCACTGAATTCAGAAGACATGAACTCACCACGTCTATCCCTTTGTTCTTCCAACTTTTCCCTGACTTTTGAGTACCAGAGAACCCACTAAGTTTTTGAAACTTAGACCCAACATTTACACTAGCAAATGCCTTTTCAGTAAAGTGTTCAACATGCATATTAAGCCTTTGTTCATAACCCTTCAGAGAGGCAACCACTTCTTGGATTTCAAGGGTTTCGATATCCTTTGAATGTTCAATCACAGCACAGACAGAGTCATAACTTCTAGGCAAGCTTATAAGTAATTTTTTAACAACCCTTTCCCTAGATAATTCTTCACCATAACCCCTCATTTGATTCATGATGTCAAACAGTTTAGTAAGGTATGCAGATAAGGATTCATCATCTCTCATCCTATTATACTCAAATTCTCTGCGTAAACCTTGCAATTTCACATTTCTAACTTGTTTGTCACTTTTGAATTCTTGTTGTAGGATATCCCAAGCTCTTTTGGAGGTTTCTTCGTTAGAAATCCTGGGAAAAATCTGATCAGTCACAGCTCCTTGGATTAACCCAAGAGCCTTAGCATCCTTCATTATGATCTCCGCAATGTTTGTTGGAGTTTCAATAGCTGCATCATTCTCTTTCGTTTCATCAGCTACCACAACCATAGTAAATGATTCTGGGATAGTGAACCCAGTCTCTACGAGCTCCCACAGTCGATGAGACTTGAGAATGGTTCGCATTCTGATATTCCAGAATTCATAGTTCTCACCATTGAAGATGGGAGTGCAGAGCTCATAACTCATTGATCCAGCCATATTAGACTCAGATATTCTATTTTTGCAGATTTAAGAAAAGCGATTCTTCAGCGATGAAGCTCAAGAAAAGCGGTTCACTGAAGAACACAGAAATCACAGATTCACGCCCAGATTAAAGCGATGAACTTGGCTCTGCGATGTGGGACACTTTTAATAGATACCGAGGCCTTTTGTGTTAAAACCTCACACCTAACGGATTGGGCAGATGGGAAAGTTGGGGACAATATCGGTGTCGTTAGAGTAGGACGGGTCCGATGATCCAAAAATTCCAACATGGTATCAAAGCCCACGGTTGCGGGCCCGTGCAAGCCAACGAGCTTGTCACCCATAAGGAAACAAGTCTAAACTCTTAATATAGAGACGACCGCTGAGTTCCATTGAAAACAAGCGGGCCCAACATGAGCTGATCTCTGAGTTTCAATTACCGATGTGGATCTCCACGTATGAACCACTAAATGAAGTTACACGTGAGGGGAAGTGTTCAAAGTGTCCCACATCGGTGAGGTGAAGAAAACCAAAGAGGTTTAAATAGTATTACCCCACTCTAACTAATACCGAGGCCTTTTTGTGGTAAAACCTCACACCTGACGGATTGGGCAGGTGGGAAAGTTGAGGACATTATCGGTGTCGTTGGAGTGGGACGGGTCCAACGATCCAAAAATTCCAACACATAGCCCTGTAGCTCAGCATCTGCCTGCCAACTCCGTCAAAATAGGTAAGCCTTCAATAATGCATGGTTCTGTTTTCATTTAAAAGCTTCCTTATACAGAAAACACGTCATCACTTCAGGACTTTCCGTCAGCTTAGCTACGAGAGTATGTACATGCTATCAGCGATAAGGCCAACCTTGTTTTTGTGGTATGAGCATTATACTTTCCCCTCATATGTTCGCATCATACATTTACTATCTGGTGGTTTGCTCATTTGTTCATTAACTAACCTAATGTTCAGGTTGGTGCCATGGCTCACAGGAAAATTGATAGCGAACATGTGGATGATTTCATATCAGGTTGATCTCTTATAAGTTATAACTTTCATTGTTTGGAATGTATTTGCTTCTACGGCGATTTAGCCCTATTTTACCATCTGGACAGCAGTTTATCACTACTGCCCATCATATTTCCAAGCAACCAAACTAATCAATAAGCCTGAAAAATGAAATCACGTTTAGTAGGTACCAACCTAAACAACATAGGCTTAATACATGTCTATGACATTTGCAACCAAGGAATATTCACCACATACAGAAGTGATGCTTATGTTGGAATTTAAGTGTCAGTCACGCTGCCATGCAACATTACTAATTCACGTGTCCTAATATAAGTAGGCTATATAGATGTTCCTTTAACAAATAGATTCCTCGTGTTATAACTTAAATGGATTGGTGGCCACATGGTGGTGTGATAGTCACACTGAAAAGTATATCGACCCTATGACTCTCCCTTGGTAATATTCTTTGCTTTGAGTGAGAAGTTGTGGTACCAGATTCCATCCCTTAAATTTTTTTAATTGTTCTACAAGAATAAATAGTTTTATTTGAGTCTGATGTTTCCTTTCATTGCTATCCTTATATTGTCTTTCTGATTTTATTTGCTAATAACAAGTATGTATGTGTACTTGCAGTTTCAAGATACCCATTGAGCGTTGGGGTTTGCCTGAGAAGTATATGTTAGCATTGGAGAGAAAGTGGAATATTTTGTGAAGAAAATGTTAGGAAGATGTTTTTAGACTAAATTTTATAGACCACGATGAATTTAACCATCAGCTGCCATATAATATGGTCTAATATATGATTCAAGTAGATGGGGTATCATCAGTATATTTAGTTGGTCCATTTAACTATTGGAAAGGACATATCAAGTTCTAGTTGAAACTTTCATTCATTTTTTGAGCATTTAAAGTTGCATTGTATCGTATGTGCCTTAATTGGCATACTCGGGCTACATCGTCAATTATTCAAGTACCTATTTAAGTTTGACCAAAAAAACCAAACAAGAAACCTTTTGATGAAACATACCCAACTGGGCACAAACACAAACGAATAATTCCTACAAGTCTCATTTCTGTGCAACATTATTTTTACAAGTTATCATGTTGCGATACACTCGACCTTTCGAGCTTGTGAGCAAAAAAAATTCTTACGGTCAAATTTGATGTAGGAGCACCAAGGAAGTAAACCAATATCTACCCCCATATGAGAGGTTTTTGGGTAGGGAAATCAACTTAAGGGATTGTGAAAGGGTATGTGATCAAAAAGTGGGTCAGTGTTAACCTGACAAATTAGGGTTAACTAGCCAAATTAGGGGGTAGAGTAGCGTTTTTTTTTTTTGTCTGAATCCACACAGATACATGGTTCAATTGTTGATGCTAAATCGTTACAAGTAGGGTTGAGCAATGAGCATTACATGGGTTGGTCAGGTTAGACTTCAACCTTTGGCTAACCCAATAGGCCCAAATTGGCATTATTGAAAACCTTTTCCACCCAAGAAAATTGACAAATCAACTCATCTAAACTATTCTAAAGCGAGTTAGGTTAGACATGTTCTAAAAGTTTGGATTATTTAGTTTCTTTCTTATTCCTAAGTGATTGTTGAAGAGGAAAATTTCGGATACTCCAATTATCTACCAACAAGTAATCTTGAACACGTTGAGAAGCCTTAGACACCATCTTCACTTGTCAACAATGAGAGCGGGGGGACCTGCAAGAAAACACTCTGATGCTCAAGTCAGTCATTGTTCAAAATAATTGCAAGGCATTGTAAAGCTATCAGATACTTCCCTTTTTTTCTCCCCTAGGCTGGTGGGATTCTTGGCCTTTTATAGGCATTCAAGTCTTGGGCTCCAAGTCCCACTTTCCTTCTATTTCTTCATGTTCCATGGAGTGGGTATTATGTTAGTTGATGTAGCTCCACTCCTCATGTTTCGTGTGCTAGTGGCTTATTTAATGGAGGAGTCATTTTTGGCTCCCACATTGCCCCCCTTTTGTCTCTACAAACACATATTGTTTAGAGTTTGTAGAGGAAAAATGTTTCTTTGCAAAAATTCATTCAACTTGAGATTTCATCATTAGTTTAGCCTTCGGCTACGATCATATGGTCTTTGACCATGAGTTTGGCCTTCGGCCACGGTCATATTGGTCTTCGACCATTAATTTTGGGTCTTCGACCTTCGGCTCTTATTCGGTCTAGGTCTTCAACCAATGGTCTCATGATCTTCGATCATCAATTTATATAGTAATAGTATGCCCCCAGAGTAATTAAAATTTTAATGACATCAGCAGTACTAATGAGCATGTGTAAGATAGAAACTCTTATCTGTTGGGCAACTTTGTTGTTGTCGAATTAAATGGATTTCCTTTGCTAACAACCCTTGGGTGCTTGCCGAATAACTGTTAGGCAATTTCATTACATCCGTTGCAGCCATAGTAAACTTTGATTGTGTTTCCTTGCTTTGAAACCTTGAACACATGTTTTGTTTGATGACTTGGTAGGAACTTATTGTCTCTTTGTGCAATTGTTTTCCCAAGCTAGAATTGAATGTTTCCGTTCTCGTCCTTCTCATCTTTTGAGTACTTGTTGCCCCAATGGAATGGTTTCTTCATGCAATTCCTCAAATGGTTTCTTCGTGCAATTCCTCAAGGACAAGTTGCTTATCAGGCATCATCCTTGATTGTCTGATATTTTGGGCTTCTCTTTTCTCTTCATGCTTGTGTTTTCCACAGATTCACTGACTACAATCCTCATGTTTACGTTCGTTGAATCCCTCACCAGAGGCATCCCCAAACAATCTTCCTTCGTAGCTTGTGAGAGCGGGGGGACAGGTGCTCAACTAGCTTTCTTCGCCCTGTCATATCTTCGTATAATTTACGAGTGAGGGCTGACATCTTATGATACAAATGAGGATTTACAAATGAGGACTAACATACAATTTACGAACGAGGACTGACATATGATTTACGAACAAGGATTTACGAACCCGTGATTTACGAACGAAGACTGACATATGATTTACGAACAAGGATTTACGAACCTAACGAGGACTGACATATGATTTACGAACAAGGATTTACGAACCCATGATTTACGAATGAGGATTTACAAACGAGGACTAACATATGATTTACGAACAAGGATTTACAAACCCGTGATTTACGAACGAATTTACATATGATTTACGAACAAGGATTTATGAACAAGGATTTACGAACGATGACTGACATATGATTTACGAACAAGGATTTTGATTTACGGACGAGGATTTACAAACGAGGACTGACATCTGATTTGCGAACAAGGATTTACAAACCTGTGATTTACGAACGAGGACTAACGAAATTTGACTGAGAAGGTTGTCTGACAGGCTATACATATATGTATTTATTATATAAACTTCTATCCCATCTTGTCGAACTGACAAAAGCAGCAGCTATAGCACAGAAGTCTAAAAGCGTGTCTCCCTTGCGGAACACACCTAGTCTGCACACCCATTATTTAAGGTTTTGGCCCATGCCCCCATTGTGGCTTAGGTGGAAACCATAACTTCTCGATATGGCTTTTGTACGAATTCCCACAGACGGCGCCAACTGTTGGAGAGGAAAATTTCGGATTCTTCAATTATCCACCAACAAGTAATCTTGAACATGTTGAGAAGCCTTAGACACCATCTTCGCTTGTCATCAATGAGAGCGGGGGGAACCTACAAGAAAACACTCTGATGCTCAAGTCAGTACTTGTTAAAAATAATTGCAAGACATTATAAAGCTATTAGATACTTCCCTTTTTTTCTCCCCTAGGCTGGTGGGATTCTTGGCCTTTTATAGGCATTCAAGTCTTGGGCTCCAAGTCCCACTTTCCTTCTATTTCTTCATGTTCCATGGAGTGGGTATTATGTTACTTGATTGTAGCTCCACTCCTTATGTTTCGTGTGCTAGTGCCTTATTTAGTGGAGGAGTCATTTTTGGCTCCCACAGTGATTATGAGTGATAAATAAACCAAAATACATGTTAGGTTAGACTTAAATCATGTAATTTGAGTGTTGTAGGATCACTAGTTGTTACTTAATATTTAAATTTCATTATTTACCAAAGAACAAATAAGTGTGTTTAATAACTACTAAATTTGTTATTTAATATTTCGGTCTAGTAATATACCTTTTTTACTTGTAAGTGAGAAGTCTTATGTTCGATTATCGTCAAAGGCGTATATAAACCACATTATTACTAGTTTATTGTGAGACTAAGCTCATCCTCTTCCCTTTAGTGTAGATAATATCGTTTGTCAATAAAAAACATAACTACTAAATTTTAAGTATATGTCTACTAACTACTAAATTTTTAAGTATATGTCTACAAAATATACATGTATGTTTAAAAATGGTTAACATTCAGATTAGTTAATTTTAATTGGGTTAATAATACTTCTACTCAACACAAATCACCTATTAAACGATGATCAAATATTTACAATTTACAGCCCAGCCCAACCCAACCCAGTTGGACTGGTCCGGTTGGTACGAGAATACCGAATGTTATGAGATTCTCCACCATCCCCGCCTCCTCCCCTCCCTCTCTTTCTGACTTCCTAACCTAATAGCTTCCGTCGCGTTTGGTTTATATAGACACCAAAGAACCTAGCTTTGGTGTGAATTTATGGCATATGACATCATAAGCTGAGATTTCAAGAACTTTACATTTTCCCTTCAAATTTCTCCTCATTGGAGCAAAGAAATCAGAAAAAGTATATTAATTTCTCTGTCCCTCCTGGAAATGGTCGGCTCACTGCTCCGAGCAAGAAATTCCATCACCAAAATCCCCAAAGTCTTCTCCCCAAATCCACAAATTCTCACTCCAAACTCAACCCCAATCCAATCCCACCAAAACCCATGTCCCCAACTCCCTCATCCCCAAAACCCTTCAAGGGTTTTGCAGAATTCTTTCTTTTCAACCCAGTCCTCCAAATTTCCGGAATACGAAATGCCCTCAGTCACTTGGGGCGTCGTCCAAGGCCGGAAAGAGAAGCTTGTCTCCAGGGTCATAATCTGTGACTATTTGAAGAGCTTAGGCATAATTCCTGATGAATTGGAGAACTTGGAGCTGCCCTCTGCTGTTGATGTCATGAGGGAGAGAGTTGAGTTCCTTCAGAAGCTCGGATTGTCGATCGACGACATTAACGAGTACCCGTTGATGCTCGGATGCAGTGTGAGGAAAAATATGATACCTGTGTTGGCTTACTTGGAGAAAATTGGGATTCCCAGGCCGAAACTTGGTGAGTTTGTTAAGAATTACCCGCAAGTATTGCATGCTAGTGTGGTTGTTGAGCTTGTGCCGGTTGTCAAGTTCCTTCGTGGGCTTGATGTCGAAAAGCAGGATATTGGTTATGTGTTGCAGAAGTATCCTGAGCTTCTTGGATACAAGCTTGAGGGGACAATGAGTACTTCGGTTGCATATCTTGTTAGTATTGGTGTTAGTCCTAGGGATATAGGACCGATGGTTACACAGTATCCTTACTTCTTGGGAATGAGAGTTGGGACTGTCATTAAGCCGTTTGTTGATTATTTGGTTTCATTAGGTTTGCCGAAAAAGATACTGGCTAGGATGCTGGAGAAGCGGACGTACTTACTTGGTTATGATCTTGAGGAGACTGTTAAACCAAATGTGGATTGTTTAATTAGTTTCGGGATCAGGAGGGAAGCGCTTGCTTCGGTTGTTGCTCAGTACCCCCAAATTCTTGGGCTGCCCTTGAAAGCTAAAATGTCTTCGCAGCAGTATTTCTTTAGTTTGAAGCTTAAGATTGATCCTGAAGGGTTTGCACGGGTGGTTGAGAAGATGCCACAGATAGTCAGCCTTCATCAACATTTGATAATGAAGCCAGTCGAATTCCTTCTTGGACGGGGAATAGCTTCTGAGGACGTAGCTAAGATGGTTGTAAAGTGTCCCCAGTTAATTGCGCTGCGTGTTGAGCTCATGAAGAATAGTTTCTACTTCTTTAAGAGTGAAATGGGGAGGCCACTGAAAGAGCTTGTGGACTTTCCGGAATACTTTACTTACAGCTTGGAGTCGAGGATTAAACCTAGGTACCAGAGGTTGCAAAGCAAGGGCATCAGGTGTTCGTTGAAATGGTTCCTCAACTGTAGTGATCAGAGATTTGAGGAGAGGTTGCAAGGGGAGTATATTGAAACAGAGACACCGGGTCCATCATTTTATATGGGTGGGAAGTTAGAGCTCCCGGGAAGTGAGATGGTGTCAGATGAGGATGATGAGAGTGATGATGAAGTACTTTACAGACGCACTGTTTCCTTGTAGTAATTTTTGTTGACTTCAGAAAATCAAATTTATCTTAAAATGTTATTCATATTCATCGGATTTGGTTTTTCTTATGCCTGTTCATATTTGGTCATTGTTCTATTTTAGTTTGACTTTTTCTTTCTTAATCATGTGTATGCATCTTATGTAGGTCTTAAGATTGTTAAAGACAATGAAAGTAAAATCATTTTGCCTACTTTAGTTAGTATATTCTTTCAACTAGTTCAGTTACCTGAAATTATTAGCTTTGCCCTTTGATGGATCAGATTCTGATAGACAATATCAACTGTCATCCAACCTACGACTGAGACAGTGCCACTGTTTGCTATTATGAATTTTGATTTCTGGTGTCGAAAAGGATGTTTGCATGAATGTCTAAAGTGGCCTAACTTTGTGTCCCATTTAGTTTCTTTATTGGGAAACTAAATGTTTTTCTTGTGATGGAAAATGCGTTACTCTTTGTTCTGTTCATTACATAGAAGCATGAACAGGTAGAGTTCTTGTATTGATCATTAGGTTCTTAGTATTTGGAAATAGTTTCTTTGTTTTTTTTTTTTTATGAATACCTTGAACTCTGCTACTTCTCTTGTGTGTTTCCCCATTGTCACAAAACATCCCAGGCTAGTAGACAACTATGATGATGGTTGACACCAAGTCTGTCTAGCCTTATTTGAAATTTACTCGTATATCATGTTGAATTTATTGCTTTAAAGTCAATGAATGCATTCATGTAATGTTGATGATGGGAAATTGATATTTACATCATCTGATATGTGAAGTTGCTTTTTTTCATACCTAGTGCAATTTTGCTATAGCTGTTTGTACTGATGCAGTCAGATATGGGTCAAGACTTTGTCTTTATGATGACCTTGCTTGCATGAGCAAGGCTCAAGTCTCCAGTATTTATAAAGGAAATATTTGTCTCCCAAGAAGTATATGTACGTAAAATAAAGGCCTAGGAGATTGTATTTCTGGTTTCTTAGCTAGTATTTTCCTTCCAACTGAATTAGTGACTCTGCACCCGACTACTCCGAAGATGCAGATCTTGTACGTATGTCCAGTCACCTAAGACCCTGTACAAACTGCTTTATTCCCAACATCGTAACCAAAGAGTTTATATAGATATGGTTCCTCAAGGGTTTTTAGGCACGTCGCAATCATGAACACTATGGCTCGTTAATGTCCAGACAAATTCGCAGGGTTGTGTCTTCACTCAGCTGTCAAGTGTTGATGTCATTTTTGTTTGCGGATATTGGCAAAATTTATGAATTTTTTGATAGGATGCACATGTAGGAGCTGGATCTGTAATTTACAAGGGTAATCAATCTTGAAATTCATCTTGTTGCTGGTAGTGTTTGTGGCCTGGCGCATAACATTTTTTTAGCTTTGCTGACTGTTCCATGGTTGAGAATGATTCTTTTGAAGGTCAAAAGAAGATGAAAACAAAAGATACAAGCTTTTCTTCTCTGGAATTCGGAAGATTTTTACCCGCAGTACTTTGGAATGGATAAATCTACTGTCTCGAGTCTGTAATTTGGATTTCACTGATATTAGGGCGAACAACGCCATTGTGGATTTCCATAGAAGGAGCTTCTCAACAGATGTGGAGAAACTGGCTAGAAAGGTTAGATTTTGTTCTTTGTCATATTAGCTTGCGATACTTTTCTGACTCTGGTTCGTTGTCGTTATAGTAGAAGCCTATTCTGTACTCTGGGGCAAGGTTTTATTTGAGCTACCACTAGAAAGAAGGGTTATCGGCTTCTTATTGTAGAGTTACGATCATTCTCTTCCTCTCGGGAAAAACTACCTGTGGAGATATATACAGTACCTGAATCTTTGTCATTTGATTTACTTTGATATCCTATTTTCCAATTCTTAGCAATGTAATATGGAATTTGATACCCATCTTGAAGCTGTTGATGAATAATGGTATGAGCTACTGATGTTTATTGTTGTCCGTAGGTTGCGAAATATGTGCAGTGACTGAGGAGACGCTGCAAAAGGAGCAAGGAGGAAGAGACGCTGTCAGCAAACCCTAATGTTTCTTACCAAATGGCATGGCATTGAACAACCAGAACAATGACCAGATTGTGAAACCAACTAGCTTTTGGTACATTGATACTTTTTTCTGATGTTGGAAATTGTCCGTCGAGTTCAAATAGGTCGCCGTTTACATCCCCACTTTTGGTTGCCCTGCAAATTAAAGTCATTGGGTTCTTAATGGCCACCTAATGAGCTTCATGTGACGGTTAGTATTCATAGTTATGGTGATGAGATTGGTCTTGGTGATGATGATGTAATACGCTTTATTATGATTTTCCTACCATGGTGATGATATTGGTCTTGGAGATGACAACCATGTTTTTTTTATTTTTTTTTATTTTTTTAACGAACGATATTATGTACATTAATGAAATGGGAGAGTGGACTAAGCCTCATATTAGGTTAGCTATACTAATGTTGTTCAAATTTGCTTTTGGCAAGAATCGAACTTAAAACTTCTCACTTACAAGTAGAATCATGTATTATTTAGATTCCCACCGGATACATGAGACACAGACAAAGAATCGGTTATGAACGCTCTCGGACTCTCCTTAAAGCCCATCCAGAGAGAGATGACAACCTATTTCTGAATTTTTATATACGAATTTTTCAATTTAATTCACGTGACCCAATTTGATTAGTTTTGTTGTCCCCTCACATGTTCCACATAAACACACGAATGAAATTTTAACGGAACTTAACAGCAGGGACAACATTGATGTGCAAGAGAGCATAACATAAATGACCAAAAGTATGTATTTGCAATACATAAAGGACCATTTGTGATAAAATAAAATAAAATAAAAGCTTTTAAATAAATATATCACATTATTCACATCTGACTATTAGGTTAGAATTGTATTAAATATCGAAGTACTCCAACGTTTAACGTCTTTTAAAAATCCCTTCAATCTAAATTTGACTACGCACTCTAATTGGACTAACCTCAAATAGTATGATAAGAGATCAAATTTTTTAAACCAAATTGCAAATCAAATGATGTGTCATCGATAAGAAACAAGCACGTTAATCAATACTTAATTAGTAATCTAATCATCTACAACCAAATTATTTGGTTTGCAGATTTAATTTAAAAATTTGGTCTGCCTTGCATTAGCTTAGGTGAATTATTAGGGTTTTGATCTCCTAATTGGTATCATCACAAGTTTGAGAAACATTACGACGACGCCGTTTTGTCCCTTATGCAAAATAGTGTTCTGACGAGTTCTAGTAAAGCAAACAGAGTTTAAAACCTTCACAAGCTCTGCTCGCTCTCTTCCTCTACCGCCAGCCTCTCTGATTCTCCAGGTGAGCTTCCTCCTCTTCTCTTTTTCTTTCCCTTTTTCTGTTGAATTTTCTGTTTGCTGTCCCTGATTTCATTTGGGGTATTTTGGATTTAACTGCGATGGATGATGTAAAAGCAAAAATGCTAAATTTTGAGCGCTCAATCTCATTCATTTATTAGTAGAAAACCAGCATTAATTCAAATTACGCAATCAATTTATCAACTTGCTGCTTCTCATTTTTCTGTGAATTGGGTAATGCTCGTGGCAGCCCATTTTTTCGGTTATGGCTGCTGTTGCCGCAGATTTTTCTGTTGATTTTGGAGGTTTGATTGTTCTCGTTTCTTTCTAGACCCTTGATTTTTTTTATTAGTCACAGTTGATTCTTGCTTTGGCATGTTTTCAACATTGAAGCACAATCAGCTTGTGTATTTCGTTGATCGGATAATTCGAGTTGGCATGTTGTGTGTTTCTTCCTTTAGCACATTTTTCATGAGATGATTACAGATGACATTAGTATATTTCTTGTTTCCGCGTTATAGGAGGCGAGTTGATGTATTTTCGAGCCAATGCTGCTTTGTTGTAGCTAAGACAATGGAATGGGAACTAGACATGGATTGTTCAAACAATTTGTGGGTGACCTCTCTTTCCTCGACTCCACACCCTTTGGGAAGCTATTGGACTCATGCATCCGAACCAAGTCGGCACGTGATGCACGTCGCATCCATGCCCGTATCATCAAGACCCAATTTTCCTCGGAGATTTTTATCCAGAATAGGCTCATTGATGCTTATGGAAAATGTGGTTGCTTGGATGATGCACGCAAACTGTTTGATAAAATGCCTGAAAGGAACACTTTCACTTGGAACTCCATTTTAAGCACATTAATGAAGTGGGGTTTAATTGATGAGGCTGTGAAGATTTTTAGGTTAATGCCTGAGCCTGACCAGTGCTCATGGAATTCGATGGTATCAGGGTTTGCCCAGCATGACCACTTTGAAGAATCTTTGGAATATTTTGTTAGATTGCATGGGGAGAATTTTGTGCCAAATGAATACTCATTTGGTAGTGCTCTTAGTGCTTGTGCAGGTTTAAGAGAGTTGAAAATGGGTGTTCAAATTCATGCTGTAATTGCAAAATCCTCGTACTCATCAGATGTTTATATGGGGTCTGCACTTATTGATATGTACTCTAAATGTGGGAGTGTTTCTTGTGCACAAAGAGTTTTTGATGGGATGAATGACCGGAATACTGTTTCTTGGAACAGTTTGATTACTTGTTATGAGCAGAATGGCCCAGCAAGCGAAGCCTTGGAAGTTTTTGTGAAGATGATGGACTGTGGGTTCAAACTGGATGAACTAACTTTAGCCAGTGTGGTAAGTGCATGCGCAAGCTTGTCTGCAATAATGGAAGGTCAGCAAATACACGCTTGTGTTGTAAAATGTGATAAATACAGGGATGATCTTGTTCTGTGCAATGCATTAGTTGATATGTATGCAAAATGCAAAAGAGTAAAAGAAGCCAGGTGGATTTTTGATGGGATGCCTGTTAGAAATGTTGTTTCAGAAACTTCCATGGTAAGTGGATATGCAAAATCGGCAAGCGTAAAAGCAGCAAGATTGATGTTTACAAGGATGATGGAAAGAAATATAGTCTCTTGGAACGCACTTATTGCAGGGTACACACAGAATGGGGAAAATGAAGAGGCCCTTGGACTCTTTCTCCTCCTGAAGAGGGAGTCTGTTCTGCCAACCCACTATACATTTGGGAATCTACTCAATGCTTGTGCAAGTCTTGTTGATCTGCAGCTTGGCAGGCAGGCTCATGTACATGTATTGAAGCACGGATTTCAATTCCAGGTCGGGGAAGAGCCTGATATTTTTGTCGGGAATTCTCTAATAGATATGTATATGAAATGTGGATCTATTGAAGATGGCTGTCGTGTTTTTAAAAATATGTTGCAAAGGGATTATGTATCCTGGAATGCCATGATTGTGGGGTATGCACAAAATGGTTACGGGATTGAAGCTCTTGAATTATTTAGAAAAATGTTGGCATCAGGGGAGAAACCAGACCATGTCACTATGATTGGTGTGCTATGCGCTTGTAGCCACGCAGGATTGGTTGATGAAGGGAAAAAGTACTTTTACTCAATGAGTGAGGAGCATGGTTTGGTACCATTGAAGGACCATTATACATGTATGGTTGATCTGCTTGGTCGAGCTGGCTGCCTTATTGATGCCAAAAATTTGATAGAGGTCATGCCAATGCAACCTGATGCTGTTATATGGGGGTCTTTGCTTGCTGCTTGTAAAGTTCATCGTAACATTACCTTAGGGGAGTATGTGGCCGAGAAGCTCTTAGATATTGAACCTAAGAACTCTGGACCATATGTTCTTCTCTCAAACATGTATGCCGAGCTCGGGAGATGGGCTGATGTTATACGAGTAAGGAAGCTGATGAGGCAACGTGGAGTTGTCAAGCAGCCAGGTTGCAGTTGGATTGAAATACAGGGTCATGTGCATGTTTTCCTGGTGAAAGATAAAAGGCATCCTCAAAGGAAAGAAATACATGATGTTTTGAAGTTGCTTCTTGAACAGATGAGGCGATCTGGATATGTCGAAGATGCTTGTGATCTCGAGTCCGATGAAGAACATGGTGAATCCCAACTAACCTCATTGTACCACATCGATATGTTGGAAGATGCAGCAGTCGGGTGATTTTCCTCGATAAAATTTGGTAAATACTCTTCTTCATTCTTGGAAACAAAAAAGAAAAGAAAGCTCGCAGAGTAATGTCATACTTTATTGTTATCATGCCTATGTTTCTTCATTTCAATTTATGGTGGATGATTATGCATTGGGTGGAAAAGAGAGAATCTCTATGTTTTGGGGCAGATTATAGTGAGCTTCTTTAGTAATGGATCCATTCAATGATGATTCAGATTCCTCCTTGGATGTAAGTAGCGATTTTGATTCACCTGAAAAGCTGCTGTTCATATCACGGTTTATATGCAGAGGGCAAGATGCAACTGAGGTAAAGTCTATATCACCTACACAGGCATACAGCCTTCCCCAGTTTTGCATCTTCAGATTTCAGTAGGCATACAAGTTATCTGCCGCCTGACTTATGGGATAAATTGCCATTCTAAGTTGAAGGCTGTCCATAAGAATGGAAGGCGATCCCCATCCCTTTACCGAACTAAGAAACATGGCTTCCGTGTCAGTATCGACCCATGGAGACTGATAAAGTTGAGCAAAGAGAAAGCATTGATAGCAGCAGAGAAAGGATTCGAACCACTACCGTTAGAGACCAAATGTGGACCACCGATGATGAGCACACATAATAAAAGCGCGGCCACTGCAGGATCAGGCTTTACACCTCTGATATCCAAAGGGTGGATGCCAGGGTCACCGGCGAAAAGTTTTGAAGCCCAAGAAGGCGGTTTTCTGGCTCACCAACCATGTTCTCTGGCATTGTGGCCTCACCAAAGAACAAGTAGAAAAAAAGAATAAAAAAAAAGTACTATTAGAGAAAAAATTTTGACTTGAAACTGACAGAGGTGTAATTTTACATTCATGGAAATGCATGTTAATGGTATTCATGTTGTTCTACATCAAACTAATATTGCCTAATTGATGTGGGTGAGGCCAATCGACCAGGGGCCGTTCCATAGAGTAGCATAAAATATCACTTTGTCAAAATCATAATTACCGAGATTGCCTAACATTTGGCATAATCGCGGAACTCCTCTGGGTGAACAATTACATTTGGCTTCAATGGAATAAATAGAAAACTAACTCTAAACAAGAATGTTCTTTCATAATTAATTGTCATAACGCAACGTGAATATTAAGAACAAAAGTAACATCTTCATACCAAATTTTTATGAGAGATTTTTCAGTGTGCCAGAAACACAGCTTGATACATTAAGTGTCATATTACAAGTGGTTCGATACTTGAAAAAAAAATCTAATCAATTGTATTATGACACTTAATGTATCATACCGTATTAAATATTACAAGTAGTTCGATACTTGAAAAAAAAAAAATCTAATCAATTATATTATGACTTAATGTATTAGATCCTATTTTCGGCACATTGAAACAATTCTCCTTACTTTGGAAGCAAACTGGGATGCAGCAGATAACAGCTGACAGCCTGGCACTAACAAATAGCCCAACATAAGCCCATAAAAGGCCCAATTACACCATTACAGAAATGAGAAATCTTCTCCAACTCGTCAGAGTCGGAACTCATAAACTCAGAAGGGAGTGAGCGAAAGAGGAAGAGGAAAGATAACAAAGAGAGTTGAACGGTGCCGTTTCGCAAGCCATCTTCTTCCACGAGCCGAAAAAGTTTCGTCCCAAAACCTGCAACTTTCTCCGGTCAGTTTCATCCTCCTTCTCCCATCTCGTTGGTTTTTTTCGTTTGGATTTTTCTGTTGCATTTGCATATTCTAATTTTTGGGGGTTTTCGGAACGTAGTAATTCAATTTTCATGTGATGCAAATGATCGTTTGAACCCTTTGAGTTGTTTTAAGATTAATCTTAATTTTGATAATTAATCAAAATTATAGAATTGAAGTTGTCATTGAGTTGTTATTTTAGTGCTTGGATTAGGAAATATTTCTACAAGACTTTGGAAAATTAAAGTTTTATCTCAATTGGAATTTTGAATGGAATGTTGAATTTCAGTTACTTTTTGTGCTTGCTTGGTATGTGGATTGATCATATGAATTTTGATCGAGTTGTATAGGAGTATGGCAATGAGAGTGCACCGTGTTTCACTCCAACAGAGTGGCATTTGTTCCTTTGTGGTTGAGTATACGGAATTTATCCCTTCGGAATGATGGATGTAAGTATCTGTGACGGGGGATGCATTTCGAGGGAAAGGAGGGTCCGATTGTATTGTGGTTGAGGATATGAAAATGGATATTTGAAGTGTTTTACCAAGTTTTGTAAATTTAGGAATCAAAGGAAAAACTAAGATGACAGGACACACTAAAAGTATTAAGAGGCTAATTCAAAAAAAATCTAACTTAAGTTTGGTCAACAATGAATTGGTTCCTCATCTTTTTTAAAAGTTGACAGTTACGTACCTAGGCATTATACGAATTTGTAGTAATGTATTAAACCTTTTAGCTTAACCGTTTATTTTCGAGGTAAATTGGCTGCTGGTTTGATGCGGGCCCATTTTTATGAAAAAATTAATAAAAAATATTAAAACAAAAAAAAATTAATATTATTTAAAATATTACAAATAAAAATACCCTTTTTTTTTCTTGAGATCTTCTGATCTTAAACTTCTTCTTGTCTTCAAACTCATCTTCTTCTTTTCTTGGGGGCCGTAGGTAACTTGTTTTTTTTTTTTTATTTTTTTACTCTCTCTTGTTACTTCTCTCTTCTTCTTCTCTTGTTCTTCTTCTTCTTCTTCTTCTGCAGGGGGCCGAACTGGGCTTTTTTTTTTTTTTTTTTTCTGGGTTTTTTTCTGTAGGTCCATGGTTATTTCGTGCATCTTCCCCTCTCTCTTCCCCATCATCTTCCTGCAACCCAGCAACCCAGAAAAGAAGAAGAAGAAAGAAGAAGAAGAGAGAGAAAAAAAAAAAAAAAAAAAAAAAAACCCCAGTTCGTCCCTGCAAGGGGAAGAAGAAGAAGAAGAAGAAAAAAAAAAAAAAAAAAAAAAAAACAAACAGCAGCAACCCAGTTCGCCCCCCTCACACCCACCCTCTCCTCTCCACACCCATTCCCCCACCCCCACTCTCCCCCCCCCCCGCGCGGACCCCCGTCGCCCATTTTCTCCTCGCCCAGGAGAATGGGTTTTTTTTTTCTGGGTTTTTTTTTTTTTTTTTTTTTTTTTTTTAGGGGTTGTAGATGGTGGGTGTGAGGTTGGGGTGCGAAGGTGGGGAGGTTGGGTGCGTGGATGTGGGGAGAAGAGGGGGTGAGGAGCTTGTTTTTTTTTTTAAATCGATTTTTTTATAATTGTTTATAAAAATGTCCGATCAGCACTGTCAGCCTTTTAATGAGAATAACGGCCAAACTCACAGAAGGTTTTGACACAATTCGTAAGATGAGGTATGCATTGTCAATTAAAAGATGAGGTATGAAAGTGTCATTTGACCCATACTTGAGGTAGTTTTTTATAATTAACCCTTAATTATATTTAAACCTCTTAAATTCCTCGTCAAAACCAATATCTGCACCACTAATGACCGTTAAACTGTAAAAATGAAAAAACTGGACTGAGAACCACATTACATTTTCTTCTGATTTCTTCAATCCTTACGAATTCTCAGTCTCCCATTTTCTTAATTCTTTCAAAGTTTCTTCAATGGTGGCTTCAAACCGTCCCCGATACGAAACCGGTGACGGCATAACCAAACTCAGACATCAGATTGGATTGCTCTACCCAGATTAGCCTGATCTTCATCTTGATACGTTCTTCAAACACAGGGATGCATTCTCTCTAGGTCCTGCATGGACTCGCCCAGTTCCAATGCAGTGGAGTGTGACTCGCTGGTAGCAACATGGATCACTCCCAACAATCCATATAGGACCAGAACTGGTCTTTGTCCACAAGGTTGGAGTCACGCTACCCAGGGTTTCCCTTACTCCCTCTAGTGAAGAGTGGGGACAATGGATTGATGACTTGAAGCCCATTCACGAAGCTAAATGGCGATCCAACAGCATCTACGACCTGATTATGCTATCCAAGCAAGGCATCACTTTGAATCCCGAGCTTCTCAGTGCAGCAGTGGTGTTTTGGGACAACACCACCAACACCATCAATCTCAGAATAGGCCCGATGACACCCACGATCCTAGATATGACTTAGTTGTTCGGGCTTCGGCCGTCGGGCAAATGTGTTGATATCAACAAGGATTGGGCAGCTCCTTGGGAAACCAATAAAAAGAAGAAGGGAAATGTCGGAGCTATCCTTCCTCTTGTGAAAATGAACAGTGATCCAGCCGAGCTCAAAGCCTCGGGCACCTCCTTCTCAGGATTCCCGCATTATTTCAAGGGATGTTCCAGCTCCAATCCCCTTCAGGCAAATCCCGATCAGGAGCACATACATTTCCTGTTGTATTGGCTCAACAAGTTCTTGTTTCCAAATGCATCAAATTGGAGGGGATTCCTCTGGCCAAGGCATTGAATGCCTATGACGACGTTGCCATAGGGTCATTCGTGTTGTCTCATATGTACTTGATGCTGGACAAGATGACCAGAGATAGGCCATTCCAGACCAACCAGCAAGGGCCACTTTGGCTGGTTCAAATTTGGCTCCAGTGGTACTTCCCTGAGCTTAGGAGTCCAAAGATCTTTTTTTAATATTGAACAGTTCCAGCCATTCAACTGGCTTTGGCACCTTTGATACACCGCACTACTCTGGAGCGTTTGTACTTGTTTAGAGAATGTCGGACAAGGACAGCGGAACAATGGGGTGCTTCCTTCTTCAGAGCCTATCCTTGGTTTGAAAAAGGAAATTTTTGGAGGAGCTCGATGGACCATACAACAAATGGGGAACGAATCGATTCTTCAGCTGCGTCCAAATTTGAGACATCGCTTGGTCATCCTCACTAGTTTGTCTACTCTTCTTAATCTTAGTTCCAATAAACCTAATTGATTGGTCATCCTCTTAGATTTATCTAATTATCTAAAAACAAGTTCACAATGATGGTCAGTCACAATAAGATTTGAGACTAGAATAGATTAAGCACAAAGATTAAGAATTAAACATGGCATGTAATCGAATAATAATCAACAAGATACTTCGGAAATAATCATGTCATGGCTTCATCATAAACCTTAGAAAAGTTGTTTAAGTACGCATAGTCATAATAAAAATCACAAAAGAAGTCATGGAAGAAGATAAAACACGGAAAAGAATGGTAAAACACACTAGCCTGTCCTCCTTCCCTTTGGACAAATTTTATCTGTATTCCGTTCTTTCTAAACCCCCCTTAAGATAGCC
Organism: Pyrus x bretschneideri; assembly: GCF_019419815.1. NCBI lineage: Eukaryota > Viridiplantae > Streptophyta > Magnoliopsida > Rosales > Rosaceae > Pyrus > Pyrus x bretschneideri. The sequence goes on along the minus strand of NW_025999546.1, from coordinate 4,476,814 downwards.
TAGGGTCCTCTATTTTTTTTTTTTTTTTTTTGAACGCACCTAGGGTCCTCTATTTATTCTAATAAAATCCTAAAAAGTTTGACAAAAAATAAAAATAAAAAAACTCCTAAAAGAGAACAAATTCCTAACTAATCAATGAGAGAAACTAGGAAAGAATCATTCTTGACTTAGGAAACATGGCATTAGACTTGCACACTGCAAGTTTTCAAAGAGAAACCGTATCTCTGCCAAAATTACAAGCACACTGCAAGTTTTCAAAGAGAAACCGTATCCACCCAATTCCATCTGTCACAAGAAATAAAACACCTTTACTTTTTTATTTTTTTCAACAAACATCATTATGAATTATGATGTTTCATCACAAAACAAGGGATATTAATTTGCTGTCTCCCCCTTTTTTCTTTTTGACTAACCAAAAGTGTCTTTTGGCCACTTGGCCACATACTCTAACACTGCTAACACCACATATCGTATACGTCAACACTCCACAATACAATGTTATGTGTATTTATCCCTACAATCATCTGGTTAAGATTATTATGCTAAGAGTGCTTCCCAAATCCAGAACTCGGATTTCACTAATCCTAGTCGCATCGCACATGTTTAAATAGGCATTTATTTGTACAATCTTAACATGCTGCCTGGTATCATGTGATTGTCTTTAACTATGTCACTTATGCAACATGTGATTTACCACGCAACTTAGTAAATTATTTACTTGTAGTAGGCACATAGTACAATATTTTGCCTTGCCAAACTCTGTCAATTTGATTTATTCATTATGCGTTCATACTTATGTTGCCATTTATTGTCAGGAATTATTGAGCAACTAGCTCTATTACTAATTAAAGAAGCCTACCAACTTATAGATTGATGAGCCACATGCTTATGGTGACCACATGCTTATGGTGACAAGGATTTAGTCTGAACGATAACCTCTTGTCTAACTGGACACCCACTTGGTCATTTGGACACTCGCGAGCTTGGACACCGATTCGTTCAGGCACTTAGGCCATCGCCAACCGATGGTTGGCCAAAGGGCTCGTTTTAGCCCTCTGGCCCTCCAAGATTCTCCAAGATATTAGTATTTTAATGAAAAGTATATGGTCATATTTGCTTCTGTCTCCAACCGAGGGCCAAAGGGCTATAGGGCTCGTTTTAGCCCTGTCACGAAAAACTATCTCCAACCGAGGGTCAAAGGACCATAGGGCTGAACATAATTTATTATTTAAATAAAAATTACAATTTCTTAAATTCAAATCCAACAACTTAAATTTAAAAACTACAACGATAACTGACCCAAAAAACCAAAAAAATTAGAACTTAAATTTAATGAATGGTTTAGGTATTTATAGGGGGGAAAAAGAATTTTTAAGAATTAAAAAAAAAAAAAATTGAATACAACGGCTAGCTGACTCCACAGCCCTATGGCCTAGTCCTTGGTTGGAGATGGTTTTCGGGCTATTTTCGGCCTTTGACCCTCTGGCCCCTTCGGTTGGAGATGGCCTTACGAGATTGGACACCGTCAAACTTGGACACCTTAGAGCTCAAACCCTGACTCACGGGCCCAACTCAAAGACCCTACTTATGACCCGGACTCAAAGACCCGACTTGTGGACTCGATTCGTGGACCCAACATATAGATCCAATATGCAAACTCGACAAACGGACCCGAGTCATGTTGAGAGTTAACTCATAATAAGCGCACACAAATTCTGGCTTTCCCCTCAAAACATAGTGTGTCATTTCCTCTCTTTTTGTGTTCAGCTTACATACCATACCTTACGTATATATTTGAGACTACAACGATAAAAGATGTTAGTTGAATGTATATTTGGAACCACACAACTTCTACTGCCCTTCAGGCACGCCTCCTACGCTCTTGAGGCATGCCCTCTTCAGGCAATAAGGCTTTCGTGAGTAATACGCGAAGCAGCTGAGCAATGAGATAAGATAGTATTGTAGAAAGAATCAGATAGAAAGATTCAGATATTTCTTTCTACCATACTATTAGTATTGTAAATTATGGAACTATATCAAAATTACACACAATTTCTGAAATTGAACAAAAATAGCTGCACTATTGTTGAAACTAGACCAAAATAATCTACACTATTTCGGGAAGTGAACCAAATAAACATTATTTCTAAAGTTATAACAAAATAACTCACACTATTTCTGAAACTGAACCAAAATAACCACACTATTTTTGGAACTGCAGCAAAATAACTCATATTATTTATAAAACTAAACAAATGTAATTCACACTATTTCTAGAACTACTGTAAAATAACCCATACTAATTTTGAAACTACAGCAAAATAACAATACTATTTCAAAAACTGAACCAAAATAATCCACACTATTTCTTAAAGTGAACAAAATAAACACTATTTCTAAAAATACAACAAAATAAGAATGAGGTTGAACTACAAACACCCAAAACAGATCCAAACAAAAATCAATTTTCTTTCCCAAAACTAAAAACAAAAAGAAAATTAATTACCAAATAACTGTTACTGTGCCAAATGTATAGAGAAACAGAGATTAATCGGGGGAAATTCCATTTCTAGAAAATTGTTGGAAAAATATATATAATTTGAGAATTAAATTAATTAAAAAAGTTGGGAGGAGTTGGAGAGAATTAGAAGTCACATAAAAGAAAAGGAAAACTAACGAAAAGTCTTTAAGAGCTTTAGGTTTTAACGAAAAAAACAAAATAAAGATATAAGTGAATTGTATCAGAAGTGACTTTTTAAGGTAAAAATGTCATTTTCATTAAAAGTAAACAGTACCAAAAGTGTTTCTAAAAAGAAAAGGGAAGCTTGTACAATAAAAACCATGAGAGGACACATGAGTGAATGAGGTCAATAAGATAAGCAGCTTAACTTTTATATACATTCAACTAACATCTTTTATTGTCGTAGTCTCAAATATATACGTAAGGTATGGTATGTAAGCTGAACACAAAAAGAGAGGAAATGACACAAACGATGTTTTGAGGGGAATGCCAGAATTGAACCATGAGGGGAAACTTACACAGAAAATGATCAGATTTGCTGCAATAGAAATTAAATTAATTTATGGTAAAGTCCAAGTCGTTCATTACACAAAACCCTAAAAAATTATAATACGCAAACAGACAAATCTAAACGAAAAAACCAAGGAGATGGAAAAAGGAGGATGAATCATTATTTAAGAAGAATACAATTCATAGAACAATAATTAGTACATAAAACGAAAGCAGCAATGTAAAAGTCATGGGGCTAATTGAATTCTGAGGGCTGAGGGCTAAGAACGATAGCTTAATAGCACCAAGTACCATTATCAGTCGGAGTTTGGAAACTGAATTCAAGACTCTTCTGGGTTCCTATTAACAAACATAACATGGCGGACCAAATTAAAAACAGCTTTAAACTGAAAATTAAAATCTGAGTTGTTCTAGTTCTTTTTGTAAGAATTCTCATTACCCTGCACAAAAAGGAAAGTTTCCCGCAAGCTTGGAGCTAATCGGGGTCACATTCTCGTTGCTCTGCATTCACACATCACAAAATTCGAAGTTGAAAACTTTTTAAAAATATATATAGCAACTTGGCCTACCAACCTGACTTTAAAATACAACTTCACTAAAACTTTTAGATGGTTGTGGTTTCTTACATCACAAAAATGATATATAATGTAAACTAATGAACTCGATTCTCCGTGGAAGAGTATGTGTGTCTTTTAGAACATCTATAGCTGACAAAATGGAAAGGTACAAAGCCATTAAACAATTATGTACACCTAAACAATGGTCTGAAAATAAGCTAGCTTATATAGATGTTACTAAAATCTAAAAACGACCGATGCCCCGGAAATAGCCATGCCCTATTGCGCCTCCTCGTTCCCAGTTTGTTCTGAAATGGTGGTTTGACTCAAAGTTTGCTCTGCAATGGGAGTTTGACTTAGGGTTTAGGGGTTTGACTCATAGTTTGTTCTGACGTAGGGTTTGACTCGTTCCCAGCCTGATAGACATATTCAAACATTTAATAATCTACAGAAATTAACTCAGCCACATTGAATATCAAACACACCTACTTACCATCTTGTCCAACTCTTATTTCGTAAATTTTTTCTGGTAAAGAAGCATAGTTTATCCTGAGCTCTGCAGTAAAATAATTCAATTCTTCTTCCTTGCTTTTCAATAAGATCCCTACAATCAAACAAACATAATTACTCTAGTAAGCAACTTCAATTTAAAATGCAACGATATAACATAAAGGAAAGTGAGTAATTCAAAAATCAAACTGTGCAAGCGCTCTCTCTCTCTGTATCCTTCCCTCTGTGCAAGCCCATACTCACCCACATTGTGTATCAAAGAAAATCTCAGCTTCTTGCTGCAAGGGTTTGCTCGAAAACGAAGCAATAAGATAGGTTCAGAGCTAGCACTAACTAAAATATATTACTCATATTCGCAATAGGTTTGCATTATACGTGTTTTTGCATCCATGGCATGATGTTCTTGGATTTATATGGATGCAATGTTACATTTGTTGGTAAAGTTATATGCCAAGTACTGAACATCTTTTTATTTCGTGTTCACAGAAGCTTGGTTGAAGACTGAAAAATCTGCAGAGGAGAAGCTTGGTTCCCAGCTTCAACTCCTTTATTCGGTGACATATTAAAAGTTTAGGGCTATGAAGTGGTGTCGTCGTCTTTTTTACCCTGCCAGTCATTCATTCTTTTGTTGAGGATTACATCTCGGTGAGTTTCTTTTGGCTTTTATTCGGGATTACATCTTAGTGAACTTCTTGTCGAGCATCTCGTTTTGAGGAATCAGATCTTTTATTCTGATAAGTTTAAATGAGGAACTTGTTTACCTGTGTTGAATGACTTGAATCGTATGGTTCTAATTTGTTTTATGATATTGTCTTTTTCCATAAAAATTTATGGGTCTCAGTCTTGGTTTCTTTGTTGGCGCCACTTGCTGCCACCAAAAGCCATGGCGGCTTCCGTTGTGTGCATATTGTGTTAACAGGACTAGAGTATTGGGTGTTTTCTAGCCTATCGGAGAGCTATAAACCTATTTTTGAACTGAATTTAAATTCGGGTATGATTTTTGGGTACATCATCGGACTGTTGAAGATGGTCTTACTAGAGCTAATAGAGACTCGTGCGGTGTTTGCACACGTGACAAACTCTGAAAAATGGGATTACACTCTCTAATCTCACGAAATATTTGGAGGATAACTTGACTCTAGAAGGTACATTCTTGGATGAACTTTCCATATTACAAATAGAGGAATGAACATCATACGGTAAACCGCAGGATAACAAATATCAATGTAGGGACGTGTCATTTACACGAGGGAATTCGAACAATGCCCTCCCTTCCGGCTCAGCGCTGAAAATGCAGACCTCCTCATGTTCCTAAGTGTTGGAAGTGAGAAGTTGGATTGGTCTTGAATCTGGACGCTGGCTGATCAAATGTAACACAAAGAAGTTGGCAAGAAATGTAGAAAACAACCTGAGACTTGTTGAAATGATGGTAAAAGGTTTGGAAACAAATATTAAAGTCAATATTTAGTTCTAACACAACTGAAGAATACGCAGTTGTGACTTTCTAACACATATCTTTTGAATAAAGGTTGGTTTGAGAAGAAATTACCTACTGACGTTTAGAATGTGAGGAATGTCAGTCCAATATTGAATCTGCATCCTCATCTTAATCAAATAACTGACAAAAAAAGAGGTTTGGTCAATACGCAATACTGAATAAGAAACGTGAGAGAAGGAGAATTGAACGAATGAATTATTTGTTTTGAGAGAGAAGGAATTACTTGTGATATTTGGAATATGAGAAATCTTGGGCCACTCTCTGCCGGTACCCCTGGCGCATGCTTTCTTCAGAAAGGGACACATCGCAATCAGTAGATTTTCTAGTTTGGTGAGGCGTTGCATAGCTTGGGCAGAAGGCAGAGACTTGAGATTCTTGCAATTGTAAATATTTAGTCGGTCGAGAGATGTAATGTCGCCCAACCACTCTGGAAGAGTCTCCAGCCCATCGCAATCATCTATTTCCAACTCTGTTACTGGACTAGTGGAGTGGTTAATTACTTGAGGGAGAGACTTGAGCTTAGGCCACCCGCAAAATACTAATTTGTGTGATGATGGAATTTGCGCAACTGGGAAAGAATCGAGCTCCTTCCAGAATCCACCAATATACAAGCTATTCAAACTAGTCAGAGTACGTAGACCCGTCGGCAAGTATTGTAATTTCGCACAATGCCATATTGATAAACTGGAAAGAGATTGCAAGCTAGTTACGTCGACATCTGCCAGAGATATCAAATTTTTGCACCTTCGAATTTCCAAGTGGACAAGAGATGTGCAGGATGAGAGCCCACTCGGCAGACCTGTCAATCCATCACATCCCATAATACTCAAATTACCGAGGGATGTGAGGTTGTCTAAACTGGGAAGAGCCTTTAAATTCTGACAATCCTGTATTCTCAGTTTGCCAAGGGATGTGCAATCGTGTAAAGAAATCTCCTCAAGAGTGCTGATAGAGTCAATGTTCAATTCTGGTCCGCTGCAACTTGCAATAACCAATCTCCGGATGGCGGTCAGACTCCTCCCCTCATCGGCAACGGAACTCCATCTTAGCATAGGGCAATTCACTATACTCAACTCCTCAAGAGATTCATGACGGCCTGGCAGGCTTGATAGTTGAGCACAATCTTCAATTACAAATTGCCCAAGGGATGGCGGGAATACATCTGAAATTGGAATGGATACCAAGTTTCGGCTACCACTTATTTTCAATCTCTCTAGTGCGTTGCAATGTTTCAACCCACTCGGCAAGCTTGAAAGCTTCTCACAACCCTCAATCACCAATCTCCGGAGGGCGGTCAGACTCCTCCCCTCATCGGCAACTGAACTCCATCTTAGCATAGGGCAATTCACTATATTCAACTCCTCAAGAGACTCATGATGGCCTGGCAGGCTTGATAGTTGAGCACAATCTTCAATTACAAATTGACCAAGGGATGGCGGGAATACATCTGAAATTGGAATGGATACCAAGTTTCGGCTACCACTTATTTTCAATCTCTCAAGTGCGTTGCAATGCTTCAACCCGCTCGGCAAGCTCGAAAGCTTCTCACAACCCTCAATCACCAATTCCCTGAGACATGCTGCGATTGAAATGGATGTTAGACTAGGACAATTCCTTATAGTCAACTCGTCAAGAATAATGAGTGTTCCTAGCCCATCAACCGAAACATGCCTCAGCCTTTCACAATTGTCGATACACAGTGAACCAAGGGATGTACAATCCTGTATATACAACTCCTCCACTCTAGTACTACTGACGATAGACAATTCCGGTACATAACTTGCAATAAGTACCAGTTTCCGAAGGGTCGTCAGACCGTGATTTGAAATGCTTATTAGCTTAGGGCAGTTATAAATGGTCAGCTCCTCAATAAGAGACATGTCTACCCCATAACTTGAATACTGCCCCAGTTGTTGATAATCGTGGACACGCAGCGCACGGATAGAAGTACAAGATTCAAGCCCACTCGATCCACAAGTTTTTAGTCCATCACAATCTTCAATGATCAATTCACGAAAGGATGTGCATTCGTGTAAACCTGAAATTGACTCCAGACTTTTGCACGACCTTAAAGACAACACCTGTAGAGGGGTATAGCATTCTGGTAGACTTTGCAGGTCCATTAATCTTAATCCACCACATGAACTAATCTTCAATCCTCGAAGGGACGTTGCACCGTGAATTGAAATGGCTATCAGACTACTGCAGCAACTTATTTCCAAATTTTCAAGATGTGGACATTTTATGGACAACTCCTTAAGAGAAACTCGGCCGTACAATTCTGGTCCACTATGCAGGCTCGTTGATGTTAATTTACCACCACGCGAACTAAATAACAATTTCTGGATGGATGTCAATCCAAATAATGAAAGGGATCTAAGTTTGTCGCAGTTGCTTATTTCCAGATTCTTAAGAGAGGTACACTTTTCTACCAGACTTGTTAGGTTTGACAGCTCGTGACAAATGCTCATATCCAACTTACGAAGGCATGCAAAATGATCAGGAAAATTTCTCATTTGTGGACACTCCACGAGATCCAACTCCTCAAGGCGAGGAAACACCAATATTTGCATTTTCTTTCACCACCGGTGGTTCAATCCATTCGATCAAATTTGGGGCCGCACTAATTCTGAACGTCTTCAATGCAGGATACAAAGCCTTGGTCTTCATTGCATCATCAACGTCATCATAGCCATAAAACTCATCTCCCAAACGTTTTAGATTACACATTGTGTTAAACTCAAGATGCGTAAGACTAGGTAGATGGCCAAGCATGGGGGCTTCTTCACATATGTCGCACTGAATTAACTGAATTTTTTTCAAGTTGTTGTGTGGCTTCCAATATGGAAATTTAGCACCCATGAAATTGTAAATCTCTAAAATTTCCAAATTTGGGTGTGGCTGGAGGCCTTGGAGGACACCTTCTTCACTGCTGTTGCGTGGCCTCATTTCCTCACCCCATACAAGTGATAACTTTCGTATGTTTCTCTTTTCAACTAAATTTGATTTCTTCGCTTCTTCTCCATCCCTCACATGTTCCAAATCATAAATAGCCAGTTCATCTTTCAAGTGGTTTAAGCCAGCCAATTCCTCAATTCCACAACCGATTCCATTAGGACTCACAATAAAATAAGGCATCTTTCGAAGATTAGTCAATTGCCCGACCCCAACATGAGTTTCCCTGTACCAACCAAAATTAGCACGTTTCTTTTTTTGGACAGGACCAAAATAGATGTGTCTCAAGTTGATCAAATCTCCGATTTCCTTAGGAAACATCTTCAGCAGTCTACAATACTCCATTCTTAATGTCTGTAAGTTATGGAGCTTGCCGACAGATTTGGGGATTGCTTTGATCTCTGTTCTAGAAACGTTTAAATACCTCAATTGCTTCAGCTTCCCAATTGATTTCGGCAGCTCCTTAATATCAGCATTGTAAAGATTCAATACATGTAAACCCCTAAACCTTGGCAACATGCTACTAGGAACTTCGCTATTAGAAAACAATGAACGCAATCCCATTAAACGTTTTTTTGGAATCAATTCCAAATCTGAAGTAGGAATGTGTGAAGCATGTCGAATCTTCAGTGTACCGATCATCTCATTAGAATTTGAAGTCGCAGCTTTCAGATTTTGATACAAGTTCTGCAAAATCATGCACAAGAACGTGCATCTTGCATTTGGCAACAACACCAAAGTCATCCTTCGTAAGATCTTGAAGTAAGGAGTTTTGCAACAAAATATGAAAATACTCCATGCCTATATCCTCCATCTCTAGATCACTACTCTCGGAAGAAGAGTGAAGCAATCCTTGAGCCATCCATAGTTGGATTAGGTCATCCCTTTCAATTTCAAAGCCTTTCTTGAACATTGAGCAATATGTGAAGCATTGTTTCAAAATTGGGAATTTCAAATTATCCAGACTCAACTTCAATCCTGAGATGATCATCTCTTCTGCTTCTGGAGAGTCCCATATTTTACTGTCTAGAATTGCTGACCATTCATTTGCCCCATTCTTAGAAGACAACATTCCTCCGAAAACCTATTGATTCATATATAGTTAGATTTGTTGTTAAATAATTCATAGTTTGCATAACCGATTATAACAATAAAAACATCATTTGTAGTTTGAGAGAAGCTGACTAATATGTGCGCATTGTGTTGTATTGATGCAGACTATAACTTGGCGTGTTCATACAAATGTTTCATTTAAACTTTTTTATACTTATCAATGTTATCATGGTGTTGTTAACATTTCAGTTGACTTCCTATATAGTTTAGATTTCACTTGTGTGGCTGAGATGAGAGAATAGTAAATCTAACACAAACATCTTAATTGACGTGAGAAATATATTTTATTTAAATTGGTTCACAATGATCAAGTTTTGGTGGCTATAATGAATTTGTGACTATCAACCTAGAAGATCTATAATGCAACAGTAGAAGTACATGGATGAGGAGAAAGAGCAGTGGCCTTTTTTAATGACCTTTATGCACTTCTACATTCCTTTTATTTTTACTAGCCATTTTAGTTGATAAAGAGAATGTTAGGACGCTGATAAAGTTAATGGGTCAATATATGTAAGAAGGTTTATGGGTCACTTAAGTCCACTAAGGAGAATACTATGTATTAAGATGAATGGATGTCCAGTGGTCAACAATCATTACTGTATAAGGGAGTGTATCTAGAAAAGTGGTCAAGTCTAGTCGGACTGTCACTAGTGTTTAGTAAAGACAATTTATCATTGTAACACACTTATTGTAGCTCATTAGCTGGCCAACGTTCAAGTTAAAGACGAGAACATGAGTATATGTAATGCTTGCGGGACAAAGACATTGCTTTCATGAGAGTTTCAATGTCTCGTCGGTATTTTGGGAAGTCTACATTGCTATTGGAAAAACAATGATGGCGTATCTCTCATGTAAGATAGTCATATCTTGTTTAACATGCGTAGTCCGGATATGAGCTAGCCAACATTATATGTATCATATCCAGCCAACATTATATGAAACAAAGTCCTCTATGCACTGTGGGAGACCGAAAGACTTGAACAAACCTTTACAGTGTTAGATGAGATACAAATTTGTGGAAGTGTTCATGATATCAAGATGGACCATTTTATTTGAAGATAATTGTTTCATGGTCAAGGAACTGTTGCGTTTGACAGAGTTGATACAGGATTGTGATAATAATGCCAATTCGTCTGATGCCTCGCTAATCCGAGGAAGCAAGATTATTATTGGATCAAGACAAAATTGTTCAGTAGATGAATTGAACAACTTTTTGAGAATTTGGAAAATTTTCATTTTCACCAAGGTTATATTTGGGGAAATATTCAGCAATTGATGACAAGTTTGCACTTGTTTTGGTTGTAGCTACCACGCTAATACTTGGACAAAGGCAGAGCTTATTGGGTCTAATTTAGCATAAACTACAATTACGGCATGAAGACCTGCCTTTATTTTGGGGGTAGGATTGTTAGGATGCTAGGATTTACGGCTTAAAATTAGGATGATGCAAAAATTAGATTTGTGTTGCCTATTTCATTTTGGTGTCTTTTTTGAGTTTGGATTTGATTTCTTGGTTGGATTCCTTGCTTGATGGAGAGATTTTGTTAATTAACATTTGATTATGATTTGGATTTACTTCCAATTAGGATTAGAATTCTCATTGTAACCTAAGTCCTATGCACTATAAATACACTATAAATAGGACCTTAGGTTTTGGTTTATTTTGTGTGCCAACACCATTATTTTATAGAGTTTTCTCTCATTGGGTTTTGGGTGGAGGTCACAGTTTGGAGTCACAATTGTGTGTCAAATTCATGGCTTATTCATTGGCAATTTGGTGAGAATCAGTTTGTGAGTTAGAAAACAATTTGGGAGAATCTTCTCTGTATGTTTGGGTTCTTTACTCATGTGGTTTAGGGTTTGCAATTTGTGGGATTTGGGTTATGACAATTAAACACTCTTTTGTAATCTTCGTTTGTTTAGTGATATTCCTCGCCGTGCTTCGCTTGTAGACGTAGGCTTTGCACCTAACCACGTTAAATCGCTTGTGTTCTTATTTTGAGATTGTTTATTTAGTTTTTGCCTATGATGTTGATATTTGGTATTTTGTTAGGATCTGATTCTGTTTGCGCATGAAAGTACAACAAGTGGTATCAGAGCCCAGGTTTCGACTTGGTTTTGCTAACCAGTCACTTTGAAGCCTTCTGTATTGTCGGTGAAAGTTGATATCGAAAAGTTAGACGACAATGACTTTGGTATTTGGCAATTGAAGATGCGTGTTTTGTTAGTTCAACAAAGGGTTTTGAAAACACTAAAGGTTGTGAAGGCTTTGCCGTATTCGTGGACTGAAGAGGAAAAGGAAGATGTTATGGAGCGGGCACTTGGAGCAATCCTACTGACTTTATCTAATGAAGTCTTGCATGAAGTTGGTAACGCCAAATCTGTATCGGAGTTATGGCTCAAATTAGAGAGTTTTGTATATGACCAAACCCCTTGGTAAACGGTTGTATTTTAAGAAAAGTTTGCATACTCTTCGAATGGATGAAAGTACATCAATTCATAAGCATGTTGATGATTTCAATAAACTTATGATGGATTTGAACAGTGTGGACGACCAAATTAGTGATGATGATTATACGGATAACTTTGTTATGTTCTTTATCTCCTTTGTATGAACACTTTGTCGATACCATGCTATTTGGTAGAGAAAGTCTTAGTTTGGAAGATGTTAAAGCCTCTTTGAATTCTAAAGAGCTAAAGAATAAAGTGTATGACACGCAAGATTGAGCTTTGGTAGTTCAAGGAAAGAATAAGAAAATGGGCAAATTTGGAAAGAACACTTGTAGCTATTGTTATAAGGTGGGTCATTAGAAAGTAGATTGCCCTAAACTCAAGGGCAAAAAGAAGCTATTTGATAAGTCTTTTGCTAGTGTTGAGGCAAACATTGCAAAAGATTGTTGTTCTGAATTCCTCTAAAGGTTATGAGATGAGGAGGTGGAGCTTGGTACTCAAGCTCTTTTGGTGGAGTGCAATTCGCACTTTTGGTTCATATGTTCAAGCTTTTTTTTAATTTTGTTTAATATTTGTTAGTTTCTGTAATGAAATTTGCTAGGAGAAGGCGTTGAAGGAAGTTTAAGTTTGAAGCGTTTTGGATTTTTTGAGTCAAGGTGGAGATTGTTGGGATTTATGACTCAAAATTAGGATGATGCAAAAATTAGGTTTGTGTTACCCATTTCGTTTTGGTTTCCTATTTGAGTTTGGAGTTGATTTCTTGGTTAGATTCCTTGCTTGGTGGAAAGATTTTATTGATTACCTATTTGATTAGGATTTGGATTTACTTCCAATTTGGATTATAATTCTCATTGTAACATAAATCCTATGCACTATAAATAGGACCTTAGGGGTTGGATTATTTTGTGTGCTAACACCATTAGTTTAGAGAGTTTTCTTTCGCTAGAATTTGCGTGGAGGTCACATTTGGAGTCATGAGTGTGTGGTAAATTCATGGCTCATTGGTTTGGCAATTTGGTGATAATCAATTTGTGAGTTAGAGAACAATTTGGGAGAATCTTCTCCGTCGTTTTTGGGTTCTCTACTCGTTTACTTTAGGGTTTGTAATTTCTGGGATTTGGGTTGTGAGAGTTAAACACTCTTTTGTAATCTCCGTTTGTTTAGTGAAATTCCTCACCGTGCTTTGACTATGGACGTAGGCTTTGCGCCGAATTATGTTAAATCTCTTGTGTTCTTATTTTTGAGATTGTTTATTTTAGTTTTAGGCTATGATGTTGATGTTTGATATTTAGTATTTTGATGACAAGTTTGCACTTGTTTTGGTTGTAGCTACCACGCTAATACTTGGACAAAGGTAGAGCTTATTGGGTCTAACTTAGCATAAACTATTTTGCCACTTAGTACTACAATTTAGTTGTATTTATCTTCACTTGTAAGTGAGAGGTTTTAGGTTCGATTCTCACCAAAAACGAGTTTAAACCACATTATTGCTAAACCATTGTAAGGCTAGGCCCACCTCCTCCCTTTAATGTTGATAATATTGTTTGTTCCAAAAAAAAAAAAAATACAACTTAGCATAAACTACAATTACATCATGAGGACATGCCTTTATTTAGGGGGTAGGATTGTTAGGACCTATAACAATATTTAGTGGCCAATATATGTAACAGGGTTAATAGGTCACTTAGGCCCACTAAGGAGAGTACTATATATTTTTGAATTGTCTTATTTGTAAGGCATGAATGAAGAATATTGTTAATTAATTTCTTTTTTTTTTTTTTTTTTTTTTGTATTTTTCCTTTCTTTCTGGTTCCGGTAGAGAATCAAATGACAGAATAAAGTAGAGGAGTACATAAGATCAAAGGGAAGTACGGAAATGACTTTGTTTAGTTTGTGGGCTGAAGTTAAAATGATAACAGATAAGATTTCAAACAAAATAGAGTAAACTTTAAATAAAAATAATAAAAAATAAATACTACTTACCTTTGCCACAGATGGTAAACCTGCACATTTTTTGGCAATCTCTCTTCCAACTTTTTCTAGATCAGGATCTGTAGGAGCAGTATTATCTACAAATGCTCTTCCCTTCAATATGGACCAGCATTCATCTTCCGATAGAAATCTCAAATCATAGCGAGGAAGTGTTCCTGTAATTGTTGCAACTTTGGAACTACATGTGGTGACAAGTATGGCACTCCCCCGTGCAAAATGGAGTTTTGACAAACAACTCATCAGTTTGCTCCATTTTACAGAGTCTTCATTCCAAACGTCATCGAGTACAAGAAGACATCTTTTCTCTGTCAACTGTTCTCGGAGGCTTTTAAGCACTGCCTCCTGACTTTGTGTTTCAACCGTTCCACATTTAACATATTCCAAGATTCGATTCAGAATTGAATCAACGTCAAATGTATAGGATACATATATCCATATTTTCTCTTCAAAGTGTGTACTTTTCTCATCTGTATTAAAAACTGACTTGGCCAAAGTAGTTTTTCCCAAACCGGGCATTCCCACAATGGCCATAACCGAAAGATTTTCTTGACTGACTTCGGAACCGGTCAAGGTTGCAAGTATATTTGACACGGCCTCATCCCTGCCAACGATGATTTCATCCCCAATTGATGAATTGGTTTCTCTGATCGATCTCATTGCTTGAGAAGTTGCAGAAACTAGTTCCATAATAGGCGCACGATTCTTGAGATCCACCAAGGATGCGTTGATTTTCTTGATTTGATGTGCTATTTTAAGACGAAATACAACGGGATTAGAGAGTGAAATGAAGTTGAGTACCTTTCTCTTCAAAAGGTTTTGTATTTGTAGCTTATGGCGGAGAACTTCGTAGTTGATGTCCTCCAAGACATCATCAGCATCATTAGCCACGTCTTTAAGTTTCTCCACCCACACCGCATCAGCATCATCAGCAGCATCACGTGTGATATCTTGAATCAGGGATAATGTTTCATGCAGCCCTGTCAGTTTTTCTTCAAGTCCCCAAGAACGGACGAGCGGTTCAGCAGCAAGTGAAGCTGCCTTTGCAAGCATTCCCTCAGCAGTAAAGCTAAATATCTTTGCCATATCCTTCCTTTAGTACACGAAAGACAGAGCAGATTAATACTCAGCTAGTTAAGGAAAGTAGATGAAAAAATCGAGACTAAGAATCGAGAGCCATCAACAACAATTTGTGATTTGGAACTAACCTGGGTTTATGATCTGAATTAGTACACTTAAAAAATGAGGAAGGACGGGGAGAGGCCTAGTCGAGAGGCCTTGGACTCGTGGTTGTGGAGAAATAGATTGAGTTCTTGGCGCGAGAGAGAGAGAGAGAGAGAGAGAGAGTTTAAGTGTGGGAGTAGCAGAGAGGACAAGGAAGATAATGAAAATGTTGGGAAAATTCGTTTCCCTTCCAACCCCTTTGTAATTTTATAAATTGGAAACTTCATTCTAATTCTTGGCAAATATGACTTTTATACTAAAATATTGATACATTAATCACCTCATTTATTTTATTTTTTTTATGTTTTAATTATTTCTCTTTTTTCTTCCTAATTTTAATGTATTAATTAGATTTCATTATAATTTTTATTTTCATTTCATTCATTGTAATATATTTTGTTGTAAACATCTAGATAAATTAATTTTTGTTATACAATATATTTCAATATACTTTGTTTTCTTCATTGAGGTACATTAAATTCATTATAATACATATCGGTGCATACATTTAGGTACACACATTTCAGTATATACATATCAATACAAACATGTAGGTACATTACATTTTGATATATACATTTTTGGTACTAACATTTTAGTGCATACATTTCGGTACACATTGTCACATCCCGGCCAGGGGCGGATCACTTCCCGGACCTGCTCCGCCACCGTAGCACGATATTGTCCGCTTTGGGCCCCGACTACGCCCTTACGGTTTTGTTTCTGGGAACTCACACGAGAACTTCCCGATAGGTCACCCATCCTGGGAATGCTCTTGCGCGCTTCTCGCTTAACTTCAGAGTTCCTACGGAGCCCGAAGCCAATGAGCTCCCAAAAGGCCTCGTGATAGGTAGGGATGGGAATATACATATAAGGATCACTCCCCTGGGCGATGTGGGATGTCACAATCCACCCCCCTTAGGGGCCCGACGTCCTTGTCGGCACACACGAGGTCAGGGTTAGGCTCTGATACCAAATTGTCACATCCCGGCCGGGGGCAGATCACTTCCCGGACCCGTTCCACCACCGTAGCACGATATTGTCCGCTTTGGGCCCCGACTACGCCCTCACGGTTTTGTTTCTGGGAAATCACACGAGAACTTCCCGATGGGTCACCCATCCTGGGAATGCTCTCGCGCGCTTCTCGCTTAACTTCGGAGTTCCTACGGAACCCGAAGCCAATGAGCTCCCAAAAGGCCTCGTGCTAGGTAGGGATGGAAATATACATATAAGGATCACTTCCATGGGCAATGTGGGTTGTCACACACATATTTAGGTACATTATTTTAATATTATACATTTTGATACTAACATCTAGGTATATTAATTTAATATATTATATTTCGATACTAACATTTAAATACATTAATTGAGTCTTTCAAGCTTGAAAAACTTTAAATAAAATTAATAAATTAAAAAACTTTTTGGTCAAAAAACAAATTTAAATGTGTACATTAATAAATTTTAATATTTAATGAGAGATATTGAATAAAATACACATTAATTAAATTGAATTAACGACATATCAAGGGATTATAATCAATATGTAATCTAACATAAGGTTTTTATTATATTTCAATATTCTTCAAGAATTAAAGTTAAAAAACCCTTTTTATAAATCCAACCAAGATGGAGGTCAAAAAGACTTAAATGACCTTCACACTTATTGCACATGGATAATTTCTGCAATGCCAAATAGCCAATGTCCATTTTGTGATGCATTGCTATTTTTTCGAAGAGATAATGTTAAGGAGACTAAATTTATAGATTAAATTTTGTAAACTAAATGATATGGAAGTTGGTGATTTGATTATTACTTGAGTGTTGATCAACGTGTTTAATTTTTATTGGTGACACATCATTTTCTTTGCTAATTCAATCTACAAATTTAATCTCTTTAGCATTACTCCGTAACAAAAGGATAATGTTAGGAAGACTAAATTAAATTTGTGGACTAAAGTTTGTAAACTAAATGATGATTGGACTTCTCTCAAAAATATTGATGAATAGATTATTACTTAGTGTTGATTAATGTGTTTATTTCTTATTGGTGACACATTATTTAGTTTAGCAATCCAGTCTACCTAGCATTACCCTTTCCAAAAACTCCTCCCCACATCAACAACGTTTTATATTTCTATTTTCTATACGAACTCTCCTTTCCATTTCAACATTCTTCAACTTTCTATAAATTTGTCCTTCAAACTTCAAGTTTTAACGCTATCAAAGTAATGATTTTAATGTCAACTAATATAGGTTTTTTTTTAGATAAAATGGTCTTTGAGATTACATAATTCCTCACTTTGGTCCTTGAGATTTGAAATCAATAGAAATGGTTCCTAAGTTTGTCCACTATCAATTATTCTGGTCTTTTCGTGCAAAATCTCTATTAAATAAAGAGAAAAATGACAAAAATACCCTTAATTTAATAAATCATGGGACGTAATGATTTGACAAATATTGAGAGCCTTTTAATCATTTTATCCTTATTTAATGGATATTTTTCACATAATGACAAAAATAATTGACGATAGACAAACTCATGAACCACTTCTATCGATTTTAAATCTCAGTGACCATTTTGAATAAAAATTAATTTATGATTGCTTTAAATGTTCTAGGTCTTGCTTTGGTTCAAAAGAAGAGAACTGGTGCTACGCTCAGAAAAGTTGGTCAAAACTTCACTATGGAGCCTTGAAATTGGCTATACCTATATTCCAAAGGTAGAAAGAGAGTGACAGAAATAGAGGAAAGGAAATAAAGAGAAAGAGATGAGCGGGAGGAAAGGAATACAGAGATGAAATGTAAGAAGAGTGGAAGGAAAGAAAGAGATTAAGAAGAGAAGAGAAGAAAGAATGGAGAAGAGTGGGAGGAAAGAAAGAGGTAAAGAAGAAAGAAGAAATTCAACAAGAATAGAGAGGAGTTGGAGGAAAGAAATAGATAAAGAAGAAAGAAGAAATTCAAAAAGAGATTAAGAAGAGAAGAAAAGAAAGAATAGAGAAGAGTGGGAGGAAAGAAAGAGGTAAAGAAGAAAGAAGAAAGACTAGAGAAGGGTGGGAGGAAAGAAAAGGATAATAGAAATTCGCTCAAGTTTGGATGATGGGCTTTTAAAAGTTTAAAGGAATTCTAGATTCGGTTGTTAAACAATACTTTACAAAGATATTAATAATGGACTACTTAATGATGACAAATCCACAACTCAAATGTATTATAAAGACACTAGGCAACGATTAGATGGAGTGACTTAAAAAGGTCTAGATGCTATACGTTTCAGAGATCTTTCGAATGACAGCGTGAAGTCTTTTCAAGTAACTTTGTAGTGTTCTATTAGTTCATTGGTAGTCTTGTGGTAATTTCTTTTAGGTTTAATCTTAGTTTACTACCCTGAAGTTTTTTTGTTTTCAACATTTCATATATCAAGTTTTTTTTCGTCCCAATCTGGTACCTAAAGTCATAATTCTGGGATACTTTCATACATCCGTCAAGTTGAAAAATCTTTGTTAACTACTAATGTGGCACCCATGTAGACAATAACTGGGTGTCAT
This sequence comes from Pyrus x bretschneideri, assembly GCF_019419815.1. Classification (NCBI taxonomy): domain Eukaryota; kingdom Viridiplantae; phylum Streptophyta; class Magnoliopsida; order Rosales; family Rosaceae; genus Pyrus; species Pyrus x bretschneideri. The sequence continues at coordinate 4,457,941 of NW_025999546.1, read as the reverse complement.
GTGTCAATATGGGTCCACGCAAATATTAAAAAATTTTAAAATTTTAAAAAAGTTAAAAATTAAAAAAAATTAAAAACCTAAAAGCTACCACTTTGGATTTGGAAGCAACCATGGTTTTTTCCTTGATTGGTCGATTGGATTCACCCAACTCAAATATACTACTCCTTCTTCCACTCTTTTTGTTGCTCTTCCTTGAGGACAACCTGAGCCCCACTACTACTCGTCCCGTTCCCAATCAGCGGCTTCCCCCAACCCAATGTTGGCCAGCGGCCAGCGCCCAGCGCCCAGGGCCTCCGGGCAGAAGCAAACCCATCCCCAAGACTGCTAGGTCGGGGAAAAACCCCAAGTTGCTTCGAAATTGAAAGGCATAGCTTTTAGGATTTTAATTTTTTTAATTTTTATTGTTTTTTAATTTTTTAAAATTTTAAAATATTTTAATATCCACGTGGGCCTATATTGACACGTGGCGCCTGAAGGAAATATTTGTGAAAACTAGTTCGTTTGAGCAACATCTATGCATGCAATTAACAATTAAAATGCGGAATTATGCTTGTATGCACTCAAAAACAAAACTTTACCCATGAAATTCAAGGCCTAGTAATTGTGGTGAATCAAGACTCAACTCAAATCTTAAAGAAAATAGTTGAGAAACTTTTATACGTTTAAAGCACCTCTTTGCTTAGCAAAAGATATTCACTCATGTGAGGGCCTTCTTTCCTTAGTCTCCTTGCTCCTTGACTTCATGGATGTGGATGGAGGAACTTTGCTTCTTGGCTCCATGACTTCTTGGATGGATGAAGGAATGGATTCTCCAAGTTCACAAAATAGGGAACCTCTAAGTCTCCACACCAAGGAAAGCATTGAGGAAGAGATGAATGACCTAGAGGAAGAAAGATTGCTAGCTATTTTTCTCTAGGGTGGCCGGCCTCCTAAGAGAAGAGAGAGTTGTGTGTTCTCATCTTTTCTCTCTTGAAAATTTATGATGAAATGGTTATAAAGATGCACTTATACCACCTCACATTTGAGTGGCAAACTTGCAATTAAGCCAAGTTCACTACCCCTCACTCTTATGGCCGGCCTTGATGGGTTTATTAGGCTTTCAAGCCCTTTGTGTTTTTCAAGTTGTCATACAACTTGAGTTATTGGACTTGACATTCAATCTCATTGGGCCTTAAGGCCCAAAACTAACCCGAAGTCTAATATGAACTTATTCGTTTGATTAATTAACATATTAATTAATTCTAACCATAAATAATTAAACCATTTAATTATCCTTACTTATCTCCATTGTTTCTTCAATCTCTACATTACATGATGTACGATCCATTAGATTCCTTTTAGCGAGGCAGTGGGCGATTAGAACTCTTCAAATCGATTGTAAATTGAAACATACTTTCAATTCTCCCTTTAGTGATTATACACCTTTAGGGCTTCCACAAATCAGGAGTGACACCTAGCAGTATATCATGACTACCCAAGCTAATCAAAAGAGGTGGAGAACCTATTCAATTTAGGATTACAATGCAATACGGTATTTCTCTAATACAATATTCTTGACCACGTTGTTTGGTTTGATAGTTTATTCATGTCTACTATCAAATGTGATTCTTTTACTTATATGATTACCTTAAATGTGTTTTCATCCAAATCAAGGCATGAAATCATCTCACTTTCGATCATTTTTACTAAGTTTCATGTTGTTATTTCTAATATTGGGGTTCAGTATTATCAGAATAACTATTTTGTTGATGGTTTGTGGATTTTACTCTCAATTGGGTCTTGGAGTTCATTGTTTAGACGATTAACAAGCTCTTGGAAGAAGTGGACTTGTTCTGAAGTATTAGATAGCACCGTGGATGATGCTTTGGGGTGACCAAGAAGCCTTGCAAATGAAGTATAAAGAATAGTAGCATCATAAAGTTGCTTTTCTAGTGCACGTGGAAGCACAGCCCTCAATTTTTCTTGAATGGTTATAGGATGTGATCTAGAGATTACCTGCCAGCACCCAAGAAGCACACCTATTGAAGTTACTCATGGTCCTTGATAATGCAGCTGTTGCTACCATAATTTGTTCCAAATGGGACATAATTTCAAGATTATATATTGTAAGTCCTTGAATTTCTGCTGTCTCTTTATTGGGTTTGAATTGTTTAAAAGCTTATAACAGCCTATAATGTTGATTTCTTGGAGTGTCATTCTCCTTGGTTAATTTTGGAATCTAGGAAGATTTAGGAAGCTATCAGGAGTCTTGGAGTGTCATTCTCCTTGGTTAATTTTGGTATATGAGAAGATTTAGGAAGCTATCAGGAGTGTCAATCTCCTTGGTTGATTTGGTTTCTTGGAATTTCATTCTCCTTGGTTGATTTGGTTTTTTGGAGTGTCATTTTCCTTGGTTAATTTTGGTAATTGGAAAGATTTAGGAAGCTATATGGAGTGTCAATCTCCTTGGTTGTTTTGGTTTCTTGGAGTGTCATTCTCCTTGGTTGCTTTCGTGAGTAGTACGCAAAGCAGCTGAGCAATGAGATACAATAGTATTGTAGAAAGATTCAGATATTTCTTTCTACCATACTATTTAGTAATGTAAATTATGGAACTACATCAAAATTTCACACTATTTCTGAAACTAAACAAAAATAGCTGCACTATTTTTGAAACTGAACCAAAATAATCTACACTATTTCAGGAAGTGAACCAAATAAACATTATTTCTAAAGTTACAACAACTGAACCAAAATAACCACACTATTTTTGGAACTGCAACAAAATAACTCATATTATTTATAAAACTAAACAAACTTAATTCACACTATTTCTAGAACTACTGTAAAATAACCCATACTAATTTTGAAACTACAGCAAAATAACAACACTATTTCAAAAACTGAACCAAAATAATCCACACTATTTCTTAAAGTGAACAAAATAAACACTATTTCTAAAAATACAACAAAATAAGAATGAGGTTGAACTACAAACACCCAAAACAGATCCAAACAAAAATCAATTTTCTTTCCCAAAACCAAAAACAAAAAGAAAATTAATTACCAAATAACTGTTACTGTGCCAAATGTATAGAGAAACAGAGATTAATCGGGGGAAATTCCATTTCTAGAAAATTGTTGCAAAAATATATATAATTTGGGAATTAAATTAATTAAAAAAGTTGGGAGGAGTTGGAGAGAATTAGAAGCTTCCACTTGTTGTCACATAAAAGAAAAGGAAAACTAACGAAAAGTCCTAAAAAAATTTAGGTTTTAATGAAAAGAACAAAATAAAGATGTAAGTGAATTGTATCAGAAGTGACTTTTCAAGGTAAAAATGTCACTTTCATTAAAAATGAACAGTATCAAAAATGTTTTAAAAAAAAAAATGAAAGCTTGTACAATAAAAACCCAGATCAATTCCAAAACCCACCCCCACCAGTCCACCTCCATCACGGTGCAAAAAATTATAAGTTGCATGCTACTTTCTGCCCTACCCGGTGTCAGTTTCTTGTAATTTCCCCATCTCCTCCTTTGTCTAGAGCTAATTGAAATGCTTATGGCTGCAAACAAACCCAATGGTGCCGACATTCCAGAGGCACATCCTTGACGATATCATAGTTGTACCTTTACCTAATTGGAATCCGATTCAAAAAAGTGAGTCGCTAGTTGGTTAGGCTTTAATTCGGCCCGTATTTTTAATGTTTGTAGGGTTGGTATATAAATAGTTGTGTCCTTATCATTTAATCTCAAACTATTTTAGTTAAATAAAAGTTTAAAGTATTTTTTTATTAAAAAAGGGCCAACATTTTTTTTTATTAAACCTCTCAACTTTTTTTTTATTACATTTGGCTTCAATGGAATAAATAGAAAACTAACTCTAACCAAGAATGTTCTTTCATAATTAATTTTCATAACGCAACGTGAATATTAAGAACAAAAGTAACATTTCATATCAAATTTTGTGAGACACTTTTAGTGTGCTGGAAACACTGCTTCATACACAAAGTGTCATATTACAAATGGTTCGATACTTGAAAAAAAAAAATCTAACCAATTATATTATAACACTTTATATATCAGATCGCATTTCCAATACGTTTAAACATTTCTCCTTGTTTTGAAAGCAAACTGGGATGCACCAATAACAGCTGGCAGCCTGGCACCAATAAATAGCCCATCATAAGCCCAAAAAGGCCCAATTACACCATTACAGAAATGAGCAATCTTCTCCAACTCGTCAGAGTCGGTCGGAACTCAGAAACTCAGAAGAGAGTGAGCGAGAGAGGAAGAGGAAAGATAACAAAGAGAGTTGAACGGTGCCGTTTCGCAAGCCATCTTCTTCCACGAGCCGAAAAAGCTTCGTCCCAAAACCTGCAACTTTCTCTGGGTCAGTTTCATCTTCCTTTTCCCATCTCGTTGGTTTATTTCGTTTGGATTTTTCTGTTGCATTTGCATATTCTAATTTTTGGGGGTTGTCGGATACCATACTATGCACGTAGTAAACTCAATTCTGATGTGATGTAATTGATCGTTTGAACCCTTTGAGTTGTTTTAAGATTAATCTTAATTTTGATAATTAATCAAAAGTTTAGAATTGAAGCTGTCGTTGAGTTGTTATTTTAGTTGCTTGGATTAGGAAATATTTCTACAAGACTTTGGAAAATTAAAGTTTTATCTCAATGGAATTTTGAATGGAATGTTGAATTTCTGTTACTTTTTGTGCTTGCTTGGTATGTGGATTGATCATATGAATTTTGATCAAGTTGTATACGAGTATGGCAATGAGAGTGCACCGTGTTTCACTCCAACAGAGTGGCATTTGTTCCTTTGTGGTTGAGTATACGGAATTTAACCCTTCGGAATGATGGATTTAAGTATCTTTGACGGGGGATGCATTTCGAGGGAAGGGAGGGTCAGATTATATTGTGGTTGAGGATATGAAAATGGATATTTGAAGTGTTTTACCAGTTTTGTAAATTTAGGAATCAAAGGAAAAACTAAGATGACAGGACACACTAAAAGTATTAATAGAGGCCATATTCCCATAACATAATCCACTGCCTAAGTCATGTCCTAGGTTTCGGGCGGGACATAAATGTATTGGTTGAACCGGTAATTTTCTGGAGCTTTTGGTGAATATACTATGTTCTTATTAGCTTTGTGCTAGAGGCTATGCAATTTGCCTTGGTTTTTTCTCGAGGTCTCAGGAAGATAGTCATGGTCGTTACTTCTTGTGGATTTTATGGTCTAGCATCTTATCATTAAAACACATTCCTTTTCTAATTTTTTTTTACGTTTTCCATTAAAGTTAGTGTTCAAAAGCTTAATGTTACATCAGTCTTTGCTCTAATTGTAATTGTAATTTTGGTGTTTGATTTATGCTGTAACAGATGGAGGGAAGTTTTGCTCATGAGCTCTACTCAGAAAGTTTAAGCCTATCAAAAATACAATTGGATGGTGAACCCAGTGCAAACAGTATAGAAAGTGATCGACAAGGTATTTTAATGGTTTAAAGCACTCTTTTGTCCGTATAACATGGTCCACCTATGATATTCGTTGATTTCATCATATAGTCAGCCATAGATAAGTAAATGCATAGGTTTTAACTGGTGAATGCATTTAATTTCAGAAAAATCAAATTGTGTATTAGAGCCTAAATAAAATTGTGTAATTGGACCCGTAAGTTCCTTCATTCTTTGTTGATTCCTAGGTTGCAAAGGATACCCAATGAGCTGCATTAAATCTTTGTTTTCCTTGGAGCTTATCATACACTGGAGTGTTTTCATATTAATGCACGTAAAATTTGAATTCAACGTATGATGTAGTAAATGTGAAACAAATACTCCAATTAATCAAAACACAGTCATCCATATGCACTCCGTTGAGTGAGTATGCTGTCCGATATCACTGGAGTGAGAAAGGTAATCTTAAAGGATAAATGGTCTAAACTGTCACACTTGTAGTATGTAAATGAAGCTTTTATTTTCCTTTGAGTATTGCTCTTTCAAGGTTTCTGCTTTTGTATTAATTTTATATCTTCTTGCCCACCAGTTAATTCTTCTAGCATATAGCTGTTCTCTCTAGTAAGATTCCTGGGTTTAATGTTTTCTTGCAGACCATGATAGGGTTGAATCGTGTGATGAAGATGGATCTTGGTATGCTTCTGACGATGAATTGCATGAACAATCTGCTTTGCGCCGGGAATGGCAGCGGAGACATAACCAATACCATACGGTTGTTGACAGTTCGCACATACTTTGGTCATTATCTGGGTTTAGTTAGTTGTTTTACATGCATAATTTAGTTAGTTCTCTAATGTATGCCTTATTTATTGATAAATATGTAGACTGGTTACCGTGATGGTGTAATAGCAGGAAAAGAAGCTTCTTCACAAGAGGGATTTAATATTGGCTTTAAGAAATCAGTCCTTGTTGGGTACAACTGGGGTCTTGTCAGAGGTGTAACTAGGTAATATAAAGAAGCAAATATTTTTTTGCTGTAGTAATTTCTCACTTCTGTAAATCTTTGTACTGTTCGGAGTTTCTATATTATCTTACTTTAGTTTTGTTTTCTTCTCTATCCATTCTGGCATATCTTCCATCCACAGTGCGCTGGCTTGCCTTCCAGATGGTTTAAAGGAGAAGTTGATTGAAACAGAAGAACAACGAAATGGATTTCAAAGATTGTTTGAATCTGTGCATTCTATTTCAACAAAAGATGCCCTCGGGTATTTGTACGATGATATGATAGCCAAAAAAGATAGAGAACAGAGTGAAATTTCTGATACTACCGGTTCTCTTGAAGTTGGCTCGCCAGAGAAAATAGCACATGTTAGCGGCCTAGGCAGTCAATTTGCAGAACTCCAGTCACTTCTTGTCAAGTGTCCTGCAATTAACGTACATCTACCGTAGACGAGATTATTGTTGTAATTTTGTGAGTATTTATTTGACATTTGTGAATTTAAGTTCTGAGAGTTATTTGCTAGAGTTCCATGTGATAGGATTCATAAATTTTGAGTAGCGTTTCCAATTGGATTCATTCTGTTTATATGTGATCTTGCGGGAAATCTAATTATAATTGTTTTCTTTTGCTACAATGCGATAGTAAGACCTTGTGGATATAAGCAACATATGAACAACTGAAAGTTATTGTAGCATGCATGAGCAACTGTTCTTTTCCGCGATACAAGTGATATTGGGAGAGTCGGGAATTGAATACAGGAACTCGAGAGTGGGGCTAAACGCTCCTAACTGCTTGAGCAACAAGTCAGTTGACACTTGACATGCATATTAAGCAAACAACCATATAATACAAGTCAGTTGACACTTGACATGCATATTAAGCAAACAACCATATAATATTGTTTTGGAGGCCAGTGCCTCCTGCAACGGTAGGGGATGAAATGGTAGCAAATCACACCATAAAACATTAAACTGTCATTATATATATTGTTAATCAAAGTACACTAGCATGGAGCTGTAGGAGAACCACTCTCGAATCGTCACTGCATGAAGCTGTCTCCTTCCTCTCCAGAAATTCTGAAAGGAGCCGAGAAACGGGGAGTTGTGTTCTGCTGGAACTGTAGTTCTCATATATTCTTGTGCCTTCGCTTCAGTAGCTTATAGATGTTGCATTCTTTTCACCTGCACAACAATATGAGAATGGTTCAATTTGTTATTTGATCTCATGAGCACCTATTAGAATTAATTATCTGAAGGCTTGGAGATAGTGATTATATGTTCACCTCAGTAACTGTCATCAGCTACAAGCTTGCATAGGTCTTGCGTGACTGAAGCCTGTTGATGTATGCCGAAGATGTTTTTCAACTTTGGGCGCTGGCATGACCGTTTCGAAAGCTGCAACAAGCAGTGCCACCTTCTTCTTCCTTGCAGGGGCCAGTTTTGTGACAGCTTGCTGGAGTGCATAGTCAAGCATCCATTCATCTGTATTTTTCTTGTCGTCGATAATCTGATGCCTGAGGTCAACCTTTTCTGGTTCAGGGTCAGGAACCAAAGGCAGGTAATTCGGTTCTCTTGGATTGAACTTCCTTTGCTCCTCCCCATCCATGTTAAGTTTCTTGCATTTGATTCTTTTCCAGTAGTTGTAGGTGTTGGGCAGTTCTTGGTCGAAGTTGCTTGCTGCTTCAGTAAATTTTCTCTTCATCCCAGGGCTAATGCTATTATTGGCCGCGTTGAAATTTTTTGTGGCATCTGGCTCTGAATTGTTTTCCACTTCCATGTTATCAGGTTCTCCTGTGTTGTTACCGAAGATATCTGATTTTTTCAGCCTTAAAACGCTTGGATCCTCAGATTCATTGGAACTTGAAATTTTGGGCTTCGTGTGCTTCCCTTTGGACAGGTTACCATCTTCAGCAATGTCATTATGCTGGAAGGGCTCAGTCTTCTTGCCATTATCATAATCGTCAACCTTGACAGCATCTTCATCAGCTTCAGAAGCATCGTGCACCGAATCAGAAAGCTGAATCTCCGGTGATGGTTTGACATCACCAATTTGCTCTGTTGCTTCCATTTGATTTTCAGGAACCCCTGTAGGGAGTTCGGGTTCCAAGCCAAAGTCACCAGGTGCAACATTTTGATTTGTTTCTGAATTCTCTTTATCATGGTTCCCGTTGCATCCTTCATCTGTTTCAGCATCATCTGTGTCGCAGCTATCCTGAGAAGGAATAGAAATTCGGTCTCCTGTCAGCGTACTAGTTTCATCTTCATGAAATGTATTATTTGTTTGGTTCTCTGAAGCTTCATCTGTCTCCACAATGGTGTAGTTGCTTTCAACATGTCCAAGGTGAGAGCCGATCTCATGATCCTCTGCTTCAAAACATTCATTTTGTTCTTGAATTTCCTCACCAGTTCCTGTTAGTTCCTCAGTTGGCTCCTCTTTTGAAGATATTTCTATGCAATCTGTCTCCGATAGTTCACTGCCTCCTTCAAATGCATCCTCAGTGTAAGAAAGTTGGTCGTAACTCCATCTTTCATACTCTTGCTCAGACTCTTGAATCTCAAAATTCTGTTTAATGACATCCTGTTCACTGACATCACCATCATTCTGCAGTACTACATAATAATCCTGAATCATATTATCGCTGTTACCTTTCATTGCGTCAGAGTTGATCAGCGATTCTTCTTGCTTATCAGTGTCTTGAATTTTTATTGAACAACCGGCATTTGGGACAGATTCATAATCACCAAGCACTGTAGTGGCAAATTGCCCTTCCTCCCACTCCATGTCAATACTTTCAGAACTGGAATAATCCATTTCAGTGCTTGAAAGGTCTTCAGAGTCACTCTCTTTCAAGCAGCTTCCAGTGGAATTGTCTTCTTGATCTGACTGTGGTCCGTAGTCTTCATCTGCATCTTCTTTTTGGTCTTCTTCAGGAAATTCTTCGAAGCTTTCTGCCACAGATTCACTCTCAGAATGCGGTGATCTATCCAACAGGTTCTCCACAACTAGGCTGTTGGCATAATTTTCTGTTTCTGCTTCATCACTTGCATCATTTGGAAACGCAGGACCCTCGTAAACTTCTTGTTGTCCTACAAAATCAGCTCCTGCTTTCCTTCCAAATGCCTCGGTGCCATCTTCCTCGTTTGTAGCATAAATTTCAACAAAGAAATCCAAAGCAGCTTCTTTCTCTGCAATTTTTTCATTCTCATCAAACAACATTTTCTGCAAATCAATTTCTTTTGTTCCATCATTACATCGCTTTGCTCCGCGTGGACTCAGAGCTTGCAATTTCATCATCTTCTGGGTCTTCAACGAACGTCTTCTTGCAGACAAGAAACTCTTCAATGGTGGCATAGGCGAATGATGATGGCCATTAAGAGAACAGTACGTATACGGGCAAACCTTCATGATTGAAGTTCCCTCAGCTTCGGTTCCCCCAGGACTAATCGTCAGATAGTCAGGAAACTTTGTATCCTTCAGTGTTGAAGAACAAGTTGCTCTCTGAACATTCACATCTGCACAAAGAGCAACCCTGGAAGTTTTTTTCGCCGAAGCTCTTGCCGGCTTAAAACTAGGGGACTTCATTAAAGTTCTCACAAGCTTCAAACCAGATGTCCTTGCTAAACTTCTTTCAGGTTTACTAGAAGCAGAGCTAAGCTTTGAACTGCCTGAATTTTTTCGGTTCTGGTTCTTACTATCCGAAAATATAGGCGGAGAACTTCGAAGACTAACCTGTGACTGCTCCTTCTTTGCATGAGAACAGCTGGTGGGCTTCATGTAGCTTGGCGAGCCGTAAGTTGCCTTGGTCAGAGGCTGCTTCTGAGGGGAAGCCGCAGTGCTTGGAACATTGAGAGGCTGCGGTGGCGGCCTTCCTGGCTGAGATAAGTTCTTCCTCAAAGGTGATGATCTCAAGCTCTGAACATCTGAAAGCTTGATTGATCTAGCTTTCTTCATCTTCTTCTTCTTCAAATCAGCTCCTCTGTGTTTCCCATCTTGGAACTGAGAAGACGTCTTCAGGCTCGAAAACTGCTTCTCGAATTTATCATGATCAGCTTGGATTCCAAGCTTGTTTGGCACCTTTCTTTGGACCATATTGAAAGGAAAACCAGAAGCGAAGACAATTCAAGGGTCACAGAGGAAAGCCACTTCCCTCTTGTCCCATGCTTTGTTTTTGCATGGGGAGATTGCATTGGGAAGGCAGGAAAGGGATTCTTGGAAGCCAACGGAGCAGAGATTCCATGGGAGTTCTTAGCTTTGGTTTCCTGCTTGCTCGGCAGATGATGGGTGTTTCGAATAAGGCTGAGACAAGAGTCTGATGCTGACATGCACTGACAGGTACGTTTTGGGTCCCCTTTTTTTCTGGCTTTTTAATTTTTATGAATTATCTTCTTTAAAATAAAATAAAAAAAATGAATTATGAAGTTTGTGACATGGGATGTCTACATATGGCACTCACTTATTTGTTATTTCTTAATAATGTACTAGCAGAGAGCACACACTTTGTACGTGTGAACAATTTTTCTTATTAAGTGCATTTTTTTTCTATACTATTATTCCTTCTCGTCAACTTTTTTTCCTTTTTTTTTTTTTTCCATTTTGTCCTTTTTATGTAAATATTGTGTATCAAAAGTGTTATTAAGATAGGAAAAATAGGGATATGATTATCATTTTGTAAAAAAAAAAAAAAGATAAAATAGGAAAAATATGGATATAATTATCATTTTACCAAAAGATACAAAATTATTATTTTGCCCTCATGTAAATATTGTGTATTAAAAAATGAGGGTAAAATTGAAAAAAGTGGGGAGAAAAAGTTGACAATGGATCCTCTTAATAGAATGGATAGATTATAGGAGTAGAGGTTAGACAAGAATCATATCTTTTGCTTTTCTGACCTAAATACCCTCCATTCTTGTTTGTTATTTCTTAATAAGGCATCAACAGTTGAGATTAAGGCATAAAAAACACATCTATTTATTTATTCTCCACTCTTGATATTAGATTCAGGATTGAGGACCATATATTCATTGATCACCCGTTGATTAGGAGAACATTTATAATTATAGACATGCTATATACTTACTATACTGTATGTTCAATTAAATTGGAGAGATGTCACTTACTATTACGGTCTAGTAGTATTCATCTTCATTTGTAAGTAAGAAGTCTTAAGTTAGATTCTCGTCAGAGATGAATTTGAACTACATTATTCATAACCATTGTGAGGCTTAACCCAATTCTCAATCCCTTAGTACAGATAATATTGTTTATTAAAATAATATTAAATTGAAGAGAGGATTAGTTGAACTACTTAGTAGGCTCGAATATTTGTTGTACCCTTCCAATTATATAATGAGGTAGAAAAGCCACCTACCAATTAAACAAATCAATGTTTATGTGAAGCGTAATAGTGTCAATGTTGTGATACAAGAAAAATATTTGTTAACTTAAAAGTGATTAACTGTTTTAATGGTTATGATTATTGTGTTTTAACGCACTCGCTCTCAATTCAAACCCTTTCTTTTTCTCCTTGGACCAAATTAAAATAATTACATCGCTTGCTTCTATTATCGAAGAGAAAGACATTCGAGAAATTTTTTTTTTTGGGCGGAAGGGGGGGAATGAAAGGTTGAAAAGGGTATAATCGTAATTTCACAAGGAGCACAATTTTCTTGTATATTATTTTGGACTGTCCGCTTGCAAAAAGAAAAGGGGCATTGCCAACTGGTCGGCGTTAATGGGCTGCTCGTGGGCTCTAGTAGGAGCCTAAAATTGCCCGTTTGCAAAAAGACGCTCCTCCGTCTGAATTCCCAATGAGAAAAGCGTTGTGACATCAAGAATGTGAAATGGGCCCACTTTAGTGGGCATTTAATAATTTTTGTTGATTTTTTTTTTTGTCAAATAATAAATTTTGTTAGATTAACTGACTTAAATATACATTGTCATACAAAGGCTCAACAACTTTTCACTCTTGTTTCAGAAAACGTTTAGAAGAGGGAATACTACTGCATTTCAAGGCTAGGCATACCACAAATCTCTATGAAGACATATAGAGGGGGTTTTAATCTTTTGTTTTTTTTTTTCTCAAATTGCCAATTGAGAGAGATTATTGGCAGCAGAATTCGAATTAAATACTTGATCTAGCGAAAGAACGAAACTTACTAACTCAGTTATCCCTCGAAGGCAATTTTTGTTGATTTTTCAGAAGCCTTGAATGTGACTTTTCTTCCTTCCACTTAATTGTGATGGAACAAGGCTATTTACCATTGTGATTGGAATGGTGACGTGAATAGAAGGCAAAGGGGAAAATCATTTTGTGCCCATTAGGAAGTAACGTTATCGACTTTATATATTCTGCATCTTATTTCTGCAATTTTAAGTAATTAGTTTAAAAAAATAATATTTTGAAATAAATTTGTTTTAAGAAATTAAGATAGTTAGACATGACTTCTGCTTATTAAAAGATTTTATATAAAGTATCTTTTTCTTGAGTTAGGGTTCTTAATTGTACATCAAAGTACTTGTCTAGACATTATTTAGTGGCATAACATTTACACGACATTTGTAGTTCACTTTTTTTTCTAGTTGACAAAATCTCATAACTTGTATTATTTTTATTTTTTAAAATAAGACAATTTGTGATAAGTCACGGTTTTCCATTCCTTCCGGGTTTGGAGAGGTTATGAAGAATTTCACCTGCTCGTGGCAACAGTCAAACAGATTCACCAGCTCAAAGCATCGAATCCGGACAACATTTGTATTATTTCACTCTTTTTTTTTTTTTTTTAAGTACCTCGATATTTTTTACACTAAGAGGAGAGGGAGTTCAGTAAAGCCACACAATGGGCGGCCTAATTTGATATCGAATTCGTTATCCACGAAATTCGAACTTAAGACCTCTTACCTCCTTTCGTAAAATGGATGAATATGCGTAAAATCTAACGAAAATGGATCCTCTCCGGATCCCTTCCTCCTAATCCACCAAGTTCGGAGTTTGGGGCTGTTGAAATTTAATCCAATAGTTACAAACAGGGGCTCACTGTAAAAGTTATAATAATTTTAGCAATTGGATCAAATTTCAATAATCCTGATCTCCGAACTTGATGAATTAGGAAGAAAGGATCCAGAGATACTCTCTTTTAAAATCTAATGGCTTCAGTTTGAACTCGATTATTTCTTCGTTGAAATAATTACATATACTAAAAAATTGAAGAAGAAAAAATATATATTTATATATACTACAATTAACTTTGAATATGAAATAATCAAAAGGTTTACCCTACCATGCAATCATGCATCTTCTGCACCATAAAAAGAAAGATCCAATGAGGATGATGGATTAATCAAGTACACTACACATGATCGACAGCTTCCACTAAAAGATATTTTGGGCAATCGTGCATGGATTGCATCTCTCTCTCTCTCTCTCTCTCTTAACCCCCGCACGATTCAGTAATAATGCCGTGGATACCAAATAGTATTTTCAATTTAATTATTCTACTAAATATATATTTGTTGCTTTATAAATTGTAAATTCGTTCCTAAATACATTATAAAAGCATCCCCAATGGGGGTTCTATACTCCATGAGACTACTACATTTCAAGCCTTAGAGAGAAATTGCGTCCCCAATGAGCCGGAAAATTGGGCTAGATCCACTACCAGGGCTAGCAACTTCTTTTATTGAGTAGCATAAAATCATGCTACATCTAACCCCAAAAAGTAATGAGTCCCACAAAAAAAGTAGCAACCCATATGAGCAAAATTCTATCACTCTCCCTCCACTTGCGAATACACTTGTACTCTTCTTTTATTATTATTTTTTAATTCTTTTTTCTTACTTATTTTCTTGCAATTTGGCTAATTAATGATTGTTTAAAATTCCACAAGAATTTAAATTTCAAATTGATTTAACGTACATGGGTATTGGTGGATGAAATTGTCAAGTAATTTTTTTCAAAATTGTATGATACTAATTTACCAATTGGTGCTAGATAAATTGTTGTGTTATACGTGAAAAATTAAATTATTTCAAAAGGCGAAGTGGGGGTTTGTTTCTTTCAACGGATGAGATTGAGATAAGAGAATCTAATCCAATGAACAATTCATAAGTGATTAAATCTAACTTTATCACATTTTGAACTTTTTAGGTTGAAATGTCCATGCAAAAAAAATTAAGATAGCACATCCAAAAATCAACTTAAGAAAAGCTAAAAAAAAATCATCGCTTAATCAAATTACTACATAAATGAATATATATATATATATATAGCCTCATATAGAGTCTGAAATATATAGCCCCTCATTGAGAGAGATTCTTTTATAAAACCTCAAAGATTCCTCGGAACTCTAAAATGGGCCATATCCACCATTTTTCCAGCCCCATATAGAGCCTCTCACTAGAGATGCTCTAAAGATTTTCTTAATGCTCATGGAGAATATTTCGAGGATATAAAAACTTTGCATTCTTTCCAAAAAAACGTGGATTAACACTCACGTTTTTTAGTCGGTTTTGCATATTCGTACATAAATCACTGTTCAATCTATTTATTTTCACCTAGGCCTTACTGCGAAGATTTGAAAACTATGGTGAGATTTTCCGTTGAGATTCTTGAGTGTAGAACCCCATTTGACAACCATTTTCGGATATAGGAAAAATATTTCAGGGGGTCACATGTTAAAGTTTACAAACATTTTTTAGACAATAACAACCTTAAAAATTAAACCATAGTTCCATCATTCAAACTTATAGAACAAATAACAATAAAAGTTACAATAGTCCCCAACGTTTTTTCATATTTTGAAAACGTTGCATTATAGCTCCATTGTCAATGGAAGAAAACATATTGCTCACAATATAAACCACCATACTATCACTCAACCATTGATCTCCCATTCGGTTACGCAATGGAATCTTTACAATATTTATAGTGGAAAAAGCTCTCTCCACTGAAGCAATATCAACTGGTAGAACCAAAGCCAATGTAATTAGCAAATACACATGATTATATACTCTATTACTCCTATCTCCACCATTTTTTTTATTTTTATTTTGCAAGGTTACCAATTCCTTTCAATTGAGAAAAGTCACTACTTGAACGCATATCAAGAATATAATGCCCAAGTTGATCTTCAAGTGCCAAGAGTTGACAGGTAGTAAACTCATTCGGATAAAATGAGCAAAACAAATTAGCTTTTGTTCATCAAAAGCTGAGAATGAATCATTCGAGCTCAAACTTGCTAAACAAAGATGCAACTCTGTATTTACCTCATCAAGCGACTATTTAATTCCACAAGTTGCTTATCGACGATAGCAACAAAGAGCTCCACATGATAATGATGGAAATTTGTGATTCTTTGAGCTCTACGCCATGATCTCCCTCAAGTAACATATCCATCATACATGCGTTTATTTTTTTGGCTCTTGGTGTTTATTTTTTTTATTAAACTAAGGGTCCGAAACTATGTCATTTTGACAAAGTAATATTTACTGAAAAAAATAATAAGATGAGCCGCTCTTATAGTTGGAGAACATGTATGAAGCCAACTCCAATCTTTAAAGGGGCATCGCCCAAGTTATCTATGAACATTTACCGAAGTTTGAAGAGTCAACACTCAAGTTATCCTTGGACATTGAAGTTCGAGGGTCAGCTGACCCCCCTAACCCTCAATGCATCCGCCTCTGTTGACACTGTTATGGGCCTTCCTACTATATTTTTCACTTATTTTATAGTTTTCAGCTTAAATATTCTACTAAATGTACATTAGTTGCTCAATAAACCGTAAAACTACATCCAAATTACTTAAAAAGTTTAACTTGATGCTTGGGATTTTTTTTTTTTTTTTTTTTTTGTAAAAATAGAAAATTTGTATTTTTGTCAAAAAAAAACATGAGTGTTAGTCGGGTTCAACGCATGCATCAATGAAAATAGAAAATTTGTATTCTTGTCAAAAAAACATGGGTGTTAGTCGGGTGTTACCTTCTATATTTGTGTGTTTCCAATTTTCAAACAGATTAATCAAGGAAAAAAAAAAAAAAAGTAAAATTCTTGAGGCCATATTTTGCCTTAGAAACCATTGAAGGCTTAAACCCTAGGTTTTAATGCCCAAATTCCTAGATAAACTTAAATTCTTAACTCTAAGCTTTAGAGTCTAGGGGTGGGCAAACGGGTAGAGAAACCGTGGGTCGAGACGGGTAGTTTAAGTTCAGAGCGGGTACGAGCTGGTTCCAATATTTTAAAGAATAAACGTAGCGGGACGGGGCGGAGTGATGTCAATTACGGGACGAGCCGAGTCCATATACTTAGAGAAACGAGACCCCAGACCTACCCATTTCTAATTATAATGAACAACCAAGATTGAATGATAACCTATCATCCAATCTCAACTAGGGGTTTGGTCTCCTAATTGGTATCACAAGAGTTTGAGAAACACTACGACGACGCCGTTTTGTCCTTTGATACAAATTAGTGTTCGGACGAGTTATAGTAAAGCAAACAGGGAGTTTAAAACCTTCACAAGCTCTGCTCTCTCGCTCTTCCTCAACCGCCAGCCTCTCTGATTCTCCAGGTGAGCTTCCTCCATCTCTTCTCTTTTCTTCTTTCCCTTTTTCTGTTGGAATTTTCTGTTTGCTGTCCCTGATTTCATTTGGGGTATTTTGGATTTTAACTGCGATGAATGATGTAAAAGCAAAAATGCTAAGTTTTGAGCACTCAATCTCATTCATTTATTAGCAGAAAACCAGCATTAATTCAAATTACGTAATCAATTTATCAACTTGCTGCATCTCATTTTTCTGTGAATTGGGTAATCAGTTTAGACTGCGTTTTGACCTTCATTGAAGTGGCAATCCTTGTGCATTTGGACAATCGCGTCCTCCAGTCTCCAGGTGAAGAATCAGAATGTTAGCATATATAGGGTGGTTAGGAGATGTACCTTGGGTGGAACTCACGAGCAGTGAAATTAACCACTTATTTGTTGATTTCTACATCCCGTCGTTTTAGTAATTCTAAGTCGTTCATGTGAAAATCTGTGGGCTTACTGTCAGTTCTCCGTTTCATTTGTCTTGGTTAGTTTTTATGCATCTGTGATTGCAATTTTCATGCAAGATTGAGTAACTTCTCTTTCCTGATTCAATTTACCAAAGATGATATCTTTCATATAGATAGCAAGGAAATTTGGTATTTTCTTGACATGGGTCATTCTTGGATGATTCATAATTTTTTCCTCCGACACCGCTAGCTTTTAAAATGAAACCCTAAATTTGGCTAATCGTGTAGACAGTAGAAGAGAAAAGAGCATCAATGGCGGCTTCATCTGCAAGTGCGGATGATTCACCGCCTCCATCAAGCCCCGATGCCGCCCAAAACAACCTCCAGGTCCCTTGCGTTCCTTTTCCGTTGCGATTATTTATGCTTTTTTTTTTTTAATTTCTTTTTCTTACGAATTTTGTCTAATTTTCTAATTGAGCAGCATTTCTTCATCCTTCACAAAGCATCTGAAAAATCTACTTCGAGTGGGAAACCCCGAAAAAGGCTTGACCTATGCCCAACAAAGCTTAAGGAAGGCGATGAGGGCTGCTTGAGAATGGAAGCTTTTCAGTTAGTTTGGTCAGGAATCGAGGCCTCCATCAAGGACGTTATGAGGAATATGAATGCTCATGTTTTCAACCAGATACACAGCTGGGTATGTGATTCCTTCGGTGCTATCAAGCCAATTGCTCCCTTCTCTTCTCCTCTCGGCCCGTTTCCGATTGTTACCCACGCTACTTGTTGCGCACAGCTCTTCACTGCGCTCCTTCTCACCAGTATGTTTTTGTTCTGCATCTCTTCCCTTTTATTTATCCTAATTCCAATTTGAGTTGATGGAGTTGATCGATTGAATCATTACTGGCAGAGAATATGGAGTTTGTTGACGATTTCTCGACATTTCAAGAGCTTGGCCTCTGCCTGAAATCTCATGGATGCCATGTTGCTAGCCTTTCCTCACTCGACTTTTCACCAAAAAATGGGATTGCTGGTTCTCTTTCAAGTTTATTGAGACAGTTTTTGATGCAGTCTTTCGATGTAAGTATTTACCTTTCTTTGTGCCTTCCATTTATTCAATTATACAACAAGTAGATCCTTATTCAATTTATTTTATTTTATTTACTCAGGCAGCTGATATGTCCATATTGGCATCATGGTACAGCCAGCATGGAAACTATGGTTCTCCGGTGGTTGTCATTATAGACGACATGGAAAGATGTTCTATTCCTGTCTTGTCTGATTTCATTCTTATGTTGAGGTATTCTTGCCCCAACCCCTGCTTTTTGCTTAAACACTAAATAACACAGATACTCTCCCTCCATCTCTCTCTGTGAGGACAGGATTTTGCTTACCTGGCCTTGTAACTTGCTCCACTGTTTGTATCAGCGAATGGGTTGTCAAGATCCCAGTCATTTTAATAATGGGAGTTGCAACAACATTGGATGCCCCAAGCAACATACTTCCTTCTAATGTGCTGAAGAAGTTGTGCCCTTGCAAGTTCACGTTGGGATCACCAGCTGAGAGGATGGATGCAGTTGTTGAGGCTGCTCTTGTGAGGCAGTGTTCTAGTTTCGCTGTTGGTCACAAGGTGGCTATGTTTCTGCGAAACTATTTCTTAAATCAGGACGGTACATTGACATCTTTTCTTAGGGCTTTGAAGGTTGGTAATTAAGTTGTTACATTTCCTCTCATGTTCTCTTGTCATCATGACTAAGGCCGCTGCTGATGTCAAAAAGTATATTTCAGATAGCCTGTGTCCAACATTTCTCCTCAGAGCCTGTAAGACTCATACTTGGTGGGTTGCTTGTTAAAGAAGACACCAAGGTTAGCATCTATGGAGTATCACTTTCCTCTGTGTCTACCATTTACAATGTTATACATTGATAGATAGCATTCAAGCAAGGTGCATAACTCATACCCATTTTATTCATATTCCTTTTCTGCCATCTCTTATTTAGATTTTTCATTTGATAGACGAAAGGGAAGGATTTTCCTTTTTGTACTCTACTGAACTGTAACAAAGTGGTCAATTGGTAATAGATCCCGTCATAATCCTGTTTTGGATTTGGATTCTGGAAGGAGACACAGAACATTTGGTTTATGTGTAGATGTAGTTTGTGCAATCAAATATGCACATGTTGGAATATCCATGAAAGCAACAATAATCAACTTGGTGATTATTGCTCCCTGCTTGCATTCTTTATTATATTTATTTTAATACTATGCATTCATGATAAGTTTCTCCTACCTCCCTCAACCCAATGCCAATCAATGTTTTGCATATTTTTACTACGATGTAATTTGGCCATTGAAGGGATCTCAGAATGAGAAAGTGATCAAGTGTGCTTCCCAAGTTTTATGTCATGGAAGGTAATCATAAGATTTAAACATATTTAAACATTTTTAGTGAGGATGAGTTCAAAATGTGAATAAAAACGATAACTTGCTGACAGCTGTTGGAAATTCTGTCACCAGGGATCAAATGGCTGAACAAACTGATATCAATATAGCTGGTTTAACAGAGTTGAAGAGATTGCAGATGCTCTGGAGCACTGTTGTTCTGGTGACTCCTTTTTTGTATTATATTTTTTTACAGATATTATTATTAGTGGTTCAACATTCCTAAGCTTAACATTTTCCGGCTTATAAGCTTAAATGCAAATTTTGATATGTTTTCATGGGTTTTGATACCTGAACCTGAATTTTTGTAGTTAATGTCTGATGAGTGAAATAACACAGTTTAGTGTTTATTTCTTCTTTTTATATTCTTAAGGCCTTATACGTTTCTTGTTTCATATCATCAAATTGGCTTTTCTGTATTTTGACACACAAGTGTTTTGCAGTGCTTATATGAAGCTGGGAAGTGCGACAAAGTTCAATTGCTAGATTTATTTTGCGAGGCACTTGATCCAGATGTTTACAACTCATTCGCTTCTGATAATGATAATCGCACTGGATTGGGAAAAAAATTTGTTACATCTTTGTCAAATGATCACTATATGCTTGAACAACATTTGAGCTCCCGAAAGGGACGCCTTATTTGTCAGGTAGTTCGCAAAGTGAGGTAAGTAATGTGGACTAAAAAATTCAAATTTACTGAAGTAGGTCTCACATTGCACGCATGGTTTAGTTCTTATATTTACTTTGCCTGAAATTGCTGAGAAGCATAGGTTTTTTAATTATTTTATTTATTTATTAATATTTATGCTTTTCTGTTTTATTCTTATTTAAGCACCATGCTACTTAGACTCAGATTAGATGAGTATCACTTTATCTGTTCTATGTTTTGCTAGATGTCATTCCAATTTTTAATTTTTGTATATTTTATTATATATTACATATATATGTCATTTATGTTCATCATTATACTGAAATTGGAAGTTTTTATCAGTTAAGTTTCATTTTTTTCTTCATCAGTAGTCTCTAGTTTCTGAACTGTCTAAACTTTGGAATTGACCAGGGATCTTCCCGCAGCATTGCTCTGTCAGTTGCTCAAAAGTTGGGAAGTTCTCACTGTCAATGTTCTTGAGGTATGACATTAGTTTCTTTGTCTTTTTAGTAGCTTTTGATATATTTGTGTATTGTGATGCTGTGCCTTTTGGAGAAAAGAAGACTAGTTTTCTGAACTGAAATTGTCACATAACTCAGCGCTTGTGTTTTGTGATCTCATTCTGCATGCTTTGTTGTGGCCTTTCTTTCTTCCTCTTCTTCTTTTAACTCTTGAATATCATAGTAGTGAATATATGCACAGAAGATGATTTGGAATTCATCTCTTCGTTTGCACATAACTCAAGGCAATCTCGATCTACTTTTGTTTATTAGTCAAATACTAGTCAAACAATTGAATGTCCACAAAAGATAATTTGGAATTTTGACACACATCATTTCATTTATCTTTTCCATAACTTTATGTTGTGCCTGAACAATTATGAAATCTGTTAATGAGAATATATATTCCTTAATAGCTTTAAAAGTACTCAATGGTCTATGTGTGCCTTAGAGATGCTAAACATGTAAAGTACTCTGAGTTTCTTACAAATGCTATGCTTTGTTGTAATTTTGTCATCATAGTCTCCTTACCTCACGAGTCTCACCTAGCTATTACTATTACATGATTCAAGCAGTGATAGTGGTAGATTACTAAGTTAATTGAGTGACCATCAGTTATGTGCTTGAAATAGATTCATGGCATGATAAAGGAACTGCAGTCCTTATTGAAATTTGAGGAAGGAGGTTGCAAACCAGATTTGACTGACATATCCAAGTATCATCTCTTTCCCACTTCCGTTCCTTTTAAACTAGCATGTGAACTGCCCTATCTTATTTTTATTTTAAACCTCTATTCATGTGACAGGAGGCATATATCTCACAGTGGAAAAGCTGCTATATTAATTGATTGCATGGTTAGGTAATTCTTATTACTTTGCAATTGTCTTTTTCTAAAACTATTACCCTAAGCCCCAATGAACTGACCTAATTAATTTTGAATCGGAATTGGAGTAGGAATGGGCGAATGGGGCGAATGGTACTGAATTACTAATACGCCAGAATTGGAATGAAAACCAGTTTGATTACTAAAATGCGCGGAGAGCTGTCGGGTTAATGTGAATGGGTAAACTTGAAATTTAAAAAACAGTGTGTAAAAATAATAAATTTTGATTCCTTGTGTTTCCAGGAATAAAAATATTTCACCCCAAAGAGTCCAATTCTTCAAAATCACGAGTTATTCCTTATTCTGTGTGGGCCTCACTTATATTTTGATTCCAGATGTGAATTATTAAACATGAAGCATTGAGTCTATTGACTTCTCTCTTGGCAGTGATAAGGTTTAGGCAAACACATATGACTCCTTTGTGTAATATCATAATAAAGCAACTGAAATGTGCTTTCTTAATACCTGTTATCTGGATTGGTTTTATACCTTACTTTCCGGTTATTGAAAAGCATTCTGGGCTAATATCGTCCCTTCTATTTTATTTTTTAATGTCTTCATGACAGGTATTTCATGATGCCAATTGAGTGCATGCATCTTCATGAGATTTTCTGTTTTAGAAATGTTGAAAAACTTCAATCGGTAAGCATCACAATGGCTGCTCTGATTAATATACCTATAGCTGCAACTTGCTACTTATGATGAAATTCGTATAGGATTTTCATACTATCATATTTTCAGATATTGTTGTGATTTAAGCATTGAAATTCTTGGAAGTTTGATATGTAATGTTTTGACAGGTTATTTAGCTGATTAGCATGCCTGCCACTTATGAAACATTTTAAACCTAATTTTGGAACTCTATAAATTAATTTCTTAACTTCTTACTTATTTCAGGCTTTAATAGGCGACTCAAGGAAGAGGATTCAAGTGGATCTTTTGGAGTTCCATAAAATCCTAAGATGCAGTTGCTGCAGTAAGATTGGCAACATTCCATTGTCTCCCATGCCTGATACCTCAATTGTGTGAGTATAATCATAGCCTGTCACCTTAAAACTGTTTGAAAAGCTATGAGAAACATTGATGCAAGCTATGGAAGCCATAGCTCAAGTTTGCACTGTACTTACTGAAAAGTGATGCTAATTTTCAGATTCGTTATGTTTATATCCAACTACTTGTAGTCTAGACATGTAGGGTCACTTTGTGATCATTGTCAAAGGCAAAA
Organism: Pyrus x bretschneideri; assembly: GCF_019419815.1. Lineage (NCBI taxonomy): Eukaryota > Viridiplantae > Streptophyta > Magnoliopsida > Rosales > Rosaceae > Pyrus > Pyrus x bretschneideri. Next base: position 4,434,815 of record NW_025999546.1, on the reverse strand, counting down.
TCAAATTTCTACTGGTTTCATATCATTATGCATATTTGGTAAATCTTGAATTTTTTTTTTTTCGTCTTTCGTCTAGGACTGAAAATATATTTTTTTAGGGAATTTTCTTTTCTGACAATGAATAACTTATTATCTCTAGGTAATAATTTGTTTGCATTGCCTTTTGGTATTGGATGACCAATAGGTCAAATCATACATTATGAGTAAGGGAATACAAGACAAATGTTTGAATCATAAGATCTATGGCTGATAAGTGTACATGTGATGCGTTTTTGAATCATGGTTACTCAATTCGAGAGTAAGCGGGAATATACCAATGTGACTTAAAACACTGGACATGTGTTTCTTTAACTTGGTTGTTATTAGATGTTCATTTTATCTCGTAGGTATACCCTGGCTCAGGAGCATGGGGATCTTATCAACCTTCATGACTGGTTCCAGTCTTTCAAGACAATTGCAATTCAGCCCAAGAGGAAAGCGAAATGCAAGTTAAAGCAGTCCCCACTACCCAAAAAAAGAAAGGAAAGCAATGACTCTGAAAACAAGAGTGAAGCATCTATTCAGTATCCTTTTCGATTTTCATTCTTCCGAGTGCAGATTATCTTCACTTGTAGTGAGTTGATGCAGTCTCGTTTGGCTTATATATAGATGAATTATGCATTCAACGGCCTGACTTTAGACTAAAGAACTGACCTAATCAAAGATGTTTACGGTGCTAGACATAATTTTACTGTTTCTGTTGACCCTTTTTTACAGCTATGGAAGGATAGAAATACCAGTCACGAAACCAAATCCCAACTTCTCTTGATTATCGTTTTCTGACCTTGTCACGCGTTGTGAGATGCAACAGTTCCCAGGGGTTGTCGATCACATATCTGCTTTGTTTTTATAGATGCATAGCATAGCATGCATTACTTGTTCCTGCATCAAGGATTATGTTCTGTTGTGTTTTTTCCCCATATTGAATGACTGCCAAAAATTTGAGTTGGATGTGTATCATGGTCCTTAACCTTGCTTTTCACAGAGCACGATTTTGCAGGGCAATTACAGAACTACAGATTACAGGCCTCATTCGGATGCCCAGCAAAAAACGTCGTGACTGTGTGCAGAGGGTGGCCTTTGGTCTCTGACAAGTTGTACAAGTTCAGTTTGGCTCTTAATTCCCAAACCCCCCCCCCCCCCCCCCTCTTTCTCTCTCTCTCCTCACTTGCATCGGCTTGGAAGTACTGTGTTTTAAACTAGTATTAAATAAATAAGATTCATAGTGAGTTTAACATTTGACACGGGAAAAAAAAAAAATGAACGAAAAGTTTAATTTTTTTTTTTTTTTTTAATGAAAAATGACAAGTGAATGGTATCAAGAAATGTAAAAATGTAGTTTTTCGTTAAAAAGTGAACAGTGCCGGGAGTATTTAGTTAAAACTCCAAAAAAAAAAAAAACTTAAATAATTTCAGATTTAAGAAGTTGAGATAAAACCACATTTGTTGGGGTTCGCATGTTGGGTTTCAAAGGATAGTAGGAAGCTTAAAATCATGCATTTTGCCTTGAAGTTGCTTGGATCACACAAATATAATCAAGGGTGAAATGGGAATGTACTTTTAAATATTGTTGGTGGTTTCATTATCACAAATCATGATGATTCTCATCTTGTTGTTGCGGGTACAAAACAACTAACAACTTGAGCACTCTCATGGCTCAAGCTTTGGCCCTCAAAGTGGGCATCATTCAAGATAAGGATCCTAAGGATTCTGAAATTCTATCCGTTCATCGTACATCGTGCTGTAAAAAATTATTAAATACTGTTTGTGTTTAATTTTAAATAAAATAATTAAAAATAATTTATGACCGTACGATGATCGAATAGGATGTAAGAATCTTTAGAATAATTTATGTTGGTGGATTTTTCAATTGGAGTTATAGGTTGCGTCCCAGCTTCCATGGATGGTTTTTGGGCATTATTTTAACTTGACATCTTAAACAAATGAGGTTTAGTTATATTATTAGACCCAGACTGCAAAATTCCTTCTGCATTCTTATTCAAAGGAAAGATTTTTATTCTCTTCCGAGCTGAAATTTAGACGGGCAATTTGTAATTGCACTTTTACTTGGTTTGGTATTTTGTAATCGTATGAATGTAACGGATAATTTTCAATTTTCATTGTATAACTGACAATCCAAGAAGACGCTTTGTAATTCTTGCAAAATTCAAGTTAACTAGATATGATATGACGTGGCTACTTCTGCCAATAGCTGTTGCATTTTTCTAGGGCATTCCGCTCAATCCCACATTCCTGCCTGCCGTGTTACCTTCTATATTCGGAGAAATTAGTTTTAGTTGTGACAAAAACACAAATGGTATATCACGTATTTTTATGTAAATGATGAAAATTTTAATTTTTAAATACACGTATATTACTATTTATATAAAAACATGTGATGTATCATCTCGTATAACGGTATCATTGGAAAGTCTGTCATTAATTTATGTGTTTCCAAATTTCAAACAGATTATTCATATTGTAGAGGAAAAACAGAAGGAAAATTCTAGAGGCCATCTTTTGCCTTTAGAAGCCATAATTGTATGCTTCCAATTTTCAGACGGTCACTCCACCTCTCCACCATCCGTTCCTCGGCTCCCTCGACTCCAACTCTCAATCGTCTTCTCCTCCTCGACGACAGTGCTCACCAGCCTCACTTCACAGAAATCACCCAGCCTATTACCGCCGTCGCGACCAACACAACGGCACCACAACGGCACCACCCATAAACCCATCCTCCTCGACGACATCCCAGAGAACCCAGCTCCCAGAACCACGACGGCTCGATTCTCTCCTCTTCGACAACACCACCGCCGTCGCGACCACCATCACCCCGTCACCGCCGTCGAGGATACTGCTACCAGCCATCATCCCTCCAAAATTTAGGTAATTTTGAATTAGGCTTTTGTTATTAATGTGAATTTCTGGTGTAGGGATTTCAGGGGTTTTAAATTAGAATTTATAGATTGATGATTGATCTGTTGCCACCATTAATGTATTTCTGAAACTTTGGGAAAATACATGAACACAAACTAAGCTCAGCAGAGAGATCTTCAGGTTTTCTCGGCAAAGTCCTTTTCTTTAGATCATAGCATTGTGTTCTTTATTATTCGATTAGTCTACATGGCCCGGGTGTTGTTTCGAAAAGCACCCAACTACAAGTGATTATTAGACAGTGTGTGAACAGACTCAACACCATTGCATCTGACGTAATTTTTACCCCATTTATAGCTTTCGCCGGTTCTTATGAAATTTGATACTACTTGGCCCAGTGGCACGTTGGAGTTTGCCTTTAGACCTTGAGTCTAATCTGCAGCTATTTTGGACTCTGCCCGTAATAAAAAATAAAATATTAAAAATAAAAACCAAGTTTTCGTAGTTAACTTGACCCCATTTCATCACCCTTGGGGTAAATTCTAGGTGTGAGAGAAAATGATTGTAGTGATTTTTCATATTCTGTTTATATAAATACATGTTATGGAATTGCTTCACACATGATTGTACCTGACCTGTGACTTCAGTATATGAAAATCGGATTGCTGTGTTTTATATGAACTTGTACCCTTTTCTCCAATGTTTTTTTTTCCCATGTATTAATATTGGATTCCTTCATTTTGATTATTAGGCAAAGATCCCTGATATTGAGAAGTCCTTAGACATTGTTGCCACTTTGCAAGCCAAGAAGGGTACTGGTGAGGTTCCTTTTTTGTGATTCTCCACCCTTTGCAGTATGTGTAATACTATACTTGTTCTATTTCTATTTGTATTTGATGGATTTTCCCTAGTGATGTCCCATTTGCGAAGCATGTTTTCTCATAACACATTAGCAACATTGAGTATGAAGCAAGTCCGGTACTTATAGCTCTCGGATATTTTGTATGTTGATCTGATCTTTAGATGTCTCGGATGTTATTTTGAATGTCTCGGATTTAATGTATCGAACGATGTTGGACGATGTAATGTTGTTATTTTGGATGTAATGTTAATCTATGGACTTGGATGTTGGACTTTGTAATGTTTGGATGTGTTGTGCAAACTATAAAATCTGTACTGTGAGTGAATCTGTGCGGCTGTGCTGCAGTAAAAATTTAGTTTTTTTCCAAAAAAAGGACCCGTGGACCTGGCCCGGACCGGCCTGTTTCGGTTAGGTCCAGTTCCTGCATTAAAATATGTTATACCCACCTGGCCCGGCCGTTTCTTTTAAACCCGGGTCCGGTCCCTTCAAAATTGGGCCCGGCCTGGCCCGTGCCCAGCCCTACTCACGAGCAGTGAAATTAACCACTTATTTGTTGATTTCTACATCCCGTCGTTTTAGTAATTCTAAGTTGTTCATGTGAAAATCTGTGGGCTTATTGTCAGTTCTCTGTTTCATTTGTCTTGGTTAGTATTCATGCATCAGTGATTGCAATTTTCTTGTCAAGATTGATTAACTTCTCTTTCCTGATTCAATTTACCTAAGATGATGTCTTTCATACAGATAGCATGGAAATTTGGTATTTTCTTGACATAGGTCATTCTTGGATGATTCAGAATTTTTTCCTTCGACACCACTAGCTTTTAAAATGAAACCAAAAACAACTGCTGTGCCTAGAGCTCAGAGATCCAAATCTTTTCAGGGGGATGGACCTAATTGGGTTCTTATTGCTGGTGGTGCCTTGTTAAGTACATTGTCAATTCGTCTTGGTTACAAGCTGAAGCAAGCACTTGACACAAAGCCCCAGGAGAATGCTAGTAATGGTTCGAATATTTCTAATGTGCATAGCTTTTTCCTTACAGTGGCTCCTTCTACCTTGTAACATTGTTGTCAATTTCAGGAAGTGGAAAATCCTCTGACCAAAGAAAGTCTGCAGGTTGCCGTGTGCACTCAAACGTTTATTCCTTTACACAACAAAATGATGGAGGTTGCTTTAATTGCATGTCAGGTATGGAGTAGTAAATTCTTGGCTTTGGAATTTCTGAGGTTTAAACAAGTAGTTTCTGTTCAGGATTCTAAATTAGTTTTGGCCAGTGGTTGATTACACATTCATTTGCATGGTTCTCCTTTGGGTGTGAAAGCTTGTCTGATATATTGTGAGATACAACCATATTGAAAAAGAAGAGAATGAGAAACTCGGTGGTCAGTTTTTAATGCTACACCTTAATCTAACTGGGCTTTGTTGAGAGTAACAACAATTGGACTCTTTCTGAAGAGTGAGGTTGAAGAACTGTATGGAAAGTTTTGTTGTTAAACAGCAATCCGTATTTGGATTGATGCTAGTTGAGTTTCATTTGAATTGTGTTATGTTTGTTGCAATTTATTTGCAGTTCTCCCATATTGCTTGATGAGCAGTAGCGTGATATATTATTTGACAGCCCATTATAATAATCTGGGTGTTTCATATATGTAATGGGTTTGAAATAGGAACTGAGGGCATGATGGAGATGAAGTGCCTGCCCAATGACCAGATGCTGACTGAATCTGATGGTGCCTTGCCTTTAGTCATGGTTCCAGCCCCTGGATTTAACAAGGACAATGGCATTGTCTGGGCATCTTCTCCGGATTGCCTTGAGTTGCCTCCAAAGCCATTCCTCCAGTATTCAAACTCCTCAGATTCTCCTTGTGTTTCAGAATCTGGGTCTGACATCTTCAGTAAGCGGGAAGTCATACAAAAACTGAGGCAACAACTGAAGAGAAGAGATGACATGATATTAGAGATGCAGGATCAGATTGTAGAGCTGCAGAGTTCACTGAACACGCAGCTGGCACATTCTACCAATCTACAGTCACAACTTGATTCAGCAAACAGGGACTTTTTTGATTCGGAGAGAGAAATCCAAAGGCTTAGGAAGGCAATCGCTGATCACTGTGTGGGACATGTGAGCCCCATTGACAGATCACCCAAGGTCACTATTTGGCAACCTGAAGAAAGAAATGGTCATGTGAATGGATTTCCTGATGGGGAAAGCAACTTTGATGCAACCGAAAGAGGAAGAGGGGATGGAGAGAGGGTTGAGATGCTCAAGAGGGAAGTAGGAGAATTGAAGGAGGTGATAGAAGGAAAGGAATACTTGCTACAAAGCTACAAGGAGCAAAAAGCAGAGTTCTCACTGAAAATCAAAGAGTTACAGCAGAGACTGGATTCTCAACTCCCTAATATTTTGTAGGAAACATTTTGCTTTTGTGTATTCTTTTGCTTGTTCTGCTTGTTTTTGTGTATTCTTTTGTTGTGCTTGTTTTTGTGTATTCTTTTGCTTGTACGCATCAGCCTTACTTTTGTCTTCAAAGTAGGGCACTCGCTTACGACGGTACCGCTCTACTCACAACACACTTTTCCTTTCGTGAGAGCCTTTTCCCTCGCAACTTTTCATTGAATCAGGAACCGAATTGGCCATTGCCTTTGAAACAAAACCTTTCAAAACTAGGTTTTTGAAATTGTGTCTATATATAAACTGTAACATTTTGCACGCTGAAGAACTTCATCACTCAAAATGCGTGGTTCGTTGTGCAAAATGTGTTATAAATGCACACTAAATGGGAGCGGATAAAGGGTATTTGTCCGTTTCAATGAAACTTTGAGCGACGAATATGTGGAAATTTTTGTCGCGTAAACATCTGGAGGAAAATTTTTTTTTCTCGCTTTTTCTTGCGCGACGAACACTTGTGATCGTCGTGCGAAGTATTCTTATGTGACGAATATTTTCGTCGCATGAAGTTTTATTTTTCCTCTTATCCTGCCATTTTTGCGCGACCAATATATTTTTTTGTTGCGGAAGTGCGACGAGGAGGAGAAGAAGTACAGAGGGATACATTTGGCTCCCACTTTTGAGGTGCCTTGGATGAGCAGGCACCCAAAAACTGGCGACTAGTAAGTTCTCAGCTTATTAAAGTCCAGTGGGCCAGAAAACAGGAAATGAAAAACATACATCTTACTAGAGAGCCGCCGAGGTTTTGGATTTTCCACCTGAAAGTGATCAGTGCCGGCGCCGTCTAACATGGCAGCCCTCTTTAACCTGAAGGCCGGCAGATTGGGTCGTTCACTATTTTCCAAAACTAAAAGATTTGTTCTTGGAGATGTAAAACCCCCACATTGTACTCTTCAATGTCTGATACTCTGCAGACACTTGGCCTCAGAAATCTCAGAAACCCAATCCAATTTCACAGTCAGTTACCTCATAAACTCATGTGGGTTGTCTCCGAAGGGTGCAATTTCAACATCTAAGCGGGTCAAGTTGCGATCCCTGGAAAGAGCAGACTCCGTCTTGGCCCTTCTCAGAGACCGTGGATTCTCTGCAACCCAGATCTCCAAGCTTGTGAGGTCGTGCCCACAGCTTCTCGTAACCAAACCGGAGAAAACCCTTTTGCCAAAGCTTGAGTTTTTCACTTCTCTTGGAGCTTCAAAAGATGACCTCGCAAAATTTCTCGCTTTCTCTCCTGCTGTTTTGGGTATGAGCTTGCAGGAACGGATAAAACCCACTTGCCATTTCCTTAGGAAACAGCTTTCTGAGAAGAAGCTCGTTGTTTTTTTGAAGAGAGGCGGCCCGCGGATTTTCTTGGAAGGCCATTCGAAGAATGTGGCGCCAAATATTGAGATTTTGAGAGAATCAGGTATGCCCCAATCATGTATTTCACTGTTGCTGGTTCATTATCCTAGCTCTTTAATGCGGAAGCCTGAGAATTTTGGCAAAGTTGTGGATGAGGTTAAGCAAATGGGATTTGATATGGAAAAAGGTTAAGCAAATGGGATTTGATATGGAAAAAATTGTATCTGTTGCAGCAATAAAAGCATTGTGCAGTAGTAACAGTAAATCCATATGGAATCGTAATTCTGAAGTTTATAAAAGGTGGGGTTGGTCGGAGAATGATGTTCTCTCTGCTTTCAAGCGGTTCCCACAATGTATGACTATGTCGGAGAAGAAAGTAATGCAGGTAATGGAATTTCTAGTGAACAAAATGGAATGGCCGGCAGGAGTGATTAACAAATACCCAATCATAGTGGCTTTCGGTTTGGAGAAGCGAATAATCCCAAGGTGTTTGGTTGTTAAAGTTTTGATGGTGAAAGGATTTATAAAGGAAATTGAAAATGTGAGTTTGTGTTCTGTAATGTGCCCTGCAGAGAAATGCTTCTTGGCGAAGTTTGTGGCCAGATATATAGATGAAGTACCTGCATTATTGAGTGTGTATCAAGGCAAAGTTGAAGTCCAGGATGCATGACATTGGTTGGTCAGGAGAGGTGAGATTGTAATAATTTTAGCCTCTCAATTGGTAGAAGCTAACATATCGCTTTTGCCTTCCTTATACCTAATATGCTGTTGATATTCTATGGAAGTAAATTCAGTTGTCAGTCATGGCCAAAGAGAAATAACATTTGTTCATCTTCAACTCCTCTGACTAATCACATTAGTTTTATATACATTCTTATCTGAAAACCAGCTTCAGGTTGACCTGCACTCCGAGGTGCATTGTTGGTTCTTAAATTTGGATTGTCTTCATGATTTCTTTTGTTAGAAAACATAAATTTACATGCTTCTTATGGGTTCGTTTTACTATATAGTTTAGTTTACTCTGTTACTAACTACCCTCTAGAAGCTAGCCTTTTTTTTAGTGGTCATGGCCTAGATCAGTATCATTGTGTCATTTTGATTCACTTGTGCTTGTTTCTTAGCATTTGCCTTTTATCAAAAAATAAATTGCAGTGGGTTGTGAGTGTTAATTGGGTTCTTCCGGGACACAAAATGCCAGCTTTGGTGGGATTTGTTATCATGAGTCATTTGGCTTGTATTCTTAGTTATGTGAAGGAGAATGTGATTCCGGAATCGTTGTATTCTTAGCATTTTATTCATGCTGTGAAGTTATGTCTTCTTTACAGCGAGTACCCATCCCAGTGCACCCGAATTGTTTGGTGATGGAATGAAAGTGGGATTTTGTTGCAAGTAATTAAATGGCTATTTAGGTTGAGATATGGTTGCTAGCCATCCTAGGTATAAATGTTGCTCATTTATGGCCTAGTTTCCTATGCCAGACAGATGAGGTGATTTAGAGCTTCTCTCTCCCTTTCTAGAGTGATGGTGAGAAGCGAGAGTGTCATAAGGGAGATCGGGTGGAGAGAGTATTTGGTAAGTTTCGATCTGGTTATAGGAAAGGCAGCCTACTCTTCTTACTGTTTATATAGGTCTTACATAGTGCTTGATCTTATTTTTCGTTCTATTGCTTGGTACCCTATGCCTGCCTTGTTTGCAATCAATAAATTGGTACTAACGGTTATAATCTCTTCCACAGATTCACTGGTGCAATTCTTCAAAGGTAATCAAAAACCCAAAACAGTCACAAAACAGCTCAAATTGCCCAGATGAAACTTTCTTCTTCTTTTATATCTTTAATTTATATTAGTCACGGTAATTGTGTTTGTTTTCGTAGAAACTGAGTGGAAAAATGAAAAGAAAAACAATCACTGTTTCCCCTTTTGTTTCATATCAGCTGTTGCCTTATTGAGAAAATGTGACACTCCTCCCAAGCAAGTATGTAATAAATCCATGTTTAAGCTACGAGTCTGATTCAAGAATATGTTGTCGATTTCTACAGAAGATTCTCATATTCGTCAACTATTCCATTGAAATGCTTGTGCATCACTTCCATTGTCTGCTTATAAATATTTACTCAGCAGTTTTTACTTGTGTTTATTAGTTTGAAGAAGAATTGTTGGTGTCTGGAAATCTTGCTTGCGTACGTTGTTCCGTGGTTTAAAATATGTGAGCCACTGTCGACATGGATTGGTGAACGCATATAACGGCTGACATGTCTTGATGCAAATCTTTTTGTCCGTAAGTTCGGCAGGCGAGGAACTCTTCACCTTGGATTTCCATCGGAGGTCCATCTGTTCTTACTGAGTACTTGTAGCTTGTACATTTAAGTTTTACATCGGGAGAGTGTTACTGGACGGGCGGTCTATTTTAAGCCTGTTTCATTGTAATTTCTTTGTCTTGCGCTGGATGGGTTGTTTTTACCTTGTGCTGGCTTTAGTTTTTCTCCCACGTGCACATGAGTCGTGTGCATGGCTGCGCCTGACCCAGACATTAACGAGGGCGATGATACTGCAACTTAATATCAATGCCATGGTAGCGACGTTAGTGCTCAATAGAAATTTCTGTGATATGTGTCGATATTTTATATCAATACGTCAATATAATGTTGTTAAGATGGCATTAATGTTTGATTATTATATTGTTGTTCACGTCAATCTCTCAAGTGATGCAAAGATTAAGTTACATGGCACAGATACACTAACATGTAGCATCTCATACCGTTAAAATAAGAACATATAAATAAAAATATACACATCTTTATTTTATTAACCTAAAAGGTTACCGTAATCGGGTCGCGTGTTGGGGTTTTGCGCCTAGGCAATTAGGCGGGCACCTAGGCAGACCAGACAAATTTAAGTAAATTTATTATATTTCGTATTAATGTGTTTACTTATACTTGAGTATATATAACCTCATCATAACCCGTAAAATAGAATGACATATATATTATGAAGTATTGAAAGATAATGAAAATATAGGGAATAAGCATATAATATGTGTTTATTTAAGTATTCAACAAGTCTTTTATAATTTATTGAAAAATAAATAAAATGCAAAATTAAAGTTATCTATTTTTTATCGAAGTGAACCACGACCTAAATACCTAGGCGAGTCTGAACCAGCTAGGCGGTTTAGGCATACCCCAGCAAGTCTAGGCGTCATTTCTTAATTTTCAAACGTCTAGACATTAATCGGAACAATGATCAGCTAGCTTACGTCTAGACAAGGCTTATCGGTGATAAGCGGAAATTTTTAGAACAGTGACCGTAACCTTAATTGGCACCAGAAGCTACCTTAACGGTTTAGTCACAAAGTTCTCAATTCGAAGCCCATGAAAAGCTCGGCTTTCTGCCGGGCGAAATGCTAAAACCCTCTGAACGGATGAGCCGCCGAGGTTTCGGACTTTCCACCTGAAATTGGACATCGCCGGGAACCTAACATGGTAAGCCTCTTCAACTTGAAGGCCGGCAGATTGGGTTATTCCCTATTTCCCAAAACTAAAAGATATGCTGTTGGGTTTGTGGATCTAAATCCTTCGCATTTTGATTCTTCTCTTCAAAGCCTGATACTCTGCAGACTCCTGGCCTCAGAAATCTCAAAACCCCAAACCAATTGCACAGCCAATTACCTCGTAAACTCATGTGGGTTGTCTCCGGAAGGTGCAGTTTCAGCATCTGAGCGGGTCAAGTTGCGATCCCTGGAAAGATCAGACTCCATCTTGGCCCTTCTCAGAAACCGTGGATTCTCTGCAACCCAGATCTCCAAGCTTGTGAGGTTGTGCCCACAACTTCTCGTAACCAATCCGGAGAAAACCCTTTTGCCAAAGCTTGAGTTTTTCACTTCTCTTGGAGCTTCAAAAGATGACCTTGCAAAAATTATCGCTTCCTCTCCTGCTGTTTTGAGTGTGAGCTTGCAGAAACGGATCAAACCCACCTGCCATTTCCTTATGAATCTGCTTCCTAAGAAGAACTTCGTTGTCTTTTTGAAGAACGGCGGCACGAGGATTTTATTGGAAGGCCATTCGAAGAATGTGGCGCCAAATATTGAGATTTTGGGAGAACTAGGTATGCCCCAATCATGTATTTCTCTGTTGTTAGCTCATTTTCCTAGCTCTTTAACACGAAATCCTGAGAATTTCGGCACGGTTGTGGATGAGGTTAAGCAAATGGGCTTTGATATGGAAAAATCAGTGTCTGTTTCTGCAATAAAAGCGTTGTGTAGTAGTAATAGTAAGTCCATATGGAGACGTAATTGTGAAGCTTATAAGAGGTGGGGTTGGTCGGAGGATGATGTTCTCTCTGCGTTTAAGCGGTTCCCTCAATGTATGACTAAGTCGGAAAAGAAAATAATGCAGGTAATGGAATTCCTAGTGAACAAAATGGGATGGCAGGCAGGAGTGATTAACAAATACCCAGTCATTGTGGCTCTCAGTTTGGAGAAGCGAATAATCCCAAGGTGTTCGGTTGTTGAAGTTTTGATCTCGAAAGGATTGATAAAGGAAATTCAAAATGTGAATTTGTATTCTCTGTTGAACCCTGTGGAGAAATACTTCTTGAAGAGGTTTGTGGCCAGATACACAGATGAAGTACCTCAATTATTGAGTGTGTATCAAGGGAGAGTTAAAGTCGAGGATGTATGATGTTCGTAGGTCAAAAGAGGTTAGATATTGTTGATGTAGTATCGTAGATGCAGCGCTGCTCATTGTCATTGGTAGCAGCTAGCTTTTAGCTCGGTGTATTTTTCTAGATATGAATTCAATTGGTTGTCATGGATGAAGAAAGATGAAAAATCATTTTTCGTCTTCCCCTTACACTGCCTAGCTGATTTCGTTATACGTATACTCTCTTATTTGAAATTAACTTGAGATTGACCTGCTCTGCTCTGTGGTTGTGGCGCCTTCAACTATAGGATCGATGGTCCTTGACTTTGTTCATCTTGGAATTGCCTTCGGTAGATATGTTGCTTCTATTCAGTTTCAATTTAATCTATTTATAGATATGAAGGAATGAAAAAGCTTTTGTCTGATGTTTCAAATTTTAAGACGTGTAAGATATCTGTGCTTGTCTGTGTCTCTGTCCTTGTTCTGCTCTGCTAATACTTGTTATCCACAAATAGCTAGTCTTGTTTGCAGTGACAATGGTTGGGTGGTTAATACCATTCTGCATTGTGACTCCCTTGTGTTAGCCTACTTTGCGAGACCATTAGGATCTTGTTATGCTGAATATTTCTAGTATTTAAACTGTCTCGTTCGCACTTTACCCTATGGGATCTCGTTATGCTCAATATTTCTCGTATCCAAACCATCTTGTTTGCACTGTTTACCCTATTTGTTTTGAAGGCTCTGGAGTCATATTTACGGTGAAGGTGTTTTCTTATTGCTCGGATTTGTTTTGAATGAAAGCTTCAAAATGATTCCGGAAGCCAGTCTTCTCCGAAGGTGAGTTCTTCATAAGCTTTGACATTTCCATGGCCTGGCAGATGCATAAGTTCCATATAACGTATGATGGAAAAGAATGCAACAATCCAGCAATATGCACACGAAATGGTCAACTTGGAAATGTGAAAAAGTACTTGTAAGAAGCCTGGTAGACAGTTAACTGTAAAGAGAGATGGAAACATATTCGGCATTTCATTATCAGGAGGAATCGGAAGTGCGGAAATCATTTTCCACGACAAACGCTCCAAAGATGCTAGCGGAAATATAAGGACCAATCCATTTAACTCTTCTCATCATCTAAAGACTCTCAGTGAGTGATTCACACAAGTGAAGCCCCCGTCGATCATGAGATTATCCCCACTTATATACTTGGACTCGTCACTTGCCAAAAAGAGCACAGCATTAGCTACATCATCAACTTTCAGTTCCACTCCTTGCAAGTTGGCATTTTTTGATACAAAAGATCGGAAACCTGTCCCATCTTCGATTCTCGCATCCTCCTGCAGGTGAGCCAAAGCCAAATTCGTTGCAACTGCATATGGAGAAACGCAGTTAACGCGTATCCCATGATTCCCAAGCTCAGCTGCAACGTTCTTGGTCAGCCCCAACACAGCATGCTTAGACCCTGTGTATGCATGTGGTCCAATGCCTCCTTGAACACTTGAAACACTGGAAAGAGAAACTATGCTGCCCTTTTTCTGTGGGATCATTGCCCTAGCTGCGTGCTTCATTCCGAGGAACACTCCCTTCACGTTAATATCAAACACTTTCTGAAACTCAGATAAGTCTGCATTGCGGATGTCTGGACAAGGCGAACCTGTCACCCCAGCGTTGTTGACTATGATATCCAGCGTGCCATATTTATCGACAGTGAAATCAACTGCACGGCTAACATCATCCTCTACCGTGACATCACAATGGAGATAACAAATGTTTGGATCTCCGTTGAGGGATTCGCACACTTGTAAGCCGAGGTTGTCCTGCACATCAACTAAACAAACTTTTGCGCCATGCTTGTGGAGCAGGCGCACAATGCTTTCTCCAATGCCAGTGGCTCCGCCGGTCACCAGTGCCACTTTCCCTACTAACCTGAGGAGAAGGGAAAGAACCGAGCAGCCATTAGGGAAACCTATCCACATAACATGGCCTTAAAATTGTACATATTTCATTTATTTCTCACACGAAATTAAGATAAAATTTCAGTATTGTGAATTTGTGACGATATGAGAAAGCCAAGTTCAAAAAATTTTGCAACCGGTTTCAGATTCAGATGAATAAAAATTTCGAGATTTCAGTTGACCAAGAAACCTTGATCATTTTCAGGGGATTTTGAAGTATATGATATACACCAGAATGTTCGGTCGTTAAATCTTTAGTCCGGTATCCGATGACCAAGATCTAACGGCAAAACCTCGGGTGTATAAATCGTTTAGATGTGCTTTTAAAATGACTGAAAATGAATTTAGAAAAAAAGCTTTTTGATTCAAAAAGCACTTAGGAAGCATTTAAGTACTTTTTCCAAATTTACTTACATTTTTATTAAGGATTTATTCCAATAACATTTTCACCAAAAAACTTTCATTCATTTGAAAAGCTCATCTAAACAAGCTCTAATTTACTACCACATAATCTGAAGTTATGCCAAGAGTGAAGCAAACTGTAAAAACCACAAAGGAAACTAACAAAAATGATTTTCCGCCGTTAGATTCAAACCCCAGATCACGGATTCACATGAACAATATAAGCAAAGCTGTATTTGAAGTTGCAGATTTAACACCCAGAAAAAGCAATGAACAACAAAGCAGAAAACGCAGAAGTGGGTGGTGAGAAACGTATAGGAGAAAGAGAGGTAAGAGTTTGTTACCTCTGGAAGTTTGGAAGCGAACCCGCTTGTTCAGTCATGGTGGTGGACAGAGCCCCACCTCTCTCTTCTTCTCTCTCTTTTGTCTGAATATATTCCTTTCTCTCCTCTCTGCTTTTCTACCTACTTCACTTCTTCCTAAACCTTTGTCAAGTTTACTTTTTCTTGGCTGATTCCCATTTTATTAAAAAAAAATAGTGATCAGCCGTAGAATCTATTTCATATCGAACTTTAACGATTCAAATTGTTTATTTTGTAAATTTTGATTTATAGATCATTTTTGCAAAAAATTAGTTTAATTCGAAATCATTTGTCTATTTAATTATCACGATGAAATTTCAATATTTTTCTTAGAGCAAAGTGTTCGTCAATTTATTTGAACTCAATTTGATGCCTCAAATATTTTTGATTTGGTTAATATTTTGTAAGCATGATTTATGAGGTTCAACTTGAAAAATAGACGATTCGGATCGTAAAAATTCGATATATGGACCTTACAATTAATTCTCATTTATAAATACTAAAAATAAATAAAATAAAATAAACAACTAATGAAAAGAGTTTGAAAACTTTAAGGTTTAACAATTAGGATAAAATAAAGGGTAAAGTGAATAGTACCATGATTGACTTTTTAGTATAAAAGTATGATTTTTCGTTAAAGTGAACAGTATCATAAGTTTTTCGTTAAAATTACCTTATGAAAGATGGGAACCCTCCCTTAAAAGCCTCCTATAACTATTTAAAAATACATCAGACTAGAAGGACATATGATTGATATTTAAAAATTTTCACCCAAATCACACATGGGTTTGTTTGAGAGCAATACTTCACATGAAAGTCGATTTTTCATAGCTGAAGCATGAAATAAAATTATTTTCAAACTTTAAATCTTATTTCCAAGATCTTTGATTTCGAGATATGTGCATTTCTAATTTCACGTTCTTGATGTTGTATGGTGGGTTCCTATAATTTTTTCTCATCGATCCACTGTATTATTGAGGGTTTAGAACATTACAATGTGATAGAATGTTTACAACGTGACCAAATCAAAGCCCTTATCCACAATATAATCACTTTTCAAGGATATTTTGCGAAACCTGAATTTGTGTTAAGTGCTTATTTTTTTATAGCGCTTAAGACAAATTTCAAGAATTTAAGCAACTATACGTGTTGAAACTAGTTGGGATTGGTATCTCCAATGGTTGTTTATGATCATCCTCTCTTCAAATGAAGAAACAATTAGTTTAGGGTTTAGGGTTGAGAGTAGGCGGAATGAAGACTACAGGAGCTGGTGCATCATCTTCTAGTGGTGAGGGTTGCGTGATGAAGGTGGACCAGGACAATCGACCAATAGTGGGCAACTGCATTAGGCAAGTGGAGCCATCAACTCCAATGCAATCAGCGTTCGAAAGAGATGGTCGAGGAGGAGAGGTGATGGAAGAAGACTGTTTTGAAATAGTCAGGGGATTAATATGGTTGCCAGCAAGGGTAGCTAATATTTTCAACCGTGATGGCCCCGACATGTCGAGGAGAGATTATTTAATGTATCTAAAATGAAAAGCGATACATCATATACTATTATATTTCATAATGAAGTTAATGAATTGGGTTCATTCGACATGTCCTATCATCAAAATATACAAGTCATCGAGCAAAAACATCTGTTGTAATAAAAGTTCAAGAGACGAATAATCTTGTGTTGGCAGTGGGTTTTGATGAGATGTGATGTGATTGGGGGATGGAAAAAAGTGATATTAGATATACATCAATTTGAAGTGATTATGCCTACAATCTAAGGGTGTACATACGTCAAAAGAAGGAAGGGGAGTCACAACTAGGGGCCTTTCCTAGGGATGAGGATGGTCATTCGCATTGTGAGGATTTTAAAGATTCTTATATTCAAGCCGTTTATCGTATATTGTGTAAATAGTTTTCGTTAAATACTATTTGTGTTTAATTTTAAATAAAAAAATCAAATAATTTCTGACCGCATGATACACGATAAATTACTAAAATGTAGGAATCCTATTCGATCCAATTCCCTTTCCTAGGCAAGCGTTGGAACAAAAATTCAGCATCACCGTGAATAGTTGAATTGTGCGAATTAACCATCTACAAACAAGAACAAGCAACCGTAATTAATTTAAAGTACTGGTGTGTTACTGGTTTAAGCTTTCGACGATTATGTTAGTATAAATATTTTAGAATTCAAGACTAGAAAGCAGAGTATGCAAAGCATTATACTAGTCCCAAGAGAGTTATATATATATATATATATATAATTCAAATTAAACTAGAAGAATCCTAAAATATATCCAGCATAAGATATTGGAATATAAGATCTAGCATCCTTGGATATAAATACAACTAATCGAGATATTTAAGTTCAGTTCCGTTTCAACATTCACCTATTTTTCTTCCCTTCGTACAATTTTGTTGCTAAGTGTCCCTGTAGTCGATAAGTTTAGACGTGAAGATAAACTTACAAACTCGATTGGATCTCGTTATGCTCAATATTTCTCGTGTCCAAACCGTCTTGTTTGCACTGTTTACCCTATTTGTTGTTAAGGCTCTGGAGTCATATTTACGGTGAAGGTGTTTTCTTATTGCTCGGATT
Source organism: Pyrus x bretschneideri (assembly GCF_019419815.1). NCBI lineage: Eukaryota > Viridiplantae > Streptophyta > Magnoliopsida > Rosales > Rosaceae > Pyrus > Pyrus x bretschneideri. The sequence goes on along the minus strand of NW_025999546.1, from coordinate 4,417,301 downwards.
TGTTTTGAATGAAAGCTTCAAAATGATTCCGGAAGCCAGTCTTCTCCGAAGGTGGGTTTCTTCATAAGCTTTGACATTTCCATGGCCTGGCAGATGCATAAGTTCCATATAACTTATGATGGAAAAGAATGCAACAATCCAGCAATATGCACACGAAATGGTTAACTTGGAAATGTGAAAAAATACTTGTAAGAAGCCTGGTAGACAGTTAACTGTAAAGAGAGATGGAAACAAATTCGGCATTTCATTATCTGAAATTGGACTTCTATGAAACAGATAAGTGCATCAGGAGGAATCGGAAGTGCGGAAATCATTTTCCACGACAAACGCTCCAAAGATGCTAGCGGAAATATAAGGACCAATCCATTTAACTCTTCTCATCATCTAAAGACTCTCAGTGAGTGATTCACACAAGTGAAGCCCCCGTATTATCCCCACTTATATACTTGGACTCGTCACTTGCCAAAAAGAGCACAGCATTAGCTACATCATCAACTGTCAGTTCCACTCCTTGCAAGTTGGCATTTTTCGATATAAAAGATCGGAAACCTGTCCAGGCATCTTCGGTTCTCTCATCCTCAGGCAGGTGAGCCAAAGCCAAATTCGTCGCAACTGCATAAGGAGAAACGCAGTTAACGCGTATCCCATGATTCCCAAGCTCAGCTGCAACGTTCTTGGTCAGCCCCAACACAGCATGCTTGGACCCTGTGTATGCATGTGGTCCAATGCCTCCTTGAACACTTGAAACACTGGAAAGAGAAACTATGCTGCCCTTTTTCTGCGGGATCATTGCCCTAGCTGCGTGCTTCATTCCGAGGAAAACTCCCTTCACGTTAATATCAAACACTTTCTGAAACTCAGATAAGTCTGCATTGCGGATGTCTGGACAAGGCGAACCTGTCACCCCAGCGTTGTTGACTATGATATCCAGCTTGCCATATTTATCAACAGTGAAATCAACTGCGCGGCTAACATCATCCTCTACCGTGACATCACAATGGAGATAACAAATGTTTGGATCTCCGTTGAGGGATTCGCACACTTGTAAGCCGAGGTTGTCCTGCACATCAACTAAACAAACTTTTGCGCCATGCTTGTGGAGCAGGCGCACAATGCTTTCTCCAATGCCAGTGGCTCCGCCGGTCACCAGTGCCACTTTCCCTACTAACCTGAGGAGTAGGGAAAGAACCGAGCAGCCATTAGGGAAACCTATCCACATAACATGGCCTTAAAATTGTACATATTTCATTTATTTCTCACACGAAATTAAGATAAAATTTCAGTATTGTGAATTTGTGACGATATGAGAAAGCCAAGTTCAAAAAATTTTGCAACCCGTTTCAGATTCAGATGAATAAAAATTTCGAGATTTCAGTTGACCAAGAAACCTTGATCATTTTCAGGGGATTTTGAAGTATATGATATACACCAGAATGTTCGGTCGTTAAATCTTTAGTCCGGTATCCGATGACCAAGATCTAACGGCAAAACCTCGGGTGTATAAATCATTTAGATGTGCTTTTAAAATGACTGAAAATGATTTTAGAAAAAAACATTTTGATTCAAAAAGCACTTAGGAAGCATTTAAGTACTTTTTCCAAATTTACGTGCATTTTTATTAAGGATTTATTCCAATAACATTTTCACAAAAAAAACTTTCATTCATTTGAAAAGCTCATCTAAACAAGCTCTAATTTACTACCACATAATCTGAAGTTATGCCAAGAGTGAAGCAAACTGTAAAAACCACAAAGGAAACTAACAAAAATGATTTTCCGCCGTTAGATTCAAACCCCAGATCACGGATTCACATGAACAATATAAGCAAAGCTGTATTTGAAGTTGCAGATTTAACACCCAGAAAAAGCAATGAACAACAAAGCAGAAAACGCAGAAGTGGGTGGTGAGAAACGTACAGGAGAAAGAGAGGTAAGAGTTTGTTACCTCTGGAAGCTTGGAAGCGAACCCGCTTGTTCAGTCATGGTGGTGGACAGAGCCCCACCTCTCTCTTCTTCTCTCTCTTTTTGTCTGAATATATTCCTTTCTCTCCTCTCTGCTTTTCTACCTACTTCACTTCTTCCTAAACCTTTGTCAAGTTTACTTTTTCTTGGCTGATCCCCATTTTATTAAAAAAAAATAGTGATCAGCCGTAGAATCTATTTCGTATCCAACTTTAACAATTCAAATTGTTTATTTTATAAATTTTGATTTATAGATTATTTTTGCAAAAAATTAGTTTAATTCGAAATCATTTGTCTATTTCATTATCACGATGAAATTTCAATGTTTTTCTTAGAGCAAAGTGTTCGTCAATTTATTTGAACTCAATTTGATGCCTCAAATATTTTTGATTTGGTTAATATTTTGTAAGCATGATTTATGAGGTTCAACTTGAAAAATAGACGATTCGGATCGTAAAAATTCGATATATGGACCTTACAATTAATGCTCATTTATAAATACTAAAAATAAATAAAATAAAATAAACAACTAATGAAAAGAGTTTGAAAACTTTAAGGTTTAACAATTAGGATAAAATAAAGGGTAAAGTGAATAGTACCATGATTGACTTTTTAGTATAAAAGTATGATTTTTCGTTAAAGTGAACAGTATCATAAGTTTTTCGTTAAAATTACCTTATGAAAAATGGGAACCCTCCCTTAAAAGCCTCCTATAACTATTTAAAAATACATCAGACTAGAAGGACATATGATTGTTATTTAAAAATTTTCACCCAAATCACACATGGGTTTGTTTGAGAGCGATACTTCACATGAAAGTCGATTTTTCATAGGTGAAGCATGAAATAAAATTATTTTCAAACTTTAAATCTCATTTCCAAGATTTTTGATTTCGAGATATGTGCATTTCTAATTTCACGTTCTTGATGTTGTATGGTGGGTTCCTATAATTTTTTCTCATCGATCCACTGTATTATTGAGGGTTTAGAACATTACAATGTGATAGAATGTTTACAACGTGACAAAATCAAAGCCCTTATCCACAATATAATCACTTTTCAAGGATATTTTGCGAAACCTGAATTTGTGTTAAGTGCTTATTTTTTTATAGCGCTTAAGACAAATTTCAAGAATTTAAGCAACTATACGTGTTGAAACTAGTTGGGATTGGTATCTCCAATGGTTGTTTATGATCATCCTCTCTTCAAATGAAGAAACAATTAGTTTAGGGTTTAGGGTTTAGAGTAGTCGGAATGAAGACTACAGGAGCAGGTGCATCATCTTCTAGTGGTGAGGGTTGCGTGATGAAGGTGGACCAGGACAATCGACCACTAGTGGGCAACTGCATTAGGCAAGTGGAGCCATCAACTCCAATGCAATCAGCGTTCGAAAGAGATGGTCGAGGAGGAGAGGTGATGGAAGAAGACTGTTTTGAAATAGTCAGGGGATTAATATGGTTGCCAGCAAGGGTAGCTGATATTTTCAACTGTGATGGCCCCGACATGTCAAGAAGAGGTTATTTAATGTATCTAAAATGAAAGGACGATAGATCATATACTATTATATTTCATAATGAAGTTAATGAATGGGGTTCATTCGACATGTCCTATCATCAAAATATACAAGTCATCGAGCAAAAACATATGTTGTAATAAAAGTTCAAGAGACAAATAATCTTGTGTTGGCAAACCACACGGCCCCCAACACTCGGTGGGTTTTGATGAGGTGCGATGTGATTGGAGGATGGAAAAAAGTGATATTAGATAGACATCAATTTGAAGTGATTATGCCAACAATCTGAGGGTGTACATACGTCAAAAGAAGGAAGGGGAGTCATAACTAGGGCCCTTTCCTAGGGATGAGGATGGTCATTCCTATTGTGGGAATTTTAGGGATTTCTATATTCAAGCTGTTCATCGTACATTATGTAAATAGTTTTTGTCAAATACTATTTGTATTTAATTTTAAATAAAAAAATCAAATAATTTCTGACTGCATAATACACGATAAATTATTAAAATGTACGAATCCTATTGGATCCAATTCCCTTTCCTAGGCAAGCGTTGGAACAAAAATTCAGCATCATCATGAATAGTTGAATTGAGCGAATTGACCATCTACAAACAAGAACAAGCAGCCGTAATTAATTTAAAGTAACGGTCTGATACTGGTTTAAGCTTTTCGACGAGTATGTTAGTAGAAATATTTTAGAATTCAAGACTAGAAAGCAGAGTGTGCATTATGAAAGCATTATACTAGTCCCAAGAGAGTTATATATATATATATATATATATATATATATATAATTCAAATTAAACGAGAAGAATCCGAAAATATATCGAGCATAAGATATTGGAATATAAGATCTAGCATCCTTGGATATAAATACAACTAATCGAGATATTTAAGTTCAGTTCCGTTTCAACATTCACCTATTTTTCTTCCCTTCGTACAATTTTGTTGCTAAGTGTCCCTGTAGTCGATAAGTTAGACGTGAAGATAAATTTACAAACTCGATTGGATCTCGTTATGCTCAATATTCTTGTATCCAAACCGTCTTGTTTACACTGTTTACCCTATTTGTTGTTAAGGCTCTGGAGTCATATTTACGGTGAAGGTGTTTTCTTATTGCTCGGATTTGTTTTGAATGAAAGCTTCAAAATGATTCCGGAAGCCAGTCTTCTCCGAAGGTGGGTTTCTTCATAAGCTTTGACATTTCCATGGCCTGGCAGATGCATAAGTTCCATATAACGTATGATGGAAAAGAATGCAACAATCCAGCAATATGCACACGAAATGGTCAACTTGGAAATGTGAAAAAGTACTTGTAAGAAGCCTGGTAGACAGTTAACTGTAAAGAGAGATGGAAACATATTCGGCATTTCATTATCTGAAATTGGACTTCTATGAAACAGATAAGTGCATCAGGAGGAATCGGAAGTGCGGAAATCATTTTCCACGACAAACGCTCCAAAGATGCTAGCGGAAATATAAGGACCAATCCATTTAACTCTTCTCATCATCTAAAGACTCTCAGTGAGTGATTCACACAAGTGAAGCCCCCGTCAATCATGAGATTATCCCCACTTATATACTTGGATTCGTCACTTGCCAAAAAGAGCACAGCATTAGCTACATCATCAACTGTCAGTTCCACTCCTTGCAAGTTGGCATTTTTCGATATAAAAGATCGGAAACCTGTCCAGGCATCTTCGGTTCTCTCATCCTCAGGCAGGTGAGCCAAAGCCAAATTCGTCGCAACTGCATAAGGAGAAACGCAGTTAACGCGTATCCCATGATTCCCAAGCTCAGCTGCAACGTTCTTGGTCAGCCCCAACACAGCATGCTTGGACCCTGTGTATGCATGTGGTCCAATGCCTCCTTGAACACTTGAAACACTGGAAAGAGAAACTATGCTGCCCTTTTTCTGCGGGATCATTGCCCTAGCTGCGTGCTTCATTCCGAGGAACACTCCCTTCACGTTAATATCAAACACTTTCTGAAACTCAGATAAGTCTGCATTGCGGATGTCTGGACAAGGCGAACCTGTCACCCCAGCGTTGTTGACTATGATATCCAGCTTGCCATATTTATCAACAGTGAAATCAACTGCGCGGCTAACATCATCCTCTACCGTGACATCACAATGGAGATAACAAATGTTTGGATCTCCGTTGAGGGATTCGCACACTTGTAAGCCGAGGTTGTCCTGCACATCAACTAAACAAACTTTTGCGCCATGTTTGTGGAACAGGCGCACAATGCTTTCTCCAATGCCAGTGGCTCCGCCGGTCACCAGTGCCACTTTCCCTACTAACCTGAGGAGAAGGGAAAGAACTGAGCATCCATTAGGGAAACCTATCCACATAACATGGCCTTAAAATTGTACATATTTTATTTATTTCTCACACGAAATTGAGATAAAATTTTAGTATTGTGAATTTGTGACAATATGAGAAAGCCACGTTCAAAAAATTTAGCAACCGGTTTCAGATTCAGATGAATAAAAATTTCGAGATTTCAGTTGACCAAGAAACCTTGATCATTTTCAGGGGATTTTCATGTATATGATATACACCAGAATGTTCGGTCGTTAAATCTTTAATCGGGTATCCGATGACCAAGATCTAACGGCAAAAATCCAGGTGTATAAATCGTTTGGATGTGCTTTTAAAATGACTGAAAGTGCTTTAGATGAAAATATTTTTGAAACAAATTCTTAATAAAAATGCAAGTAAATTTGGAAAAATCACTTAAATACTTCCTGGAATAAGCGTGATGCTTCGCTTTTCGAACCAAAAAACACATTCACTACTACATAATCTGAAGGTATGCCAAGAGTGAAGCAAACTGTAAAAACCACAAAGGGAAACTAACACAAATGATTTTCCGCCGTTGGATTCAAACCCCAGATCACAGATTCACATGAACAATATAAGCAAAGCTGTATTTATAGTTGCAGATTTAACATCCAGAAAAAGCAATGAACAACAAAGCAGAAAACGCAGAAGTGGGTGGTGAGAAACGTATAGGAGAAAGAGAGGTAAGAGTTTATTACCTCTGGAAGCTTGGAAGTGAACCCGCTTGTTCAGTCATGGTGATGGACAAATCCTGACCTCTCTCTTTTTCTCTCTCTTGTTTGTTTGAATATATTCCTTTCTCTCCTCTCTGCTTTTCTACCTACCACGCTTTCCTAAACCTTTGTCGAGTTTGTCATTTCCTTTCTTGGGTGATCCCCATTTTATTAAAAAAATTGAGATTAGTTGCGGAGGACCTCGCTACTCTGCCCTCCCACTCTTCGTACACTTCCATCGTCTCCTCCTATTTGTACGGTTACAGTTAAATTATGTCAATATTTTATATTAATATTATTTTATAAAACATTAACGTGACTTAATCATGACCGCATAAAATAGAAAAAAATTTGAGTGTATAGGAAGTGGGAGGGCAAAGAAGTCAGGTCCAGTTGTGGAACCTTTTTCATATTTAACTTCAACGATTCAAATTGTTTATTTTGTAAGTCTCAATTTATAAATTATTTTTGCAAAAAATTAATTTAATTCGAAATTATTTTCTATTCAATTATCATGATGAAATTTCAATATTTTTCTTAGAATAAAATGTTCGTCAATTTTTATGAACTCAATTTGATGCCTCAAATATTTTCGATTTGGCTAATATTTTGTAAGCATGATTTATAAAGTTCAACTTAAAAAATAGATAATTCGAATCTTTAAAATTCGATATATGAGCCTTACAATTAATTCCTATTTATTAAAAATGAGAGTCCCTCCCTTAAAGACATCCTATAACTATTTAAAAATAATTCAACATCAGAGTAGACAGACATATGATTGCGATTTAAAAAATTTCACCCAAATCAACGTGGGTTTGTTTGAGAGCAATACTTCACATGGAATAAAATTATTTTCAAACTTTAAATCTCATTTCCAAGATCTTTGATCTAGATATATGTGCATTTCTAATTTCACGTTCTTGATGATGTATAGTTATAATTTTTCTCATCGATCCACTGTATTATTAAGAGTTTAGAATATTGATGTGTGGTAGAATGTATACAAAAATGAAACGTCGTGACAAAATCAAAGTCATTATCCATAATATAATCACTTTTCAAGGATCTCTTGCGAAACTTGAATTTGTATTAGTGCTTATCTTTTTATAGCGCTTGCTTATCTTTTTATAGCGCTTAAGATAAATTCAAGACTTTAAGCAACTATAAGTGTTGAAACCGGTTGGGATTGGTATCTCCAATGGTTGTTTATGATCATCCTTTCTTCAAATGAAAAACAATTAGTTTAGGGTTTAGAGTAGGCAGAGCGAAGACGACAAGAGCATGTGCATCATCTTCCAGTGGAGATGGTTGCATGATGAAGGTGGACCAGGACAATCGACCACTAGTGGGCAACTGTATTAGGCAAGCGGAGCCATCAGCTCTAGTGCAGTCAGCGTTGGAAAGAGACGGTCGAGGAGGAGAGGTGATGGAAGAAGACTGTTCCGAAACAGTCGGGGGATTAATATGATCGGCAGCAAGGGTAGCTGATATTTTCAACTGTGATGGCCCCGACATGACATGAAGAGATTATTCAATGTATTTAAAATGGTGACATCATATGATATTATATTTCATGACGAAGTTAATGAATTGGGTTCATTTGACATGTCCTATCATTAGAATATACAAGTCATCGAGCAAAAACATCCGTTGTAATAAAGTTAAAGAGACAAATGATCTTGTGTTGGCAAACCACACAGCCCTCAACACTTGGGTTTTGATGAGATGCGATGTGATTGGGGGATGGAAAAAAAATGATATTAGATATACATCAATTTGAAAGTGATTATGCCAACTATCTGAGGGTGTACATACGTCAAAATTCTAGCGATCTGTATATTCTAATTGTTTATCATACATCATATGATCAGTTTTCGTCAGATACTATTTGTGTTTAATTTTAAATAAAAAAAATCAAATGATTTCTGATCGTACGATACATGATGAATGATTAAATGTGGGAACCACGTTGCTTAATAGTCCGTTGAGCTGGACTCCCGCTTTCGTTGGCCTTTTTGATCTCATATGTATTCCGATTGAGGTTTAACTTTCATTCTTACAACTATCTTTTTAAAGCAGATAGTTCACAGTGCTCATTCTATAGATACTGTAAAAGCCAACCATGAACATCCAGCGCCCGTTATCTCCTCATCTTCCTATTTATAAGTCACAGTGCATTCGGCTCATTTCTTTTCTATTTCTTCTCAAATGTAATTGTTCATTGTACATCGTATAATCAGTTTTCGTCAGATACTATTTGTATTTAATTTTAAATAAAAAAATCAAATGATTTTTGACCGTACGATACATGATGAATGATTAAATGTGGGAACCACGTTGCTCAATAGTCCGTTGAGCTGGACTCTCGCTTCCAGTCGTTGGCCTTTTTGATCTTATCTGTATTCTTATCAAGGTTGAACTTTCATTCTTACAACTATCTTTTTGAAGCAGATAGTTCACAGTGCTCATTCTATAGATACTGTAAAAGCAACCATGAACATCCAGCGCCCGTTATCTCCTCATCTTCCTATTTATAAGTCACAACGCATTCAGCTCATTTCTTTTCTATTTCTTCTCAAATGTAACTATTCATCGTACATCGTATGATCAGTTTTCGTCAGATACTATTTGTGTTTAATTTTAAATAAAAAAAAAATCAAATGATTTATGACCGTACGATTAATGATGAATGATTAAATGTGAGAATCCTATGGGATCCAATTCCCTTTCCTAGGCAAGTGTTGGAATAAAAATTCAGCATCACCGTGAATAGTTGAAGGGAGTTTTAACGAAAAGTTCACGGTACTATTGACTTGAACGAAAAACCACATTTTTACACTAAAAAGTCAATCTTGGTACTATTCACTTTACTATTTATTTTGTTCTTATCATTAAAACTCAAAGTTTAGTTTTCCTATAGTTGAATTGTGTAAATTGACCATCTACAAACAAGAAGAAGCAACCGTAATTAATTTAAATTACCAGTGTGATATTGATTAAAGCTCTTCGACGGATATGTTAGTATAAATATTTTAGAATTCAATACTAGAGAGCAGAGAATGCACTATGAAAGCATTATACTAGTTGTAAGAGAGTTTATTTTATTTTATTTATTTATATAGAATTCATATTAAACCGGAAGAATCCTAAAATATATCTAGCATAAGATATTTGAATATAAGATCTAGAACCTTTGGATAGAAATACAACTAATCGTAGCAATGAGATATTTAAGTTCAGTTCCATTTCAACATTCACCTATTTTTCTTAACTTCGTTCTTCCCTTCGTACAAGTTTGTTGCTAAGTGTCCCTCTAGTTGATAAGTTTAGACGTGAAGATAAATTTACAAACTTGATTGGATTTTTTAAGCTAAGGTAGTTTGCCATCTCCTAAGTGGAATGCCACGTAATAAAATTTGAATGCATATACAAACTCCAACAGATATGCTCATTCTATGTAGATTGACAATTTTATTGTGTGCTGCCAAATTTGAGATATGAGAAAACTTGATGTAGAATTATTATATTTAAATGTTTTGTTGTGTGGATCATAATAATGCACTAATCATGAATCATGAAAGTTCAGTTTTTATTTATTTATTTTGAAGAGCGGGTTCAACAAATATTAATTGAATAAAAAAAACATATGGGTTGGAGTAAAAGAAAATTTGACATTGCTGCATAAGCCTACAAATTTGCATTTGACATTTTTTTAACATCTTTATTGGAGATTGACACGCCCCAATCCCGATGTCCAGGGGACAGAGGGATGGCCATGTGCTGGCCGACACCTAAACATGCACATAAATTTCGCGCGAACTACATCTAATATTCAAATACAAACCTTTCCAAAATAATATAATAAGTTCAATTGTCAATAAAATAAAAATGATAATGAATGACATGTTCAGAGCATACTACTAATTCAAAATACAAGCGGAAAGTGTAATAAAAAGTGCTATTACAAGAATGTCCAAGCAGAAAGAAGGACACAAAGTCACTGGTATGAGAATGTCTCGTAGCTCGGACAGTATGCCTCGTTCCTAGGCCTTGAGGGGGCGCAAAACAAAATATGAGTGGACCAAGTTGATATATAAGTAATACTGAAACAGTTATTCATCAACGTATTAACCCCCAAAGTTTATGAAAACTCAGTAGTATAATATGTAATAGGTTTTTTGAAAACCTTAGCATGCCATAAATTATTTCATAAAACATATATCGTATATAATGTGCTAAATAGTTGTATCATAATCGACCGAAGCCACTACATCACCCGACTGAAGCTAAATATATGAATATCTTCTTACCTGTAGGCCACTACATCACCCGGTCAAAGCCAACATAAGTATCATCGCCTATAGGCAGAATAATGACCACTAGATAAGCACAAAAACATTGAATACAATATTTCCAACATAAGTACATATATCTTAAGGAGCTTAGTAGCTCAAACATCATATCTTAAAATATCTTCATAGTATATAGTCATCAATCATATATACTACAAAGAACGTAAAAATCAATAAAGTATGGTATTCCAAAATATTTTTAGTAAAACCATAAAGTGTAAATCTAATTTACTCATAAACGTTTCATAAAACGTAACCATTAAATCATGTTTTTCATGTATGCATTTCTAATAGTAAATCATGCATTTTGGAAGGGGTCTACTCACAGATACTCCTTTGTTGAAAAGCCGTGCGAAATAAGAGGGACGGAAACGCTGCTAATAATCGCACCTAAGCACATAAAGGGTCCAATTAATAAAACTCTATCATAACAATTGAGTTTCTGAAAACGGACGTCATAAATGGAATTAGGACGTCGAAAAACATAATGAGGGACCTCGAGTACGACCACGCGCTGAGATGGGTCGCCGAAAAAGTCTCTGGCGCCACTGTGGACGGCGATGGAGCACAGTACCTTCAGCGAAGGCGCCTATGCTCCACGCGCCGGCATAAGCGGCCCTTCACGCACGCCCACACGCATGCCCACGCGTCACTCACGTGCGGCTTGGGCTTGGGTTCCCTAAGGTTTGAGCCTGGGGTTCATTGGGCCGAAGGCCCGATTTGCATGGCCCAAAGGCCTAGTTTGGGTCTCAGGTTTAATGGGTTGGGCTAGCCAATTAGGTTGGACAAAGGTGGTGGGACGGGTTCGACCTGTTTTCAAGCCAAGGTTTGGCCGATTTCTGGGCACAAATTCAAACACCTATAACTTTTTCATTATTCAACCAAATTGAGTGATTCAAAAACCAAAGTTGTAGTACTCAACAAGATGAAGAGAATGGTAACTTACATGATGGCTAACTCATCCTGGTTTGGCTAGGAAAATGCCTCGAAAGTGGCAGGTGCTCGCCGGAAAACTAGGAAAAGCTACTCCAAGCTATTTTCTACGATTAACACGCATATACTACTTAAAACAAGCTTCGATCTATCCTTAAAACAAATCCTAAGAGTTTCTAGAAGTTTACCTTCGTCGAAAAATTCACAAAAATTGCCGAAGTTCGTCGGGTGAGGGTGCACCATGGCTGTCATGGTTAAGGTGCCATGTTTTTTGCTAGGTTTCGAGGTTCAACGTCCAAATCTTGGGATTGTTGTAGTGGTGAGAGTGAGTTCAGAGAGAGGAGAGTGAGATCGCAGAGAGAGTGAGAGAAAGATCTTGGGGAGAGCTAGAGAGAAGAAGAGAAAGTAAGGAGAGAGAGTCCTTGCAAAAAAAAAAAAATTAGAAAAAGAAAAAAGAGGGGAGGGGGTCACGGATGGAAAAGAAAGGAGGGGACATATGGCCCTTAGTGACTCACAAAACAAGGTCACTAAAGACGAAACACAAAAATATCCGAAAACGTTTGATGTTTCGAACATAAAATCTTCGTTATAGTTCTGAATTCAAATCCATTCACGCCTATGCATTTGTGGCAATAAGTACAATAAGAATAATTTAATAAAATTAAAACTACGCGTTTTGATGAGACGGTCAAACAAGTCAACCCAAGGGTAATTTAGTAATTTCATAAATCCGTTAATATGAAAATACACTAAATTTGGGACGGGGTTTCACAGAGATGCTCTTAGGAAAAAAATTGGCATTTAAGAGATATTAAATGTAGAGTAATGCTAAAGAGACTAAATTTTTAAATCAAATTTTATAAATCAAATGATATGAATTTCGCTAGTTATTACTACAGTTTAGTAGTATTCATTTTTATTTATAAGTTTATAAGTGAGAGATCTTACCTTCAACAATCTTTAATTTTGTGACGAGTATTTATCATAAATGGCTAAAATTTAATCCTCAATTTCATAAATACCAGTTTTTCTATATAATTTCAAATTTAGCCAAAATTACACTTAAAAAGACTCAAATACCCCAAAATAAAAAACAATATAAACTTTAAAGCCTAAACCCTCTTGGACAAAAGTATGCTACTTTTGTTTTGGCGATTCATTCACCAACAACAAAGTATGCAACTTTTGCAAGCTAATGAATGGATCTGGATTCACTGGGTAAAAATTAAAATCGGTATATATGAACCTATTAATTATGGTCATAGTTCTTTAAAAAAAAAAAAAAATCTAGCGAAGAAATAAACCTCCCTTTGATGCAATACCCACCCATACCACACACAGAGCAACTGAATTTTATGACTTGTCACCGGAAAAATCGACGGCAACTGGATCCACGAAGTTGATTCGGTTTTGGTGGGAAAGAAAATTAAGAAAACCCACATCAATGATAACTCATATAACAATAGAATAATTAAATGAAATCACCAGTAAAACAAGCCAAAGAGCTCCAATCAAACTCCCATATTACGGTTAACTTGTATTGATTAAAAATATTTACTTAAAAGTTTCTTTAGGATTCAAAGGATTTAGTTATATTTCCATGGTGTTGGAACTTTCCAGTAGTCAAGTTAGTGTTTTTCGATGACAACCAAAGAGTATGGGAACTTCAAGGATTTTTACCAACGAATAACGTCATGGTTTGTCATAACACATTTAGTATTATACTTTTTTGGTCATTTCAAATAGTCATAACTGTTTTACATAAAAGTTTACTAAACATTATCATCTGCTTTTTTTTTTTTTTTTTTTATCAAAAGCATTTTTACAAAAAAATTTATCAAACACTATACTAATTTATTTTACAAATACAGCAGAAGTAACTTTTTTTCCAATCAAGCAATACCAAACCAACCTTTATTTTAAGAGTCGAGAAAACTCAGCATTTTAGTGTGAGCACACAAATATGGCTTCCACATTAAAGGATAAGTTTTGGCTATATAAATTGTATTTCGTAACACTCATTGAGAAGTTAGCACTCCCCAACACAAACAGAGCCAAGATTCAAAAACCCGAATATCTAAGCCCTAATTTTCCCAAAAACCTCAGCTCTTTTAAAACCCCAAAAACCTAACTTGGGTTTTAGATCAGCGAGCGAGTGGCAATGACGAAGGTGTATGGAACAGGGCCGTACGATTTCAAGCGCCACCATGTCGCCGAGTACCCGCTCGAGTACCCGGTCGAGGCCAAGCCCGGTTCGGCGCTTCCTAGCTCGATAACGCTGTCGGAGATTCAGCGGGACCGGCTCACGATGATTGCCGCCGATAATTGGTCCAAAACCCTAGACGCGTCGAAGCCCAAGAAGCCCTTCGAACCGGAGCTAGTGAAGGTGATTTATCGGACGGAGTTGTCAGTTGAAGAGGGTCAGAGAAGGGCCGTCCCGTCACAGAGGGTGATGATTCTGGAGGTCAGTCAGTACTTGGAGAACTATCTGTGGCCAAATTTTGACCCCGAAACCGCGACCTTCGAGCACGTTATGTCCATGATTCTCATTGTCAATGAGAAGGTACTGTGTTTTGTAATTGTAATTTTTATGTTTCTGTACTGAGATTAGGGTATCGCTGGTTGCTAAGAAGCTGTTGGCTAGAAAACTAATCCAAGTAGTTATTTTTCGGGTTAGATAGTGGAACGATTCTTTCATTTTTCTGGTAGTTGCTCCCCAAAATTTGGTCCTGAACGTTGAAATTATTGATATGTAGCATTTATAAACTGTTTTAATGGTTATGCATTTCTTGGTAATATTGCAACTAACAATTATGATTGAACTTGTGTATCTCAACTTTGGAATTGCAGTTTCGAGAGAATGTCGCAGCTTGGGCGTGCTTTTATGACCGGAAAGATGTGTTCAAAGGATTCCTTGAGAGGGTTCTTCGGCTTAAATCGGTTTGTGCTCGTTTTATCTGATTGCCATATTTCCTCATGCATGAATAATGGTCAATAGGATTGCTTCCTCATGTATGAATAATGGTGAAAAGGATTCTACTTTAATCCTAATTTCATTATCAAGAAAATCAGTATTAGTGACGTGTATTTGGTGCTATGAAACTTAAGTAACAATCATAGTTTGTGCATTATAGTATTGGTATATTAATATAGTTGGAGTGGTTTGTGTGATTCCTTCTTCATGATGATGAAACATTATCAAGGACAATATATCCTCGAGAGGAAAAACCAAAACAAACTATCATTTACCTACATCAGAAATACTACAAAACGCTTTGAAGACATATTAAGAAATAACATCATGCATTTGAAAATATAACATAAACTGAGCTCTCCTTAAACTCTGAATCTCTGATGACACTGATCCCCAAAGGGAGGCGCACAAGCAAACCCTCTCCAACAATTAAGCCATCTTCTCACCCAATAGTGCTTTTGGATTTTGGCTTGTGCTGGCATGTTCTCATAGTAGTGTCCCACTTTCTGTTCTCCTGTCTATTTTTTCATATGATTTTGTCCCAAAACTTGTACCTGGTGAGTTTTGAAAAGTGGAATGGAGAAGTTTACAAAATCTCTATTGTTTTTCTAACTGAATACTCTGGTGATTCTCTCCATAAGTTTGTTGCGTTCATGCATAGCAATCACACCTTGTTTGGTTTTTATATGTTGACCTTTGGTAAGCTTACCTGCTGGTTCACAATTCATATGTTCTGTATATGATTACGGACATGGTTGCCATGCTCATTGCATTTTAATCAATTGTGGTCCACTTCGTAGCTGTTTCGTTTCGTGCTTGCTTTGAGATATACACTGGTAGCTTACTTAAAGTATAAACAGTATCAAATTTGCATGATGTATGATGAACCATCTGGTCATCGAGGATTCAGAAACTGATAGATGCTAATATTTGACTCAAGGTCAACAAAGTTGCTTTATGGCCATAAATATAATGTATGTATGCTAGATTTTTTATTTTTTGTGTGTTTTTTTAGGAGAGGAGGGAAGGTTACTAAGGAGATACATTTAATTTGAATGACTTCTTCAGGTGTTTTATGTTTCAGACTTAAATTGATGCTTTTATGTTTGCAGGGAAGAGAGTTAAGCATAGCTGAGAAGACAAATTATTTAGTGTTCATGATTAATGCCTTTCAGGTATGGTAGCATCCTAATGTTTGGTTTTATACTTTATCCAATATGTCTAGTTCTAGAAAGATTTGTGGGCGGGCTACTTCCCATAGAGGGGTTTATTAGTTTTTACATCCATAAGCATCAGTGTATTTATCCTTTCTCTAGTTTGTTAGTCTGGACAGTCTGTTTCGTAAGTCCAGAAACATTCATAATTTGCTTTTGTCAACTGTAGGTTGCTGTTCTTGTCTGCTTGTTTTATATTTTCAAATTATTCGTCATAAAATTTATCTGAGCATAAAAATTTATTCAAGTTCTGGTTTTGGCTTCAATGCTGACACATCTTATCTTTTTTACATAAAGAGATAAGATACCTTTTGTGCACATCATCTGTTGTTAATAGTATATGATTTGACCTTAGTAGAAGTTTAGCTCGAACACATGGTTCAGTTATCTTGACACAGCATCAGTTTTGTATATTGGTCATATGTGTAATGAGATTAATCACTGAATGTAGTTAAAAACATACAATTAAGTCTTGATGCACTTATTTCGTTTAAGGATATGAATATTGTAGTGAAGTACTCAATTGATTTGGGTGATGCGGCAAAGTACTTAATATTATACAATACTGAATTTATTTATTTATTTTTTTTGTGACAGAGTTTGGAAGATGAGATCGTGAGCGATACTGTCCTTAGGTTAGCAAGTTTGCAATCTTGGCACAGTCTGTCGTACGGTCGTTTTCAGGTAACACATATGTTGTCTATTTTGAAAATATGTTTCTGTTATCATCCGAATTTTTATGTGACCTGTATTTTATCGTGCTTGATTTTCATTTTCATTCGCAGATGGAACTTTGTTTTAATCCTGATTTGATCAGGAAATGGAAAAGGATGATCAAGAGGGAGGCCAAAGAGGCTGCAAAACGCGGAGATGCATTTGACCCTTCAACTACACTTGAAGTTCAGTTCTTGAGAAACCTCATTGAAGAGTTCCTTGAGGTTGTATTTCACACTAATAAATTCTGAGTAGTGCTTTGTGGTCTTTGATTGTCAATACTGAGGAATTAATGAAATTTTTAATTTTATTTTCGTGCCTGTTCTAGATACTTGATTCCAAGGTTTTAGCCCCGGATCCTAGTATGAATGAAGATTATCACCTTGCTGATGCTATGCGTGTCGATGATGCTTGTGTTTTGTACTGTGAGAGGTTTATGGAATTTCTTATTGACCTCTTAAGCCAACTACCAACAAGGAGGTATATTTTGCAAATATGTTCATTTCCTTCCCCCTCTCTGTTTGATGCTCAATTTTTGAACAGATAGTCAGTTTTATCCTATTGCCATTATATGTTTGGATCATGAGAGTTAGAGCTGTCAGTCCTTCATGCCCTATAGTTTTTCTTCTCTATTTATTACGTTGTTTCTATCTTGTTGTGATTGTACATTGTTTCTATCTTGTTGTGATTGTAGGTACTTGAGGCCGCTTGTTTCTGATGTGGCTGTAGTTGCCAAATGCCACTTGAGTGCTCTGTATAGACACGAGAAGGGGAAACTCTTTGCACAGTTGGTCGACTTGCTGCAGTTTTATGAAGGATTTGAGATTAATGATCATGTTGGGACACAACTGACAGATGATGAGGTGCTTCAATCTCATTACGAACGCGTGCAATCTTTCCAGCTACTTGCATTTAAAAAGGTTCCTAAGGTCTGTATATAATCAGAGAAATAAAGAGACTTTGGTTTAAAGGAGTTGCTGCATTCTTTTCTCTGTTTTCCTCTATAGATTGGTGCTAGCGTTCTGAATATTTCTCCCCTTTTTGCTTGTAGTTGCAAGAGCTTGCATTGGCTAACATTGGTTCGATTGACAAGCGCAATGATCTCTCAAAGAAATTGTCTGTTCTTTCTCCTGGTGAATTGAAGAATTTGGTTTGTTCAAAGGTATGTATGACATTGATAGGCATGCTAGTTAAGATTCCATAGTTTGAAATTTTTTTCCCTGGATTGGTATTTATTTCTGCTAGTGAGTACTCAAGTGAAGATTGTCTGTCCATACCTTTTCTGTTTTGAGGACATACATGTTGCAATCTGTATTTTCCTTTGTCTCTGAATTAGCTAATTACTTGCTTGAGGAATGTCAGCTTTCCAATTTACTGTTCTCCATTTTCTCTCTTTTCTTTTCGGGTGTGTGCTGAGTTATGAACTCATCACTATGGATATTGTAAACTTCTGTTTTACTGATATATTTTTCTGTTTTGCAGCTGAAGCTGGTTTCAAGGGATGATCCATGGTCTGAAAGGGTTGATTTCCTTATTGAAGTCATGGTTTCCTTTTTCGAAAAGCAACAGTCTCAAAAGGAAAAAATAAATGCCCTTCCACTGTACCCAAATG
This sequence comes from Pyrus x bretschneideri, assembly GCF_019419815.1. Lineage (NCBI taxonomy): Eukaryota > Viridiplantae > Streptophyta > Magnoliopsida > Rosales > Rosaceae > Pyrus > Pyrus x bretschneideri. The sequence continues at coordinate 4,398,965 of NW_025999546.1, read as the reverse complement.
AGCTCATCATGTGGGATGAAAGCCTTGTGCCAAGCATCAATTACTCTGGAGAAGGTTGTCTGGCCCTTCCAAAACTGAACTTACAATTTTTAACATTACATGATTATCTCCTCAGAAATTTCAATCTCTTTCGTCTCGAATCAACATATGAGATTCGTGAGGATATTCAGGAAGTTGTTCCGCATCTTCATGCGTACATTAATAATGAAGGAGAAACTGCTTTTCGTGGTTGGTCAAGGATGGCAGTGCCGATCAAAGATTTTAAGATCAGTGAGGTAAAACAGCCAAATATTGGAGAAGTCAAGCCAGCTGCTGTGACAGCAGAAATTACTTTTAGCATTTCTAGTTATAGAGGACAGATGAGATCAGAATGGAATGCTCTTAAAGAGCATGATGTCCTTTTTTTACTTTCTATTCGTCCTTCCTTTGAGCCTCTAAGTGCAGAAGAGGATGGCAAGGCGAGCGTGCCCCAGAGGCTTGGTCTTCAGTATGTACGGGGTTGTGAAGTCATCGAGATTCGTGATGAAGAGGGAATTCTAATGAACGATTTTACTGGAAGGATTAAACGGGATGAATGGAAGCCTCCAAAAGGAGAACTGAGAACTGTGACCGTTGCTTTAGATACAGCACAATACCACATGGATGTCAGCAACATTGCTGCAAAAGGCGCAGAAGATGTTTATGGGACATTCAATATATTGATGAGGAGAAAGCCCAAGGAAAATAACTTTAAAGCAATTTTGGAATCCATTAGAGATCTCATGAATGAATATTGTATTGTTCCGGACTGGTTGCACAACATTTTTCTGGGGTATGGTAATCCTTCTGCTGCACAATGGACTAATATGCCAGATCTTTTGGAAACTGTGGATTTTAAAGATACTTTCCTTGATGCAGACCATTTGAAAGAATGTTTTCCAGATGATCAGGTTTGCCTATATACTGTCTTTATTTCTGATGTCTCTGGAATTTTTTGTTTGTCTGTCTGTTCTCCTGGAGGGTGATCTGACTAATGACTTTCTTGTTTACATGTTCACTATTTAGGTTTGTTTTATTAGTCCAGATGGCACAGAAAACTTGAATCCAAGGCCTCCTTTTCGAATAACACTTCCCAAGACGATGAGAAGCAACACCAATGCTCTTCCAGGGAATAAGAAATCTACTAATGATGTCCCCATGGATAATTCCGATAGTGAGAAAGAAAAAATTGTTGTTGAAGCATACACACCTCCTGACCCAGGTCCGTATCCCCAAGATCAGCCAAGGAAGAACTCTGTTAAATTTACACCCACTCAGGTAGTTATTCCTTTTTTTTACCTTGTGCAGCTATATATTATGATCATGTACAGTCTGTTTTCTTTTATTGCAATATACCAACTTGTAAACTTGATGTAAAATCCTTGGATGAATAAGAAACCATTAATAAAAACTACATTATTAAGGTATAGGTAATTAAGCTTTTTTACAGTTTCAATGATTCTGTTCAAATCACATGGTAACACCATACTAGTAATATGATATATGAATTTGTAGGTTGTTCTACTTTTAGATATTTTTCCCATCTTTTAGTTGTGAAGTTAAAGTAACAAACTTTTAATTGGGAAGCAATGTTTTTGCCATTTAGTCTCTGTATTAATAATTTCTAATCATCCTTGTTGTGTAGGTTGGAGCAATCATCTCAGGTATTCAGCCAGGACTAACAATGGTCGTGGGTCCACCTGGTACAGGAAAAACTGATACCGCTGTCCAAATTCTGAACGTTCTTTATCATAATTGTCCGTCTCAGAGAACATTGATAATTACTCATTCAAACCAGGCTCTAAATGACCTTTTTGAGAAGATTATGCAGGTTCATATTTCTATCTTTTAGGGTGTTAATTCCTGCCTATAGCTATTTTCTATGTTGTCACAAGCTTTTAATATTTCCCTGTTTGCTGTTTTAGAGGGATGTGCCTGCACGCTATCTTCTTCGACTTGGGCAAGGAGAGCAAGAGCTAGCAACTGATCTGGACTTCAGCCGACAAGGTCGTGTCAATGCCATGCTTGTGCGGCGCTTGGAGTTGCTAAGTGAAGTAGAAAGGCTGGCTAGATCACTCCAGTTGCCTGAGGATGTAGGTTATACATGTGAAACTGCTGGGTACTTTTGGTTGCTTCATGTTTACTCGCATTGGGAGCAATTCCTTGCTGCTTGTAAGGAGAATAAAGATAAAACATCATTCGTTAAAGATCGTTTTCCCTTCAAGGATTTCTTCTCCAACACACTGAAACCAGTCTTTACTGGTGAGTCATTTGAGAAAGATATGTGGGCAGCCAAGGGTTGCTTTCGTCATCTGAAGACCATGTTTCAAGAGCTTGAAGAGTGTAGGGCATTTGAGTTACTGAAGTCTACTGCTGATCGAGCAAATTACCTGATGACCAAGCAGGCAAAGATAGTTGCCATGACATGCACTCATGCAGCTCTAAAGAGAAAGGATTTCCTTGAGTTAGGTTTCAAGTATGACAACTTGCTCATGGAAGAAAGTGCTCAAATTTTGGAGATTGAAACTTTCATACCAATGTTGCTCCAGAGGCAGGAAGATGGTTATGCTCGGCTTAAACGCTGTATCCTGATTGGTGATCATCACCAGTTGCCTCCTGTTGTTAAGAATATAGCATTCCAAAAATACAGCCACATGGATCAGAGTCTCTTTACTAGGTTTGTACGTTTGGGCATTCCTTATATTGAACTTAATGCCCAGGGTAGAGCCAGGCCAAGTATAGCCAAACTGTACAACTGGAGATACAGAGATCTGGGTGACCTTCCATATGTAAAGGAGGGTGCCATATTTCATAGAGCAAATTCTGGATTTTCCTATGAATACCAGTTGGTGGATGTGCCGGATTACAATGGCAGAGGTGAGTCTACACCTTCACCTTATTTCTTCCAAAATGTGGGGGAAGCAGAATACATTGTCAGTGTCTACATTTATATGCGTCTACTTGGGTACCCTGCAAGCAAAATCTCCATATTGACCACTTACAATGGCCAGAAGCTTTTAATCCGCGATGTTATCAACAGACGTTGTGCTCCTTATGACTTCATAGGCCCTCCCAGCAAGGTAAGAATAAGATCAACACTTTCACTATGCAATTTGCAGATTTCATTGACCTTTAAAATGCGTTAGAATGTGAATGTATCAAATTGAACATCAGGCACACTAATGAAATACAAACGTAGTAGATGTTAAAGAAATAAGAATTGAACAGTCCATTTGTGAAATCTAAAGGTCTGTCAACAAGTTGGTGTCTCTGTAGGCTAGTTTAGTTCTCGTTGATCCCTCGGAACAAATGGCCAGGGACCTGTAAAGTGTCTTATATGGTATTGTTAAGGCATTTGGGCTTTCTGACAGTTCTGTCAGAAATAAGTTTCATTCATCCTTACCCATTAGCTCTGCTAACTTTGCAATTTTACGCTGTGTGATCGCTTTAGTAAACTATTGTTTCTGTTGACCTTTGTGATCCCATTGGTAAAATAATGTTTTAATTGTGCACTGTTATCAGGTTACAACAGTTGATAAATTTCAAGGTCAGCAAAATGACTTTATACTGCTCTCTCTTGTGCGTACTCGCATTGTGGGTCACCTTCGTGATGTTAGGAGATTGATTGTTGCAATGTCTCGTGCCCGACTGGGTCTTTATGTGTTTTGCCGTCGTTCTTTGTTTGAACAATGCTACGAACTTCAGCCTACATTTCAACGTCTACTTCAGAGACCTGATCACCTTGCCCTTAATTTGAATGAGATTACATCAAACACTGAGCGTCACGTTGAAGAAACTGGTCCTATTCATCTTGTCAGCAGTGTTGATGAGATGATTGGTATCTACCAGCAGCTTTATGAGGTATGCTTTCCTGTGGTGCATTCAATTTTTCTTTTTCGTCATATTTTGATTTGAGGAGCAGATGGTGAGCGGGTAAATATTAAAAATATCTTGATTAGTGGGAGTACCCTTTGGACCTGCATAAGGGTATCATCCGTATTTATGAATTTCAATCCCATGCAATTAAAATCAAATTGTAAGTTGGTCTCCTAATATGAATTTCAATCTCAAGGTTTCTAAGCCTTCACTTTCCTACATATTCATTATTTAAACATCGGGGTCATCTCCCTATATCTGATGCCCTTAAAATTAACTACCCTCCAAATTTTAAAATATATTATTTAAACGTTTCTAAGCCTTCACTTGTGTGTATTTGCTAAATTTCAACAAATTTGACTTGCCATGACCGTGCCATTTTTTATTTGTGGTCAGTAGAGTGAAAGGTCCATGCGATTTGACTCAAAATTTACTAATTGACTGGAATTTTCTTAATTCTTTTTTTTCAGGTAAAGTTTCATCAGTACATGCCTTATTCAGGTCAAGTAGGTGAACTCCTTCCGATTGATACAGATGCGCACCATCCCATGGATACAGATATGCCTGAAACTTCCGAAGAGGCACCAGAGGATAATGCCCAGCATGGAAGCAATATGGAAGAAGACACTAAAGGCGATGTCGTTGCCAATGGGCAGAACACAGAATCATCATTCGAGAACCATTCAAATGGGGAGACAGATGCTAAAGCTAGCGTGCCACCCGAAAGCAATTCTGATGAAACAGAATTGGAAGGGTAGTGCTCGACAGTGGTCCCATTTGGATTTTATTTTGTGTAATCTTCAAATCTGCTAATCTACTCGAGTCAAGTGCAGTCCTTTCGTTGTATGGATGCCACTCATGAACGCCCCAATACACCTCAGATTATGCTGCTCTGGTAGCTAGTGAGCCTGCAAGTGATGACTAGCTTGTGAGCCAGTAGTAGTAAAGAAGCCTAGTCTCTCTAAACGTTAACGGCCACACTTGTGCCGTGTGGGGATGTTTGTTGGCGCTTGTCGGACGAAGAAGTGGATTCTGAGGTTTGGAAATTAATTTGAGAGTTTTTCTGTAGAGTCCCAAATGTATGCAGAAACCATAGGAACTCTACATGTTTTTGGCTGACTGTTTCTAAAGTAGGTGAAATCCTTCTGTAGCATTGACACAACTGTATCTTCGACGATCTTTACGATATATTAGCTTGCAAATGAATTAAGATGTAATGTTGTGGGATGGACGTCATTAGTTGCTTAGTTACTTGATTACAGGTTGCGTTTTAGTTTCTTGATTACTCGTTGCATTTTCCGGCAGCTATTTCCGGTCGTGCCATTGCCATATGTTCGTTATGGTCAAGAAATTCATGATGCTACAACTTGGACCACAAACCAAACACAGGAACGTAACCCGAAGCACAGACGAAAATATAGAAACACCATATTTAACATGGTACTTAGGCATTAACAGTGCATCTTTCTTAGTGTTAAAACAAAATGTGATTTGGCTTTGGTAAACAGAAAGATTCCTAGATATCAGGCGCGGCATCATCTGTTCATAATGTTAGAAAGCATGCAACTTGCCTTCTACAACAGAGTTTTACACAAGTGCAATTGCATGTGGTGTCTTCAAAATAGTGTGGTGTCTCGCTATCCCAATTTCTTAGAACTCGACAAATTTGCCCTCATTAAGAACTCTACTAAAAGCCAAAACCATACCAATACCCCAAACAAAAAAACTGACGAAGAGGCAACTGACATAACAGTAATAGACATAGATTATACCAAGCAAATTTTCACAAATCATAACAAAAGAATCCTTATATACTCTTAGTTTTTCATATGTAGAGGAGAGTGTACAAACATTGCTTCAAAAACAAACGTTTGGTTAGGAATTTGGTCATATATATACTCTCCAACTTAAGCCATAAACCAGCTGCAGTAGTCTCATCATCCACCTCATGAAGAACTTTGTTAGATGGTGACAACGTGATTACACTATGTCCTCGGTCTAAAGCGTCTTCTTCTTCTTTATGAGACCAATCTTTTGGCAATGCTTCCAAACCCTTTAGCACCTTAAGCAACCCTTGTTGAACTAGCACATTTTGTATCTTCGCACACCGAAGGCTAAAAAATCATTCATTCCATTGAAATTTTCAATATCATATTTCACTGACATATTTAAAAGTTTCATAGACATACTAGTGCAAAGCCCCAAGTCGAAACCCATAGCTCTGGTACCACTTGTGCAGAAACGTCAAATATAAAACTAATGAAGTAATACAAAAAAATACGACAAAACAAACAATTCAAAATAACACAAGGATTTATGCTGGTTCGGCATAAGCTTACATCCAGTTCGGAGATGGTAAGGAAATTCCGCTAATAATAAAAAAGAGATTACAGATAGAGTTTTAACTCTCAAACCCCAAATTTCACACACTTGACTCAATAGCTCTCACTCAAACAAAGAACAAATGGAGAAAGATAAATACATACCAATTCTCTTCCCCTAAAAGCCACAAAACTAAAACCAAAGATACTAACACCAATATCTTTGAGTGAGTAATTACCCAAAAAACCACAAGAACAACTTTCTTTCTCCTCTAAAGGTGTCGGCCTGGACTCAATTTCCGTCACCAATCGAAACCAAAAAGCATCATATGCCTTATGTACTTGCTGCTGCAAATACCCTAGCCACTCACGTAAATTATCTTCTCTCCTTCGGCCTCCCCTACGAACTTATTCTCTTTAGAAGCACTTTTCACTACCGTTCATGGATCAAGACTGGCTGTACAAGCTTGGCTTCACTCAAGTGAAAGAAGACCAGACTGAACCTACCAAAAAACATTAGCTTGATTAACTCTAAATCCTATAGCAATCTTCCAAAATCCAGTTTTATGCTGTCGCTAAATTCTTGACACAAACTCAGCACCCTCACATTGCCAAACGCATTCGAAATACTCCATTGATCTTCAGTAGTCGGCATGGCGAGCTGCAATAAAATAGGGACGCCTGAAGTCTTGATATGGTAGCGAGGAAAAATACTACTACCTTCACAATGTGGGACTTCTTTTACCTTCACATTAATGAAAGACGAGAAGATCCATTGCCTAACCACTTTTTCATTCTTGTACAACCGACCAACAACTTTTACATCTGCAAACAAAATACACGAACGTTTACTACATATACAATACACGAAATCCAGGGGAAAAAGAGAGAAACAGAAGGGTGCCAAGAAGTAGGATTAAAGTGTTTCAAATCATAAAAAGTTATAAGGTATAATTGACCATGGCATTGACGTAAAGCTTGGACTTACTCGAATGTGCAAGACGTGAACACAGAGATTGCAGGAAAGAATAATGATGGAACGGGTTGGAACTAGACAAGAAAGTGCAAACTCTGTGGAATGCGTGATATTTACGGAGCATTTTAGATTGCACATGTACACTTCACCTCAGTTTGATCCTGCATCAAGGAAAAAGGCCTCTTCAGGTTTCTATCGAGATCCAGATACAGATATAAACAGGAATAGGCATATGCTGATGCAACTCAATCATATTTAGGCATTTACTGATGCAACTCAATCATATTTAGGCATATGCTGATGCAACTCAATCGTATTTTCTTCTAACAAACAAGTAGTTGAGAACATTGTAATCTTGTAAATCCAGAAGAGCACTTTTCATTTTATTTTGTAATTGTGCATCTAGCGTAATTTGTACTCCAATTGTTTGAGTGTTATGATGTCCTGCTAGCTCCCTATAATAAGACACAATCATAACTAAAGTTAGAACCATGTGATACAAATGTGTTGAAAGCATATAAGGTTTTGATTTTTCTCGAAATATGGACTGCGAACCTGGAGGGATCAAGGATGCACGATGTCATTGTTCAAATGGCAAGTCCCCAATATCTATGTAGGGGATATGAGCTATTACGGCCCAGTCTTGTGCATTACCTGGCTTGTATCTCTTTCTTAACACTGGATAGTGATTGTATATGCGGAGTTGTGTAAGTGAAAGGGCTAAATCCTCTGGAATATATTCTAACTTAGGCAATCACGGATTTCAAGAGATTCAAGAGAGGTGAGGAATTGAAAGCCCTGGCTCGATAGGCGCCTCAGATTTGGGAAGTGTGAAATATTGACTATTATGAGAGATTTTGGGAGCAGCATCTCTTCTCCCTCTGGAGGAAAAGAGGACAGACGACGATCTACACCACTGAGCCACAACTCCTTAAGAGAGGTCAGTCTGTTCAATGTCAACCCCCATTGGGAGAGGGGCTTACAATTGTAAGGCTTCCAAACTGGAAGATGAGTAAGGTTTGAGGAAAGATCCTGTTCGAGAAATGGTGTCAAACCGTTGCAGTAAGCAATTGACAATTTCTCGAGAGAGTTGAGGTTCATGCCATGTGGAAGGGCGTCCAATTTCAAGCAACTGGTAATAGCAATGAAAAAAAGGTTGGCGGCTCTTGTTGGCAACCCTCCGCTGGGGAAGGAAACAAGACTTCCACAATTTCAAAGACAGAAAATCGAAGACTGGTAAGGTGGCATAGGCCCTTGGTTAGGGATTTAAGGTTTCCACAATCATATATATCAATGAATTCGAAACAAGTGTTATCCCGTAATAAGCTATCGCTTATTGACTCCAGTTGGTCACAATTACTCACTTCAAGGTGTTCAAGAGCTGGTAAAGATAACTGTCCTTTGGATGAAAAGGAAGTTATTGATGGACAGTCTACTATCGCCATAGTTTCAAGACAAGATGCATCCTCTTTCCTCCGACAATGGGAAGAAGATAAAGAAGACCCCTCTAGCTCCTCTTCCTCCTCATCGTCATCTAATAATTTCAACTTTTGGCATTCTCTTATAATTACAACCCTCAACCGATGGGGCATTTGGAATCCCACAAATCTGGTCAAGGAATTGCACATATCCATCGATATTGTTTCAAGAGAAGGAGGTAAAATAGCTTCTGGAATAGATAGTAGAACCTGACATTTATACATGTAAAGTGTTTGAAGTGATGTCAAACTGATGCAACCGTTGAAGTTTGGAGTCTGTTGAAATACTCAAATTGCGAAGAGAAATCAGGTATGGCCACGCGACTTCCAGGTCATTACAGTCAGCAATAGTCAACTTCTCAACCTTCCTTAATCCTGTCATGAATCCCTTAGTTTGAAATCTGAACTCTGGAACATATGTAAGAGTAATATCCTTCAGCTGTTCCAAGTCAACCCTAATTCCACACACTAGTCCTTTACACTCCTGAACATGTAACGTAGAAAGTTGTTTGTAGCCTGCAATTGAAGCCACCAATTTGTCACACTGAATAATCTCAAGCTTTTCTAATGAACCAATGTTTTCAGGTGAGCTACCCTCCAATTTGAGACACCTATTGATAGAGAGGCTTTTCAAGCTAGAAAAAAACTCCAATTCCTTGATCTCCTTGGCAAGGAAACCAATCCTTCCATCGTTGCATATCCTCAAACTCAAGAGTCTCCAACCGTGGAAACGAAAAGCTACCATTTCCATAAAACTCATGTCCCACACTTTGCACTCCTGGCATTCCACTTGACATAAAGTTCCTTGAGAAAAACCATTTGCCCAAGTGGCGGCAAGAATCCACAATTCTTACAATTCTCTAACCTTACAAGCACCATGTTAGAGAATAAAGGATCACCAACCCATGTTGAAAATTTCATACCACCATAACCTTTGATGGTGAGCTCCTCTAGATTTCCATGTGGTTGTAACATGTCAAGCACACCTTCGTCATTCTCTTATTTGTCACTCTATTCCAGCTGCAATGTATTAAGCCCTTCCTTGCTAATTAAGTCTGTTTGCCTTGCATCCTCAACATCGATCGCATTTTCTAATCTTGAGAGGCGCAATGTTCCTCGAAGAAGCAACATGGGCCCAATCTCCCTCACACTTGACTCACCACTCTTTCCCAAGACAAAATTAGTCAATGTTTGCAGATTAGTCAATTGACTTAGCTGTGGAGGCATTCCTTGCAAAGACAGCAAGTTTAAATTGCTGAGATAACGCACATTAGTCAAATTCTTCATGTTTGCAGGTAGCGCTTTCAGTTTAGAACAACTGCCTAATATCAATGTCTGTAAGCTGTAAAGCTTGCTTGTTGATTCCGGAAAGTTCACTATTAATGAGTAAGAAAGATCAAGGTACTTCATATACTTCAACTTACCAATTTATTTGGCAACTCAGTTATTTGATAGCCGTACAAAGAGAGCACCCGCAGGTATTTCAGAATTGGCAATAAATGACGAATAACCTGGCTAGGCAAATAATTATGTGGATCATCTGAAAGTGGAAGCGGTAGGAAAGTACGCAAACGTTTGACTTCAGAAAATGCCTCAAGCTTGTCAAAATTGAATTTAGAAATTGCCTCGAACTTTTTAATCCCATCATAGTTACCAGAAGTGTAAGAAATATGACGAGTTTTAGAAGAACACGTACCATTTGGTTTATCCTCGAGTCTAAAACATAACTCTCCTGCAGCCCACCTTGCAAAATCGCCAACAAGGTCATGCATTCTATATAGTGAATTGGCTTTGCTCGACTTTTGAAATAATGACCGAGATAACAGCTCTGCAAAATAGTCACCTCCTATATCTTCCATTTCTTTTCCTTCTTCTGGTAGCTGAAGCAAACCCTCTGCCATCCATAGAAGGATTAATTGCTTCTCCGCAAAATAATAGTAATTTGGAAGAATTGAGCAATAGGCAAAGCACCCCTTCAAATTTGAAGGGAGATAGTGACAGCTCAATCTTAATACCGGGAGTATGTCACTCTCATTTGATGTACTCCATAGTTTGTTGATCAAAACTTATCCCCATTCATCAATTTCTTTGCAACGTAAAAGATCACCAATGGTCCTTGCAGCCAAGGGCAGACTGCCACACCTTGCAACAATTTTGTCTCGAAGTAACGCAAAATTTGGCTGCAGAGCATTGTTATTGTCAAATGCATGTTGCTCAAATACTTTCCAACAATCATCATTAGATAAACACTGCAAATTATGAACTTTAGTAGCACCCATTGTTCTTGCAACTTTAGCGTCACGGGTTGTCACAAGAATCTTTACTTCCACGTGCTCCAGCACGAAAGGGGGACTGTAATTTCATCCACATATCAGAGTCACATGTGCCCCAAACATCATCTAGAATAAGTAAAAGCTTTTTACTTTCTAAAACCTTACTCAGGCTTTCTTGGACGTTATCGAATTCCTCAAAATGGCAGGGTTGAGATGTGATGGATTCAATAATGGTTTTTGTTACCCTTACAAGATTGAAGTCGTCAGACACAGAGATCCATACCTTAGAATTAAACTGTATCATTGTATCGTTGGTTTCCTTGACCAAAACTTGAGCAAGTGTTGTCTTCCCGACACCAGGCATGCCAACAATGGCAACTACATCATAATTGACAGTAGCAGGCTCATCTCTGGACAACAGTTCAAGAATCTTTGCTTTGTCATCATCTCTTCCAACAAAGGGTACTCCACTTAGCACATATGAACTTGGGGGCCTTCTCCATGCCTTTTTTGTAGTTGTTGTTCCAATGTATATTAAACTGAGCTCATCTTTTTGTTTAGATATTTCTTGTAACCGTTGAGTAATCTCCTTTATTTCAGAGTTCATACTAAATTGCAACAATTTAACTTTAGGAATGAGGCTTCGTACCTTACTTGTGCCAGCCCGTTGTTTCTCCTTTGGCTTGCGTCGCAACATCTCAGTGGAAATCTTGTCGAGTATGTCCTCCACATCATAAGCCAAGTTTTTTAGATCATCCAGCCATAATTTGACTGCCTCACTGATTAGTTGCTTCTCTTCCGCATCATTCAGCACCTCTGCAATTGCTACAATATTTTCCTCCATTCCATCAGCTTTTTGTCGATTCCTCCTTGGCAGGCAAAGTTGAGGAGGTCACGAGAGGCCAACTTTTCGAGCAGAACATGAAGGAATGCAGCTACAAAGATCTCTCCAACTGCCATAGTTGGATTTGTCCGTAAGAAAGCAAACACAGTTTGTAAAAGTGACGAGCATACAAAATCAGACAATCAAAAGAAGTGAAGCGTTCTCGAGACAAAGCTTGCAATAACAACATTGAGCACTGAAAATTGCACAAGTACAACTTATTGTTGGAACCCCCAGTCCCACATCGGACAGAGGGAGAAGAGAATAGTGCTTTAAATAGAAATACCCCTCTCTAACTAACATCGAGGCCTTTTGTGATAAAACCCCACACCTGAGGATTGTGCAGGTGATTAAGTGGGGACAGTATCGGTGTTGTTGGAGTGGGCCCTCGGCCCGTCGACCTGAAAATTTCTACATGGTATCAGAGCCAGGAGGCGGGCCCGTACTGCCACGTGATTGGGTGGGTCCCCGTTGGCCCCGCGTGATTGTCCACGTAGGCCAAAGATGCCACGTGTTTGGGTGGGTCCCCATTGGCCCCACGTGATTGGGTGAGTCCAGACATGGCTCCACGTGGTTGCCGATGTGTGGAAATTCACGTGTGACCCATAAGTGGGGTCTCACGTGCGGGGGAGTGTTGGAACCCCCAGTCCCACATCGGACAGAGGGAGAAGAGAATAGTGCTTTAAATAGAAATACCCCTCTCTAACTAACATCGAGGCCTTTTGTGATAAAACCCCACACCTGAGGATTGTGCAGGTGATTAAGTGGGGACAGTATCGGTGTTGTTGGAGTGGGCCCTCGGCCCGTCGACCTGAAAATTTCTACACTTATGACGGCCATGTTCATTGCAAGTTTCATTACTTAAATCGTTTGAAAGAATATCGTTGCCCTTTTTTATTATGTTTCGGGTTTTAGTTGTTCCTTGTCCCTGTCAGGTAATATAACAAGCTGAATAAACCACCGCGTCTATGCAATTGACTTTGTATAAACAAAAGTATAGACATGTTCTGTGATGACATGTTCTGTCTGTTTGAAAGAAAACAGTTAAGTGATGACATGCTCTGTTGGCGCCACACAGACCTAAAGTAGAAAGAAAACAAAAATCATAACTATTTTGAAAGAAAAATTAAAAATCAATGTAAAAATGAATAAAATGTCAAAGCCTCGACCTTACAGAGTTACTCGGCGACACCAATTCGCGGTTGTCAATCAATCTCTCCAAGATTTGGTAGTGAGTACCAATCGAGTTTGCCGCACCATTTCGGTTTCAATACGATCTCACGTACGAGGTGGGCGCGGGCAGATGCGTTGTATCAGGAGGAAAGGCTGAAGAGAGTGTAGTATTGTGTCGACGGGGGTTGCCGGGTTGGTGGGGGTTTAGAATTTTCTTTCTTTTTTGTTTGTTTAGGGATAATCATTCTAGTGTCTTCGAGCGAGAGTAACTAGTTCAACGCCATGTGACATTTTGTATCCAATACTGAGTTTTCATGTACAAATTTTTTTTTACACAGTAATGTATTATTGAATCGAGACGCCACGTGATAATAAATTTGTTTTAAAGGGCATACCAAGTCAAAATCACCCAATTTCTTACCTATTTACAACATTGCCATTCTCCCTCGCCAAAACGCAAATGCGTTAAGCGTACTCACATAAATTACTGTAACAAACAAAACACAAGGAAAATTTGCAAGGGGAGTCCAAGAAAATGTGCACAACAAGAAACTAAATGAAGCAATGTAATTCCAATCTGAATTCATATAATACACAAATGTGTTAAGCTGAGCCCGACAGGGCTTTAAAAACTACGGAAAACGAAGTAGATGATTTCAAATTACGATCGGTTAACACATCGAATGTCTAAAGTTTTGAGCAAACTTGAATGCATAAAATTGTTCTCCATGCCAACCCTTCAACACCAAGCCTAGCATGATCACTATAAATAGAGGTCATGAGGTGAGGGTTAGAGCATCAGTTCTAAACAGCCTCGAGCCGAAATTCCTAAGTGGAATTTCTCCTTGACACCATTCACATATCTCTCCCTAAAGTTTATTTCTACAAGGAGTAGGCGAGAGAGAACTACGTCGGTTTGATCCATGTGCTAGGGCACATGGTACGTAGGCAATCTAGCTGGGCTAGAAGCAACTGAGTCCTACAAGTGGTGGCACTCTTGCTTACAAACAAAGAAGGCTTGTAAGAACGAGATGGAAGTCTGGGATTCGTTAATTCCACTAGGTACCCTATAAGAATTCCATATTATATGCTTGATTTTCTAACATCCTATGTTAAGCTCCTTGAGACCAAGTCAAAAGAGAAAGGTAACTGGAAAGATATTACCATAGAATTTCATAACAAGTAGACAGAATAGTATTTGTTCAAGAACATAAATGTTTAGCTAGGCTCGATCTCAATGATGAGCCAGAATGGAACTTAATAATGACATAAATCCACTTAAACCCTAACTGAAGTTGAAATAAAGCCACCACCAATTATCATACTAAATAACAAAAAGCACTACTGATATCACCACAATCCTTCATCTGCTTATATATCTTCACAAGGTCTTGACTGTTGATCATCCAAAGGAATGTCCTCTTAGCACAATATCCTCATTCAGAATGATAGATCAATCTGTCCAGCCCGTTTGTAATCCAGAAACGATCGCCACATCAAGCTTTTCAGGATCAGGTAACAATGTAGTGTCCTTCAAGAAATAAAAGATGATTAAGCGGCCAGTGTTTACAAAAGATACAGTGTTGGATATGATATGAAGGGGGAATAAATACAAACCTTGGTCAGGGCTGAGAATTTTTTGGAGCACTTCTCCGGAGCAGCAGTTGTAACTTTGGTGCAGGCTTTTTCACCCCCACCTCTTTGTGACCCAGATGCAATAACCACATTAAGCCTTTCGGAATCAGATGATAATGCAATGTCCTTCAAGATATAAAAATTGAAAAGAGGACCAGTCATTACAAAAGACTTAATAATATGATGTAGAGAAAGAAAAATTATAAACCTTGGTCGAGCCTGAAATTGTTTTGGAGCACCGCTCAGGAGCAGCAGCAGCTGCCACTACCCCATGCGCGCTGGTGCAGGCTTTTTCACCCCTGCTTTCCTGCACCAGCATTGGGGAAAAGTTCAGTAATTCCTATTCTGAATCATAAGCAGCCTCTTCAACATCGTAAACTTCTCCATCCTCATCCACTTCATCATCACCAAACTCGTCAAACGACCTTATATCAAGCTGGTAGCGGAGAAGCCCTCCAATACCCCCAAAACCTCGACAGAATTGTGACCCCTCTTGTGATTTGTTGGTGACAAACTCAAGAGCACAACCAAAACGCTTGTACTCATCAGCAAACCATTCCAACAGTGACATCTTCTCCTGAATCTTTAGCTCTCCTTGGCTGGCAGGATCTTGAAAGTTGCTCATATTTTTTTCCTGCTCCTTGTCGAAATATTTCACAACAATCTCATCAGTCTTTGAATTCTTTAACACATACCTATCGATCTCCAGATTTTCCCACACAATAAGTGTCTTAATTGCTCCCATCTCCAAAGCCTTTAGCGTGTCCTCTACGCCAACAACATACTTTCCTGTATCCTCATTAACCTCTTTAAAGTATTTTCCTAATAAGATCTGCTCCTGTATAAATTTCACATTGGACAGAAATTCAGCAGACAACTTAATAGCCTGATTGAATCCATCCACTCCTCCATAAGATATATCCACCACTTTCAGTATTTTCGCCTGCAGACGGGGATCAAACTTACCCGACTCACTAAGCTTAGTTTTGAAATCAGCTGATCCAGCCAGTATTAATCCTTTAACATTGGGCTGGTTAGTGGCTGGATTAATAAACAAACTTTTGGCAAGCTCTGCTGTCTTGATAACATGGTTGTCGCGTGCTTCCTCTCCAAGGCGAGCAAATCGAAGAGCTGATTGCCCACCTCTTCCGTGTTTCTTTGGCAGGTCAATGCGATACTTCTGAAGAACCTCCCTTACGTTACCACTCAATGTCCCGAAAAGAGTCCCCCTACCATCCATGATAATGAAACCAAATTTTTCACCACATTCTAAGAGTTCATTCAGAGCTTCGGTATGGAACTTGTTGTCACAGAGGTAAAGAGACACATTGATCGGCTTCAAAGGCTCGAATTCAAACGTAACCTTCTTTTCATTGCCATCTTCGGTGGCAATGGTTCCTGTAAACAGAGCAAGGCCATTTGGAGGAACCTTGTTATAGAGCTTGAGCCGCTGCTGAGCTGATGTAATTGCACCTTGAACAGACTGACGATTCACCCTACTTTTGATATTCGAAGCTGATCCTAATTCATCACTAAGCATCTTCGTAACTCGAGGTATTTTATCACGGGGAGGAATGATGAGAGAAATCATACTGGTGCCATTGCCCCTTGCAGCTTCAAGTCCCTTGATCAGTTTCTTAATTCTCCATAGCTCAATGTTCTTATCAGGAGTCTCATGAGCATCGGCCATCATGAAGATGGATCGAGTACGAAAACAGTTGAAGCAAACAATTAACAGCCTGACCTACAACTAAAAATTATACACACACAATTAGCACAACGACTTCAAGATCGAACTGAATTTATCAGAAGAAGATAAAGTCACCAAAAACAAAAATTGAAAAAGTAAAAAACTCAAATACAAAACCCGTACGGGAAGCCAAGCAATTAAAATTGGAAGGAGAGGAATAAGCATTAAGCAAGCAGCATATAATTATATGCATGAGATTATTAGATGATATTCACAATCCATCCCTACAAACTTATGGATGATATCTTGCCACAAAATTAGGTTATACTGATCCAGCCAAAAATTAAAACAATTATAGCCATGAATCTTGATTGCAAATAAATTCCTGATCACGTCTACCGCACCCATTCTCGAAATTTATTGCATTCAAAGCCGGCCTTGATGGCAATCGAAACACTATGTTAACATGTTGTGCACAATGCTTACTGTTTAATATCTGTTATATTGTATGCATGTCGACCCTCCTGTATATATTTTACTTTCGACAATGTTATTTTTTAGGAACAATATTAGAAAGTAAGAAATTAGACTGCTGAAAAAAAAAATCCCTAATCAATAATTCAAACCTATACATAATGTGAAGAAGAAGAAGAAAATCCTAAACAGAACGACGAAACACAAGAAAATATGAGTAAAAAGAAGAAGAAATTTGAAAAAAGCAAACTGACCGGACGGATACTGATACTAAACGGCGGCGGAGCAGGGAAGAGAGACTCAGAGCAGTGATGATACAGACCCAACACCCCTCTCTTTCTCTTGAATTTCTCAGAGCAGTTACGCTTGCCAGAAGGTGTCTCACTCCTTCCTTTTTCCACTCGGAATCCAATTACTTGGTCGTCAAGTCACGGCTGTCACGCGGTAGGTCTCCAACCAAAAAAATAATAATAAAATAAGTCCACGCGGTAGGTTTTCATGCGTGATCCGATGGGTTTTTGGGCCGAAACTGGATGGGCTTTCAAACCTCGAGCCAGTCAAATAAACCCATTTCAACGAGCTCACTTTTTTTTTTTTTTTATCTAATTGGAAACAATTTTTGTTTATTTATTTTAGATCAATCTAAACAATTTTTTAGTTAATTCTAAATTTTTCATTAATTTCTTTCCAGGAGGATCCTTGTCCAATCACATCCGTTCATCGTACATCGTGTGATTAGAAATCGTTGTAAATTTTTTTATTTAAAATTGAATATAAACAATACTAAAAAAAACTGGCCGCATGATGTACGATGAATGAATATGATTAGAGGATTCAGCAAGGATCCTCTCTTAATTTTTGGGGCTACTCAATACAAGTTGGTCATGTTCTTGCCAACGCGAGAGTTTTAAATTATTATTTGATAGAGTTGGACAATTTCGGGGATTAAAGGGAGTATAGATGTAATTAAGCATTTAGTCTATCTCCAAGTTTGAGTTTCAGATAGTAAGTGAGATCAAGTTTGAATTTCAGAGAGTATAGATGTAATTTAGCCTTTAGAGTATCCAATAATATATTCTCTTTTAAAATCAAATTTTAGCTTAAAATTTAAAATTTATGTTGGATGTAGAAGTTCCCTATAAAATTTTAAGGCCATCGTGCTATTGAATCTAGGGACTAATAATTTTGTTTTAAATTATTTTTTTAGTTCAATTTGATACTTCTTAAGAAACTGAAAAATCTTCTATTATCTTATGAATATTTAACATGCATTTCAATAATCATCTGACTTGTACCAATATTCAAGGACTATTGAGGTGAAAATACTGGATTCATAAAAGTCTTGACATACTCTACTTGAGTATACGACAGTTAAAAAACAAGAGTAACTTCAAGTCACACCTCCTACATAAGTACATATGTGCAACGCACCTTGAAGTTGTGACATTTGTAGCCACCAAACTTTTACAAGTATGAATCAGAAGTTCAATTATGCAAGAGAAAAGTCAAATTATTCTACAAAGAGATAAGTGGATCTAAAGCATTATCTCTTGTTGTGTATAATTGTAACTAATTTGTGAAGAAAGCTCCAATGTGCATACAATTGGTGTCCGAAGCTTCAAGTGGGTTGCTCACACAACTTCTGATTAAAAGCACCGAGAGAAAGAAAACCAATAAGAAATTCCAAAGCTCTGCCAACTTGCATTGCAGTTTCCAACTTTAGTTTCTTCAACTTCCTCCAGCCACACCACAAATTCAAAAAGCACTTTCCAGATTCTTTATCATATTTGTGAAAAATTATCAAGCCCCACTCACACGAGCTAGTTCCTTACCACCAAAACAAAATTACCACATACCACAGAAAATAATCTTGTGATGTCTGTTTGATCAAAATCAAGCTTCTACATCCATTGATCACACAAACATATTTTAGCCTTTCCATACATTTTTAGAGATTGCATTAGAGGATTAATTCTTGTAAAGAATTTACGCCATAAATCACAACCCTATTCACTTGTTAGATGTAAAATTTATTATTTCGTACATGTATTTTTCATTGGTTTTCAAGAATTTGCGTGTTTTGCAGTAGGTAAAGATGTGGAAACAAATAAAAAAAAATTAACCAAGATTTTATCAAGCCCGTACAAGATAGGAAAAAACTAATTAAGAATTGGATAAAAACAGTATTAGTGGTAGTATGAACTATCAACATAAAACTACCCCTTAATTAAAACAAAACCTAATTAATAATTCACGCCAACTGAGGGGAAATCAAGATATTATTCCAGCAGCTCATCAACATCTTGGCAGCTCTGTACCGAATCTGGAACGTCGTTGCAATCATCAAACAATGCCGTCAAGTAATTAGTAAGAAGATCATCGTCGGACCCATCAAAATTAACCTCGCCAAAATCACCCTCCGCCGCGAAATCAATGCTGTCGGCCAAGAAGTTATCGATATCATCAGCAGCGGCAGCACTAACTGGATCGATCACCGTGGAAGAAGTAGAAGTAGATTGTTCTGAAGCCTCCGGCATAAACTCCTCGATATAAAACATCACGTCATCCTCAAAACCCTCGAAACCCTTGCTTGGTTTCGACTTCTTGAACGATGTTCGGTGATGCAGCTTCGTGGAACTTTTGGGTCGACGCGGTTTCTGTTCGTCGCGCTCTCTGTTGGACGCTGACTTCACCATTATCGTCGGATCTTCGCTCTTCCGTCTACCTACGTACGCACACAAATCACGAAACACGAACACGAAGAAGTGTGAACTGACAACAAGCAGAACGAGTTGCCAAGTTTTGCAAAAGTAAACAAAATAGATGGATCGTGTAGGTATATATATAGGAATTAGTAAATATTCTTTTAGGTTTTTTAGATATTTCCACGAAATTTGAAAGACAGTTTCTAATTTGTCTACATTTTTTCTTTTTAATTTCCTAAATTTTGTAGGAAAGTGTTCTTATGTCGTTTTTAAGGAAACTGCACCAATGTCCTCATGTCGTTTGACGGATACTTATGACGTGGCTGAACTCCATTACTCCAACAAATATGAAATGAGTAATATTATTCATATCATGTTTTTTGTACCATATTTTCATACCACCTTAGGTGGTATTTGATATGGATAACCACATCATTTGAATTAATTAAATTTTTAAATTTAGCTCATTATTTAATAAACTAATAATTAAGAAAAACTAGTTAATTAAATAATGATTGTGGTACACGAAAAATCTTTCTCCTTCCTTTCCTTGGGGTTTTGCAAATTTTCAAATGATGTGAAACCTTTCTGAGAGCTAGAATAGCCCATGAACACACACTTGGTTGCTCGAGGTTCCAATTTGTCTCAGTGAGCAGCTTGAACATAAACAAAACCAATGCATCCAAATATTCTGAAGTGTCATAGATCAATGGTTCTTCCTTTCATGACTTCATATGGAGACCTAGAGTTCAACACACTACTTGGCAACCTGTTAATTATGTAGGTGGCTGCAAGGATTCCTTGAGACCATTCATTTGAAACATTAGGGATCGGGGTTTTCCCAATAAATCCTGATTCTTCTTCTCGGCTACACCATTTTGTTCTGGTGTACCCACACAACTGGTTTGGTGCATAATGCCATGTGTGCTTAAATAATTTGACATGATATTGGATGTATACTTAGTGCCATTGTCTGACCTTAGTGTGTATTTTAGTAGAGAAATGATTTGTAACTAGCTTGTGAAAATCTTTAAAGGCATCAAACACTTAACTCTTAAACTTCAAAAGATACAACCATATAACCCTAGAGTAATTATCAACAAGGGTAAGATAATACCTATAACCCTCAACTAATTCAATCCTAGAAGGACCCTATACATAAGAATGAACTATTTCAAATAACTTGCAAATTCTAGACTTGGATATTACAAAAGGAAGCCTAGTGGCTTTTGAGAGTTGACATGTTTCACAATCATGGGAATCCTTACAAATATTTGGAAACAAAACATACAATATTGGTTATGAGGGGTGAGCTAAACGTTGATGCCAAAGTTGGTGTTCTTGTGCGATGCTTAAGCTGACAATAGACTCTTGGACAACATTGACATCCTTTGATAGATAGTACAAACCATTCAAGTAGAACACTTCACCAATCTTCTTCTTGGTGCCTCGATCTTGAAAAACAACATTGTGAGGGGAGAAAATTGCAAGGCAATCTAGGGTATTTGTGATTCTTCCAACTGACAGAAGTTGGAAAGGGAAAAAAGGAACAAAAAGTGCAATTGACTCCACCCTATCACCCATTAAACTGATTTTCACTTTGCCTAAGACACGCTTCCCCTTACCATTGGCTATAGACACATGTCTAGCTTCTTGTAAAGGCTTAAAATCATGCAAGCTAGAAGATTTACAGGTCATTTGGTCAATGGCATCAAAGTCTATAATCCAACAATCATGAAAAGTATTTACATTAAGAGCTGTTGAGAGAGCACTTATAATACCTGGGATATCCTTTCTGCACACTTTCTGAATCTACCAAAAAATTGGCGAATTGGCCAAGTAAAGTTGTGGGATTCTTAGTTGCTTTGTCTTCACTCTCAAAACTTACTCTCTTCTTTGGATATAAGCAGCAAACTCATTAATCAAGGCAGCTGGATTTGAGGTGAAGTTTACCAGTCCATCAGTTGGTGTGCTGGTTGCATGGTATACTTTGGGTGTTGAGGGACCCTTGGCGTCTCTTGAGAACTTGTTCTCTTTCTCAAACTTTGGTCTCAATTCTGGGTGTAAAATCCAACACTTTTCTCTCACATGCCCACTTCCATTGCAGTAGGTGCACTTCCATTCACGCCATTCTGATCTTTTTCCTTTGAACTGCTGCTTGTCTCTAGGCTTGTGGTTGACAGAGAAAGCTCTAGCCTTTGAGTTATGCTTGATATCAACTTCCATCACTTTCCTATGAGTTTCTTCTCGTTGGACAGCATAGCACACACTCATAAAGGAATGAAGCTCAGGAGTCATTAGGAGATGGCTGCGAAGGTTTTCATATTCAGATCCCAAACTAGCTAGGAGTTGGAAAACCTTGTCTTCATCAGCTCTCTTCGAGAGTACAGTGGAATCAGTAGTATGTGGACGATACAGATCAAGTTCATTCCACATAGTCTTTAAGCTCCCAAGGTGTTGAACAAAGGCTTGATCACCTTGCTTCAGACTAGCAAGGTTTTTTTTTAGTTGGAAAACTCGAGTAGCGTTGTTTAGGCTTCCATACATCTCTTTGATGGCTTCCCAAAGAAGATGTGAAGATTATGAGTACCTAAAAAGCTCAGATAACTTGGGCTCCATGGAGTTGAGAACCCAAGACATGACCAATTGATCATTACACAGCCATGCATCGTACGTAGGAGAGGTAGATGCAGGAGGTTCAATGTTACCAATGATGTATCCCAACTTCGATCTTCTTCCTAGGGCAAGAGTCACAGCCCGAGACCAAGGAAGGTAGTTGAATTCATTTAGCAAAACTGAGCACAACTTTTGATTTGGAATGATTTCACCATGAACTACGCTGAGAGATGAAGTAGAGGAACTGGTAGCCTTTGAAATAACCGGATTGTCTTCTGCCATAATTTAAAAAAAAAAAAAAAAAAAACAGAAGAAAGAATAACAATGGTGAATCAATCAGAGGCAGGTCGATTAAGGTTCATGCTCTGATACCATATTGAATTCTTGCTTAAACTTTTGGTATGTATTTCATCATATGTTTGATTTACAAGTGGGGGCTCTTATAGAGAGACCGAGCAAGGCTGAAAGCCTTTGGACAAACTAGGGCAACATACCACTGAAGGAACCAATAGATAAAACAGCTAGCCCTAGATGCAAGTTACAAGATAGATTGATTGATTTGTACTAGTTACAAGCAACTAAAGTGGCGGCTGCAACTCAACACATCTGGAGAGTTGCAGATGCAACTCAAAAGCAACTTGGGCCCTTCTGTCCTTCTTTTAACAATATCAAACACCTTCCCTACAATTTTTAGTGTTGTTAAAAACCTACTTTCTTAAGATTATGAGGTTCATTCGAATGTGAAATCCAATCCTGGAAATACAACATCCCACTTTTCCTCTCTTGGAGATTCCCCAAAATATTCATTCTTAATTCTCACCCATCCAAAACAAGACTAGGGCTAATTTAGTAATATGACTCACTTACAAATAACTCATTTTATTGACTCACTGCACATGCATCACTTGTGACATTCTCCTAGTTCTTTCTATAGGAGAAGGGGGTTTGCGTCGAGACACTATGAGATGTGAGCTAACGACTAAGAGCATCTCTAAACAATAGCAAAATATCTTGGAATGAGCATTTTCATTTTCAATGGTAGGAAAGTCTTGTGCAACACTCATTTTAATTGAAAAATGTAAAAATGTAAATTTTTTTACACCTTCAGGAGATGGACCCCTCTATATGAGAGAAAAGTACCTAGAATCTCAAATTTTCATTTCTCCATTAAAACTCATATTTACACATTCTAAAAATGCAAAATAAGATATAAATGTAACCTTTACATCGCAAATTTGCATCTCTATATTGAAAATGCTAGAAGAATGCCACTATACTGTAGACTAGCGGCAAAGACTTGAACTAGTTTGATAATCATTTCGTTTTCGGTAATATTTTAGAGAACAAGGAAATATAGAGAGAAACGAAAGAGATGGGGAGGAGAAATCAAAATGTATTTTTGTTCCCATTCGAGTGCCTATTTATAAGTGTAGGATTTACATAAAAAATGTCCTAACTAATTACATATTACATATTGACTCTAAAGTGAACAGCCACATAATAAATATTAATTACAACAATAATTGTTTTTATTTTTTTCAGAAGAAAACTGATATTCAAAGAGAGAAAAATAAAAAAAAAACAGAGTTTAAAATCAGGACGGCATAAAATCAATTTCAGATTTCAATTTTCATTTTCACATTTTCTCTTCTTTCTCTACGCAAAGTATCAATCACTTTTCCGTCCCAAAATCCAATATATGGGATCTCTTGACTTGGATAAAATGTCGCTCGACTCTTACATTGCGGATTCAGTGATTCAGTCTCGAGAATTATCATTGAAAAAATGTAAAAAAAAAAAAAAAAAAATCACTTGTAATCTCATTGCTTCGTGACGAAGAAACAATGCTGTTGAGTTTGGATTTATATATCATTCCTTCGGAAACATGCAAGCTTAACCAATAGCCTTTTAAGATAGTCGGATCCAATAATTTGGTTTGGTTTGTAGTTTTTTTGCGGATTTGGAAAAAGAATAGCAGGTAGTTAAACATCTGATAACTGACAAGTTAAAGTTTAGATTGTTTCTTCACAATGAATTGAGCTAAGCTTAAAAGAAACAGTTTCTCCACAAATTCATACATGAAAAGGTAATGGAAAATATCACCCCATGTTACTACCAACAGAAAATGTTGCTTACTATATTTTGAAGAGAGTATAGCAGGTAGGCAATAATCTGATAAGTAGTGTCA
The DNA here is from genome assembly GCF_019419815.1 of Pyrus x bretschneideri. Classification (NCBI taxonomy): domain Eukaryota; kingdom Viridiplantae; phylum Streptophyta; class Magnoliopsida; order Rosales; family Rosaceae; genus Pyrus; species Pyrus x bretschneideri. The sequence continues at coordinate 4,374,659 of NW_025999546.1, read as the reverse complement.
TGTTTTTGCATCTCCCTAGGCCTCATAACTAGTGGCAAACGTATATATTTTGAAAGGGTAAGATATGTTGGATTTTTAGATCGCCATGCCCGTCTCATTCTAACGACACCGATACTGTTTTCAACTTTAACACCTGCCAAATCCGTCAAGTGTGGGGTTTTACCACAAAAGGTCTCGATATTAGTTAAAGTAGGCTAATCCTATTTAAACCCATTGGATTTCTTTGAACCCGGATGTGGGACTTTAACAAGATATGTTTTAGATAATTCATGAATTAATATTCAAAAAGCGCATATACTTAAGGAAAGACTGATTTTACCTTCTTGATATCCAGCCACATTTGGAATAAACGAGGCCCTTCTAGCTCGATCTCTAGCTTCATATGCTCGAATGTAACAGCAGGTTATCATATAAGGATTCCTATTACACCAATTCCAATTTATCAAAACTAAAATTCAATAACAACACATATAATAACCGAAAATCCGCAGTGAGTATGCTAACAATATAACTTTCCTACCACTAATTTCTAGAAAGGCATAGGATCATAGATTCATATTACCTCTTCGAAACGCTGAACTGTAAGTAATGTCCTGCCTGTCACAGTCATACCACACAGTTTCATCAAACTTCAGAACAAACCACTTTCTTCAACAAAAACCTCAAATTTCTATAATTCCAAATTGCCAAATCAAGAAAGCTCAAATTTTTAACACTTCAAAATGACCAAACTAAACAAGTCTACAATTTTGATACTTAACGGATGAAATTCTCAAATGGGCAATCATTAATCAAGGCAAAAACAAGCGGAAGGAGAGTTAAATGGGTAAAAAGGAGCTGACCCATGTTGCGGTGTTGGTCGTAGTCGATGCCCATCTCAACGAACAATTGGTTCATGGGTGGCGTTGAAGCGGTGGTCTCACCCAGCTGCTGGACAGCTCCATGGTGGCTTTGATTTAGTGTGGATTTGGAGGGTTTGAAGAGAGGAAAATAGAGTTGGTGCTCTCTCATTTGTGGGTCTGGGAATTGGGCAACCAGTAAAACAAATATGAAGGATAATTGTCTTTTTTTTATTTTTTTTTTCATTAAATGCCTAAAACCTTTTTTCTGAAACGACTATGTCCTAGTTATGATTTTTTATCACCAAATCCAAATGACGTTGTCTTGGCTTGGAGAAAACAAGTAGTCCTGCTAATTTCCTAGAAAAAAAATACAAAGTAGTCCTTGCACGTTTTCCAACCGACTAGAGGGGTGGCTAGTCATTCCTGTTTCTTTTCTGGCTAGAGTAAGGGCGGCCGCCTTTCCTTGTGTCTCTATAACTTTGCCTTTGTTCAGAACGATAACATTTTAGCATACTCCAATATCTTAACTCATTGTGCTAAAACGTAAAAGCAATCAATTAACAACAATATAATTTGTCCCATGTTTATAGAACTAGCTTAGTCTTATAAACTAGTCATACTATTCTGTATAATTTTATATGGATAGGGAAAATGGAATTAGCATTGAACTAGAAGGCATTCATATATTGTGAGGAAGGGATTTAGCATGGCTAATGCATTTTGTTACTTGGATAGCATGATAGGCTTCAAAGTAAGATATGTTGGAAAGTAGGGATGGGATCAAATGGGTATGGGATTTTTTTAATTTTTTAATTTTATTTTTCTACTAGAACCCATTACACCCATCTCTCAATGGGCTGGATATGTCCATATCCATATGCCCCAACACACTGGACCGGCCTTGGAGAGAATTTCCATCAGGAGATGAAGGCATGATTGCTTGCATTCTCACATTCATTTCATGTTATAATTTTGGGTATGTATGGCTCATATCAACAGAATTCAACATAATGAGCACAACAGGAAGATGTATACCAATTAAAAAGTATTTGATCAAATTTTCTTGAGTATCTACAAACATTTAGCGCTGACATATATTTGACCATTAAAATAGATCTAATGACTTTAACTGAGTAACTAATGACAGTTGAATCAAATTCAACAGTCAAATTTGTGTCGCCACTAATCGTTTGTAGATACTCGAGAAAATTGATGTATGATGTCTATGTATAAGTAAAATCACAAACACAACCTTCATTACATCAATATGGCACTATTGCCTTAAAAGTAACTAGATTGAGCTTGCAATAACTCTAGTTGCGCCAGTAATTTTGCAGTGGTTGATTTCAATCTGGAGTCACCATGCTGCGCTAGATCAATCAGCACTACCTGAGCAGACTCCGCGTATGTCACTCGGTGTTCCTCAACTGCGAATATCTTCTCCAATATCCACAGTGCTTTCTCTTGAGCCTTGATGCTCCCGGATTCGAGGACTTTTATGATGGGCTGAATTCCTGACTTTTTGGCTATGTAATTGCTTCCGTTTTCCCAAATGTCGTCGTGCAAGAGGGTTGCAAGGACACTCAGTGCGGCTTCATCCGCTTCCCTCTCACCACCTTCCAATATTTGGATTATAGGAGGGATAGCACCTGCCTTGACCAAACAAAATGTGCTTTTCACAAAGCATTTTCCATCATGAACTTCACAAACAGCATCTTGAGAAGGAGGAACGCACAACCACCTTGATTTCCTCGACTTCCTTAGAGATGATGAATTCTGTGAAAATTGAGCTAGTGACGTTGCAGCCCTGCATTTAGCAACAGGCGATCCACTCGAGAGTAACTTTACAAGCAAAGGAATTACACCTTGTTCTGCTGAATACAGTTGTAATTTCTTATCAGAAGGACTTGTGAACCGAATCAATAGACCTGTAATGCTTTCTGCTAACCAGCATGTCTCCTGTGCTACAATTTCGGATCTTGGATTCATTATGGATACCATAATCGGTACCAAATTCTCTCTCTTTAATAACTCCGTCACCTTCTTGTCACTAATGGGAAGATGGCTAAGTATGCCAACTGCAGCAGCTTTTTCACTGTCAGATGTTGATGTTGAGATGATATTGATGATTCTTCTGATATAGGTTTCTCCTAGTTGGTCTGTCAACTCTTCTGTTAAATCTTTTGAAAGAGTGTAAAACAAATTCAAGGCACTGCGCCTGATTTGAATGTTAGTTTCCATCAGGAAGGGTAGGAGAAGCTGAACGGCACCATTTTCTTTCATCCTTCTTCTAACTTTTCCTGCTCTGGAATGAGAGGCAATGCTATTAAGTGCTTGTAATAGGTGATTTTGAATTACCGGACTGGTGAGATTTAAAAGTGAGAGCATCTGCTGAGTGACATTTGAGTTCACAAGAATAGATTCTGATTGAGCAATCCTTGCAAGAATTGCTGATGCAGGCTCCCGAAGAGTCATCAGTACTGATGTCACAGAAAAAAGGAGCTGAAGCAAGGATGCTACGATGCCTGAACTGATCAAGCGCTGGATATTTTCTGTCAGGTTTGACAGATTTTGCAAGGCACTTAAAGCAGATAATTTGGCTTCGAGCTTGCCTACACTAAACATTCTGACAAGGGGTTCAATCGCACCATTTTCCCCGAGGGAAGCTCTACTTTGATCTGTGAGCTCCATCCTTGAGAGTGCTGTTGCCATCAGGATCTTACTCATGTCCGAACCTGCAAAGACATGATATGGATAGTTTGTTAAGTGCCCCGGAATTTGCAGGATGATGGAGGTTAAACCTTACCAACAAGAAAATGGAGGTTAAAAGACCATGATCTCTGTAATGTTCATTGACAAAACAAAGTTGATCTATACAAAGACACATTTATGTGCTGAATGCCTCAGCTGTATCACTGTAAGATGTATTACAAGGAAATTGTATCCTACTCAATTTGCCGGTTCAGCTTGAACGCTAAGACCATAAACGGGAGGTCAAATCCAAATTCGAGGTGAACTGTGATTATCGTTTGGCTAATACCCTGATTGAAATTAAGCATATGAAAAACAAAAAAAAAAACTAATTTCGCTCAGCTATAAACCACAGATTCAAGCAAATTACACAAATAATCAGTTTTTCAGGGTTACAGTTTTAGATTCTACTGCCCTGTGGTTAGATAATCATCAAAACAAAAGGAGCTGCAAAAGTGAGAGGAAGCTTTGCATCACCTTCTTTTAGGTACTGCACTAGTGGCTCAAAGTAACCGGCCTCTGCCATATGAAGCGCATTCTGAGTATTGCTAGACAATGCATTCAACAACTTCCCTGCGTTATGTGAAGCGACACAATCATCCCCATTTAACAAGGCAACCAACATAACTATACACCCTTGAATCCGCCCAAGCCGGCGCCTGACTGACTGAAGATCCGAGAGATACAGCAACAACCCCACAGCTTCTTTCCTTTCTTCTTCATCTCGTACCAATGATTTCACGATCGCAGATAAAAAACCAACGTCTGCCATTTTCTCCTGCACACTACTTTATAAAGTGAGATAACAAATTCACATGGAAATCATAAATTTAAAATCAAGATTGATGTGAACACAAAAAGAAGAAAATTACCTTATTATGAGCATTATCTGAAGCAAGGCTGCTTAACAATCGAATAATACATAGCCGATTATCTGAATCACTCGAACTCAACCGATTAAACAGAATCGGAATAACACCTTCATTAGTAATCCATTCATCTCCAACCCTTTTGTCTCCAATCAAATCATTCAATTCCAAAAGTGCAAATTTAAGCTGTTCATCATCACCATACTTAATTTGCAAAGAAACATCATCAATACCAAAAGAAACCCTTTTCTCCTCCTGTATTTCCTCTTCCACTTCCACTTCCATTTCCAACTCACTAACAAGACCAGAACCATAACTAGTGCTCGCAAACGAACTCACATCGAACCGTGTACTTATCAAATCCTTGTGTAAGCCCCCAATCTTGTGCTTCAAATCTGCAGACACTTCTAGACTTGCCAAGAGTACTAACCCTAATGATCTCCCAAGATCATGAACTACATCCTCAACTTGTCTAACAAATGATTTTGTCTCTTGGGTTTTCAGCAAAGCCTTGGCTCTCTTGAGCTCTGACCCAAGAGACTCAACAGCTTTTCTGACTGGTTGGTGATTAAAAAACTTGGTATTCTCCATTAATCCATCAAGAATTGGAGCTAATTTCCCAACCAAGATTACAAATTCAGTCACCACTTCTCTTTGGGTTTCTGAGTTTTGAGCTAAAGAACTCACCTCAATCACCAATGCTTTAATCTCCATCACAAGTTCTCTAAAACCTCTCTTCTCCTCCATATTCTTCCTCTCTCCCCACTGCAAAGAAACAGAGCAAATTAATAAAGATACACCCAAGAGAGAGATTTGTGACCCTACAGACGGTTCGAATGGTTGAAATATATAAACGAATGGGAACACAGAGAAGATACAAGGAAAAAGTATTGAAATCGACTTGAAATGTTGATTTCTTGGCCGTCTTGAATGGGTAAATAGTGAATGGCAAGAAGGCTTGGAAGTTTGCAGTTTGGATTTAGGTGAAGAGGTATCAAAAGGGTCAGCGTCAGTCTGCTTTGACTAGGCTGCTAATTAGTTATTAATGTAATGATAATATCTCCCCCTTCTAGTTGTTGTTCTTACACCATTGAAAGAAAATGGTGGAATGCAGGAGAAGCAGTCAAACGTTGGCAATTACTTCTCCGCCTGTTTTTGGTTCTCTCATTCTTTTTCCATTTGATTGCTTTGTTGGTTTTGTTATATTATAATTGTATTCTTTACAAAAAAAAATAATTATATAATATATATATATATTTTTTTTTTTTTTTTAACGAAATACGTCATTGAGGTTTATGTTTGCATCAAACCGCCGGAGCTTTATAAACTTTAATGTGGCTTTGAATGTGTAAAGGGGAGTTTGTGAGGTTTCGTGGGTCAACCGCTACGTGTGGGGCTGCTTTACCTGAAAGATTTTTCAGTGTGACCATCACACGAAATGATATATCACGTGTTTTTATATAAATGATGAGATATATGTATTAAAAGGTTAATAACTTAAAACTTTAAATTTTTCACTACTTACATAAAAAACGTGGTGTATTATTCATGTTTTCGTCATAACTAAAAATTTCTCGCTTTACAGAGTAGTTTACTAGAAAGAATCCAAATATCTGGTTGGTAAATATTCTATGGGAACTTGTGAACTCGTTACTTTGAGTTTTGACAAATTGCTTTGATTCTCATTTCTTTCACTTTAGCAATTGAGAAATGTTGAGGAGACTCAAAAAATCAACTCATGTTTTTAGTACAATATTTCATAATATTGGTATAGAAATTAACATTATATTGTGATGTGGCAGATAATCCATGAAGAGTCATCTTAACATCTCTCTTAGTAATTTGAGAAATACTAAAAGCATCTCTAAATGAGATGTCAAATATAATATGTCAAAATTTAATTTGATGGCTAATGTGGCCAATTGAATACAAAGTTAAATATTTTCTTTTCCAATGAATAAGTCAAATATTTATTTTGTTATTATATTGAGCCTATAGTTCGTTTGGCAAAAAAAAAAAAAAAAAAAACGTTACATTAACTATTAAAAATAGTTAAAATTGATTTTAGTTTTTATTCTCTTGTTAAATTAAATATTTTTTACTGCTTCTTTGTTTGCTGTTAAAAAAGATAGCTAGAAGATAAAGAGTCAAATGACTCAACTGCCACATCATATATGATATCTCCATTGGAGAACACCTGAATGACTTTTAGTCTTATTTAGCATATTTGACATCTCCTTTGTTGATGGTGACTCTCTCAAAATGTGATTCTCCAGGGACTCTTTGCTATCTGATGTTTTTGACGTAATATTTTATAATGTTGTCATGAGAATTGACCTAAAACTACAAGGTGACATAAAATCTAGGAGAGTCTCCTTAGCACTTTCCTTGTAATTTTACTATTTTGAACTATTTTTGAGTTGGGAAAAGTGGAAAACTCAGTCTATTCTCTCTACTACTTTGATTTAGGTGTTTAGTTTTCATAATTGCATCAACCTTAAATTGTTTACATAGCATTCACATGTGCCACTTGTGATGTGATGCCACTTGTGAATGTGTTGACTTTTTGTTTTTGACAAGTGGATATTTTATAAAGAAAAGCTGATAAGATTCTTATTTTTGAGAGAGTCTTCGTATCTCTCCGTCACTTAATATTGTTAGCACAATTTTCATGCTAACATTATAAAATACTATGTTAAAAATTTAAGATGATAAAGAATCTAAGAAGATTCTCACTCTAAAAGAATGTCCTTAGCATTTCTTGATTTTATATTTATTCTTTAAGAAATCTCAACCGTAGTAATGAGAGTTTTATTGAATCAAGAAAAAAAAAAAAATTTGAGCAGTGTCGACTATGGTGAGCAAGTTGTTGATTGACCACCATGCCCATTAGCAAGTTATATATTTTATACAATATTAATATATAAGGAGGATGATTTCAATTAGACTTTAACACAAGAGTCGAGGACGTTGCATTGACCCGCGAACCTAACTATTACATATACTTGTATGTGATTATGCTGAATTTATGTTCAAAAAGGGGAAAGCAGACTACTGGGAAAACATATAGGAAACCCTAACCTACGTCAAGAACATTATACTATGAATCCACCATTTCTGGAAGACACGCTCACTTTCTCTGATTTCTAAATGTTTCGGGGAATGAAGTCGTTACTCATTCCGGACCATCAACACCCTCCTCTTTTACAGAGGATTCGTTTGGCGTGCGGGTCCTCTTCGAACCTTTCTCAAATCTGAAACAACGGGGTAAATTTCGGTAAATCGAGGGGAAGCATGAGCCTATGGTCACATGAGCTTTCAAAAGCCCGGTCCGGATCTAAACGATTTTTTATCTATGTCTCATGTTTTTCAGCTTAGCAGGATCCAGATAAAGTTAGACCCACCTACCAATTTTGAGCGGCAACACCCTCCTCTTTTACAGATAAAGTTAGTCTTATTGTTCACTTCTATTACACGTGATTGACTAATAAATTCTCTTTTTCAGTTTTGTCATACTTTGTTTTTAATGGAAAAAAACAATATTTTTTTTTTCTTTTTTATAAAAGAATGGTAATGAATTAGGTGAGTCCAACTACGCATAAGACTTGGTTATTGAATTACAATAGTAGTCTTACTCTCTAAATTCGGACAACACTGTTGGAAAGAACCAGAACCCACGAATAGTCAGTAATTACAAAGCAAGCTACTTTTTCCCACTCATAATGATTAAAACCCCCTGATAGAATAACTGCGTCCCCTATCTAAGTTGAAATCTCCCTACTCATTAATGAAAAACTATACATGCACTAAAGCATACGCACAAGATAACAAGCAAGTAGCATAATTCTAGAGAGCAAGGAGTTATTCTCGAAGTTTGACTAATTGTTTCTTATGGCAGTCGCTCAATTTCTAGAAGATCTGCTTTTAAAAGACTCAATACATATTCTAGATACTATTGTGATTTGATTTTGGGTGCTTTACTTTCGAACTTACTTGAATTTCAAATTGTTTGTAGAGCGTTCGCGTGTATCACTCAAATATGACAAATTTCGTTTGGACTTTCTTCGCATTATTATTGTGTGAAATGTAAAGGTTTGAATGAAAAGTATGAAGGTTTGGATTACACCATGGAGTAAGGTAAGGGATTAGAATTCAAACCGATTCCGTGTTCAATTTATTTCAATACTAAATGGAGTCCCCACACTAAATTGTTTTGAAACTCTGGACTAAATTTTCCAATTAGTTACTTCCATGCATGCATGTCCCAAATACTATTTATATTGATGATTTAATAGGCTTGAGGTTTCTTTAAGGGCTGTCGGGACTTGATTCTAAAAAAAATGGGACCATGTATTTGTTATGCGTATATATATGTATAAAACACGGCACTTGGCGTGCAACACTTCATGGGCTATAGACATGCTTGCAACACTAACGTGGTGGTTAGTTTGCTACTTTGGTGGTGAATGAATTGACATGTGTATATGTTGTACTTATTGGTTCTTCACGAAATGGAGAATATGAGTGTTCTTGTGTTTTGTATTAGTTTTTGCTAGATACCCTTCTGGGTTTCTCCAAAGACTTGAACTTGCTTCTTTTTCTAGCTTACATTTTTAAGAATGAGTCTAGTATTTATAAGCGATCGAGTTTTTGTATCCTCAATATGAATCCGTAATTTGTGGGAGTGAGTTTTTATTTAGTTTAATTCAAGCTAATTGATTTAATTTAGTTTTTGATTAAATCGAAATCTTTGGTTTAAGGAATTAACCCATGATTGAAAATTTTGGACCAAGGTTGATTTGCCCTCTTCTTAGACTTGATGTGCTTTGTTTACGGAGCTTCAAATATTGGCAAGTGTTACTTCTAATAGCCCACTTTGCTTGATGAGTCAGGTGCCACGTATGTTGTGTAGGATCCGTGATTTTTTTTTCTTCAAGTATATCGATATTTTTACATTAAGGGGAGGGGGAGTTTGGCTAAGTCACACAATAGGCAGTCTAATTTGGTATCGAATTTGTCATCTACAAGATTCGAACCTAAGACCTCTAACTTTCATATGAATAGAAATACCATCAAATTGTAATATTGGGTAGCTTACTAGTCAAATGGACCGGTGAGTTTTTACTAGTCAAATGGTCAAATTTTATTGACCATCGCAATTCCGATGTCAACACTCATCTTATCAACCTTTTCTTTTACAAAGTCTCAAATAATCTCCTTTAATTACGAGATCCCTCAAATAATTTTATTTTTCTCAAATAATATTATTTGAGGGACACCTTTACAGGAATCACCTCACATTGTTTTTTCAATAATCCGAGCCTTTTTTAAAAAAATATCTTTTCTCAGTTGACACGCCCCAATCCAGATATTCAAATGACACCTGGATGACACGTGCTAGCTGACACCAACGGTGATGAAAGCTATGAGTGTGTGAAACTGTGGGATATAATGGAATAAGCAATTCAAAAACTATGCAAGCAGTAACATTCACAAAGCAGATGCAACACATAACAAAACATAAGTAACTGTAATCCCATTTAAACACAAAAGAAATAGAGCATTCAACGTTCACAAATCTGAATAAAGATATGTAAAGATGTTCAGAGCATACCACTACACGGAAGTGCAAGAGAAAGTAAGACATCAAGTAACAAATGATCATAAAAGGAAGCCATACTCAAGAGGAGGGATGCAAGTCACTGGTAGGGAAATGCCTCGATGCTCGGATCGTACTCTTCGTCACTATGTCCTGAAGGGGCGCAAAACAGAAAAGGTGAGTTGACCATAATTTATATTAATACTAATAATACAAAAACCAATTTATTTCTGAACATACTCTCTGTTTTGAAAACATATGTAATACTACATAATAGGTTTTTTAGAAAGCGCTAGCATGCCATGAAATCATTCGTAAAAGAAGTATGAATAAAACCATGCTCAATAATGGTGCAATCATTGCCCGAAGGGAAATCCTTGAATCCAATCAATATTGTACTCTCTAGGGGTATCATAGTTGCCAAAAGGCAGTACATGTCCATCACCCAAATGTGAAGCTGTACGACACTGGGTTATACTAGTGAAGAAACATGGTAAGCCCCATTACCCGAAGGTGAAGTTGTACGGCTCCGGGTTACCCTGGAGAAGAAAATATATACATCACACACTAACACTAGTTATGGCTAGTGAAGATGTCCGACACTGCTTTCGACAGTGAAGCTGGGGGTATAATATACACTACTCCTCAACTGTGTCCTATGGCCATAGACATCTAATACCCGTGTTGTGTGGATGTGCTGTATGATAACCCACTAGATAAGTACCGAAAACATACCTTGAAAATCTCATATCAAATCACCGGAGCTCAAAAGCTCAAACCTCGTCTCATAAATCCATAGTAAGTCATATCCATAAATCCATGGAATCTCATATTCGTAAACAAGAAAAATTAATCATATTCAAAATCCATAGAAATTCATATACACAATTCCAATAATTCATAACCTTTAGCAAAACGTAAATTCGATAAATTATAAATATTCCGTAAAAGCAATTTAAAGAAATCATAAATTCTCCGTAAAACATATTATAAAACATGCTCAAATCATGAAATATGAAATGCATGCTAGGCTGATATTTTATAAAAATATGTGAGTTTAGAAGGGACCTCAGGTTCCCCCACGCGTGGCCTTTTGGGCCGCTGCCCTGTAACGGCTCTCACCTTTTCTGTTTTGCGCCCCCTCAGGACATAGCGATGAAGAGTACGACCCGAGCATCAAGGAGTGTCCCTACCAGTGACTTGCATCCCTCCTCTTGAGTATGGCTTCCTTTTATGATCATTTGTTACTTGATGTCTTACTTTCTCTAGCACTTCCGTGCAATGGTATGCTTTGAACATATTTACACATCTTTATTCAAATTTGTGACTGTTGAATGCTCTATTTTTTTTTGTGTTTAAATGGGATTACAGTTGCTTCTGTCTTGTTATGTGTTACATCTGCTTTGTGAATGTTACTGCTTGCATAGTTTTTGAATTGCTTATTCCATTATATCCCCACAGTTTCACACACTCATGGCTTTTGTCATCCTTGGATGTTGGCTAGCATGTGCCATCCATATGTCATTTGAATATCTGGGTTGGGACGTGTCATCAGTAATTTTGTTTATAAAAATTCACCCAAATCGGAAAACCATTTGGATTCAAATGTAATTATCTTGGTGGAAGCACCGCATTGCAAGCATCATCTATGAAAGAAGACTTGCCTTATCTCCAGCTGAGGCGTTTCTAGGGTCATCAAGCTGTTACCTCCTCCAAACCCAATGCCTGTATTGTATTGAAATATGGCACAATGATTTACGACGTGAGTTGAGAAAGCACGATTCTCCCCTTAAATAAAAACATTGATCAATTTCCTTTATTTCAAATCAAAGGGTACAATGGACTCTCCCGTAAAATATAACTACAACGGAATAATACTCTTTTAAGTACTTAATGTAAAAATACTTGTTAAAAATTCTACAACGGATCTCGAGTGTATTAGTCTTTTTTTGTCAGTATAATATGACAATACTTAACATAAAAATTCGTAAACGTGCCTCGCAAATCAAATAGCACGATACAGGTGTAGAGAATACTTCCTCGATAGTATAATATATATAGATGCTTCTTGTAACTCCTCTAGAGTCGAAAGCGACCACCATTTGTTCATAGCCACTCATTACCCTACAATCTTTCTCGTAAGTCTTGTGACATAATACAGGTGGATGTGTATCAAACATATACTCCTCATAAATCCTGCAACACAATACAGATACTTGTATATTAAACAGGTATTTTCTCATTTTTCCAAAGAATGAGTCAAATTATTTTTTTATTATATATTCTAGGTCCTTTTGTTATAAAAATTGTAAGAAAATTGTGCAAATTGGTCCGGGTACATCATGTGATTGGTGGATGTGAGAGCCATTTATTAAATAATTCAATTGGAAAGGATTTGATTTTGCTGTCAAAAGAAACGCCTGAGATGGGTGGCGCGCATCGGTTGAAAAAAATTGTTGTTTTTTTATTCTATTTAGCACTTTTGACATCTCTTTTGAAAATAATCTTAAGTTATAAGGCTAAACACTCACGGTGTCCTTAGCATGTATACACCCAAAGTGTCCGATGGTTATAACAATGGACTATTTGTGTGATACGGGACACAAACAAGTTGATTAACAACATGCTAAGGCTAAAACACACAATGTCCTTAGCATAAGTACCCAAGGGTCTGGACGAAATAGACTCACATGGATATAATACTACACTATATATAAGGACTAGGGCCATAATATAATTAATGTATCTCAAATTGCATTGATGTGTTAGGATTCATTTTTATTTGGCACCATATTTGTTCTTTTCTTTTTGTTGAAACTTTTATTCTTCATTTAGAGGTCTCTTGCAAAATTGGGTTGATGAAGATTTTGTTCTTTGTAATTTTTTCGAATCAATAATATGAGATAATTAATGCTATTTCCCAAAAAGAAAATAGTAATTTACAAATTTTCTTTTACAAGGTTCAAACTTGAACCCCTCAAAAGCAGCAAACAAACTCGATCGGTCGCATATGCAACATATGTACGTCCAATCAGTTATATGCGTCATCTTTCACATGAAACTCCGCCACGTACCCACCAGACCTGCCAACTTCTTCACCTCTCTCTCTCTCTCTCTCTCTCTCATTTGCATGCACATCAACCCCCTCTCTCTCCTCCCTCGGAGTTCTTCTCACTCTTCTTCCAACCTCCAACCTCCAACCAAATCAATCTATAACTAGGATAGAGAGATCATGAACCCTAAAAGTCTGATAGCTTCAGCGGCCATAAACATAGGGTTGGCTTTTTTCATCCTCACCCTCTTCTCCGTCCTCAAGAAACAACCCTCAAATGCCCCTATTTACTATCCTCGCCGCCTCTCTGAATCCCACCGCCAGAGCCACCGCCACATTCCCGACTTCGATGATAATTACGCCTCGTCGTCCGTCGGTTTCCGCCGCTTCCTCCCTTCTGTTACATGGATTTCCCGCGCGTTTCGCGTCTCCGAGGATGAAATCCTGCGATCAAATGGCCTCGACGCACTTATCATCATTAGGCTCTTCAAACTCGGGTTCGTTTTATTTTTATGCGTATGACATAGTTACTGATTTGTCCACTTAATATAAGTTGGCTAGAAGGATGTGGTCTTCTCTATACTCAAAATCGGATTCTTTTAATTTAGATTAACTTAGTGTAACACGGATAATAATTAAATACATAAGTGAAAGTTCCGCTTAATCTTGAATTCTTAATGTTCGTTTTATTCTTACTAACGTTTTCTGCTTCTGTAAGATATATGTGAGATTAAAAAAAAATGCATTATTTAATAAAATATGCTTTGAAAACACAAGTTATTGAAAGAAAAGTTAATGCATTAGTGCAAATGGTGGATTGGTGGTTAGAGCGTTCTATTGAGAATCAATGTCATTTGTAGGTGAAGTAAGTGTGTGAGGTTGGTGAAGTAAGTGGAGGTTGTAGGTGAAGTAGGTGGATGTTGTAGGTGAAGTAAGTGTGTGGTGTAGCTTTCATTTGGTTTGCTATAAATACCCAAGTCCCCAAGCATTGTACATCATCCAAGGAAAAACAAAGCCTAGAGCTAAATAAGAAAAGCTTTGCTAATTAGTTTGTTTTGTGAGTTTTCTTTAAGAGTGTGCTCTATTTTCTTCTTCTTGGGATCATTAGAGTTATCTTGGATACTCTTCTTATTCAACAATTGGTATCTAGAGCCAAGTCGGTCAGGGATCGTTCTTGGTAGAGCATTGGTTGTAAAGTCTCTTGAAATTCCGAGTATGCTCTGTGGTTGCAGTTTTGACTGATCTTCCACATCAGAAAAAAATTTCTTGAGATTATTGCTGGGGTTATCACAAACCTTGAGAGGGAGCTTCTTTGTGTTGAGAGTAGTGTATTACTCTGCACGGTAGTCACTCAAGCTTGTTCGGTGTAGTCAAAGTCTTGCCGATACGATGGGTGATCTTCAAGTTGTTGGAGGAATCAAGAAGCTCAACAATCAAAACTATAACACGTGGGCAACGTGTATAGAGTCTTACCTTCAAGGTCAAGACTTGTGGGAGGTTGTCGGTGGTAGTGAAGCTACACAACCGGCAGCGGAAGATGCTAACG